>NC_133619.1:235681286-236003036 GCF_048593235.1 Sminthopsis crassicaudata
GTATGACTGACAAAATTATTTTAGGATATCATCTTGGAATTGGTCTTTGCAATTTTAATTCTTTTTCTCTAGTTTTTCAAGAGTTACTCCCCCCTTCACAAATCTCAATTGCTATGCCCCCCCAAAAAAAATAAAAAAAAAATTGGTGGATTTTTTCCTTCCTCCCCATTGTTGAAAGGGATCATTAAAGATTCCTTCTTATTCACGTAGCATAATTATAGAGGTACTCTACAAATCTATAGTATTCTCAGCCCAATTCTTGTTTCTCTTGCCATTTTATTTTATAGCTCTTTGCTCTTCAGTGACATGAGTATGATACCTACCAGCCTTGCCTCTTGGTCTCACCGTGATCATGGACCCCAGTGTGGGGAATAGAATGTTGTGAAACCGCAACCAGACATTTAGGGGAGAACCTGAATTCTGCTAGCTGACTCCAAGTTCTTGGGCATGAGCTACTCAATACCTGATGACTGGAAATTTCAAATTCAGCCCAGCCCTTTACACTGCCCACTTCTTTTCCTTCTCATCACATCATTAAAAGTGGTGTAGAAGGCTTTGACAGGCCTTCCTTCCATCTCCAAAGATGAAGTCTCAGGGCTTTATGTGTCAATACATTCCATGCCCCTGCTGTATTTGGATATCTTAGGGCTCTTTGTATGTCTGGACCTTAACTCATTGTCTGGAACAAAGCCAAGGGCAGAGTACAGACTGTGTTGTCCTGTTTGTTAAGAGACATGTGTGAAACAGCTTGCACTATGGAATACCATGTGTTCTACTAAAAAACTCCAAAAAACTTGAAAGACAAAAAATCCTTCTAATCCTCTAAGAATTTCATAGTTTAACTTTTCTTTGCTTTTCAGGATCTTTGAGGGAGAAAAATAAGAATGTCAATGACAACGACAATAACAGTAAAAAATAAAAACTGGCATTTATATAGTGTTTCTTATATGCTGGACACTGCTTAATGGGTCACAAATACTGTTTTGGGTCTTCTTTATGAATGTGAGATATAGGTGCTATTATTATCTCCCTTTTTCTAATTGAGGAAACTGAGACAGACAAGAGTGATTTGTCCTTGGTCACACCTTAAAGTAACTGAACCTGGATTTGAATTCAAGTCTTTTGAACTGACTTTTGCAAAGTGCTTTACATACATTATTTGCTTTTCATAATGGTGAGTAGTGCTATCTCCATTGTATACCATTGAGATAATAGAGATTGGCATCTATCATTACAATAGCTAATGTCTGAGGTAGGATTGGAATGTAGATCCTTATTAGGATCCAAGTTCAAGGTTTCTTTCCTCTACACAGAAAAATGGCAGTCTTCAGGACATTTACATTGTACATTGCTGAAAGATAAGAATTCTATCACTTTTGTAATTTTATCCTTGCTTTCTAATATAATTTAAATCCCCTAGTGCCAAATACACAGTGAGTGCTTAATAAATGCTTTTAAATTAGATTATTCACATCTTGAATATGTTCCAAGTTTCCAACTCTCAACAACAAAGAACAGGATGTCATAGAATCACGGGGACTTCAGATGCCATTTAGCCCAGCTTCCAAACACTCCCCTAGAAAATTGCAGATCTAGATTTCAAAACTCCACTTTGGGACTCAAAAAACAACTCTTCCACTACAAGCTTGTTGTTTACCACAGCCCAGTGTCAGGCTCGAGACATACTTTAGATAAGAACTGCCACCACATTAGTTTGCTCAAGTCAGGATTTTAGCATGGCCTGGGTGTCTAGTCCTTGAAATGTTTGTATGGGATAGGACCGCCATCTTGTGGGCACTTTTCGGTAAAACAGGTTTTTAACTCGGCTTTTATCCCTAGATTTTTTTTATGCTCCAATTTTACAAAAAAATTTCCTATTTCTCCTCTCCTTTTTCCCATAGCTTTTTCAGATGTGTTGGTGGGGACAGCAGTTGTAACAATGACAGACCAATATGGATGTCAGAGGCCAAAAGAGCAAAATTATGTACTGTCTCTTTAGGTCCTGCTCTCTCATTCATCTGGCCTTTAATATTGTTCCTCATTTCCCTCTGAGTCTCATGCTAGCTTTTCAGTGATGTTGGCATTTTATTCCTAATCTCAGTCCCACCCTAATCTTCAGATTTATAAAATCTTTTATAGCCTATGCTATAACTTTGGACCCTGACCCCTAGAGCTCCCTCTTGAAGCCCCAGCCTATACTATAAGACCTGACACCATATGGCTCTTCTTTGGATGTGGGAGGAGAACAGTTTGACTGTGTAAAGGATACATGTATGTCTATGTACTACCCAGTCAGTCAGCCTTATGAACTAAAATCCTTCTTATCTTGTGAGGTTCTCAGCTCTTACATAAATCCTTCATAAAATCTCTGTTTCATGTGCTGCATGTACTCTTTTAAAAATATTTTTAAGATCATAGAGTTTAAAAGTCAATTAATTAAAAGTAAAAAGTTAATTTCTCCCTGTATTTCTTCCCTTCTCACTTTCAGAGATATGATTCCTTATAACCAAGACTTTTTTAGAGAAAAAGAAGAGGAAAAATCTGTAAACTGATTAATATACCCCCAAAATCTGACAAAATGTTCAATGTTCCACAGCTGTGAATCTTCCCTTTTCATTTCCCCATTTCTACCAAAGGAAAGAAAATATGTTTTCATATCTATTCTTTCAGGGACCTAGCTTGTTCTTTTTAAGTTGACAGCATTCATTTTATATTGTTTTGTGATTACTGTTCTTTTCATTTATGTTGCATAGTAGTTAGTAATCATTGTGTATAGTTTTTGGCTCTGGTTTGTATTTATTTATGTTAAGTCTTTCTTTTGTTTTGTTTCTGTATTCCTCATATTCTGACATCTACTTGACTGAAATGGCTGTTTCCAAGATTATCACTAAGTCAAGTCAACATGTATTTATTAAAAGTTTTTTATGCATCAGACACTATTGTTAAAAAGTAGGGAAATAGAAAAAGGCAAAAACAGTCCTTGTTCTCTAAGAGACCACATTCTAGTGGGGAAGATAACATGTAATAACTGTATATGTGACATATATACACAGTAAAATATAGGGTAATCTCAGAGGGAAGGTATCCAATAGTTCCTTTTTTTTCAATTTTCTCATCTGTTTGACCTTTTAGCAGTTTGTAACCCTGCTGATCACCTCCTACTTCCATCTTTTTGACTCATTCCTTCTCAGACTCTTTTATTAAATCATCCAACACTTATCAACCACTAAGAGTGGTCAACTCCAAAAGCTGGTCCTTGCCAGACACTCTTGAGAATCTTCCCCCTCCCAGATTAATTCTTTTGTGAGGGCAAAGGCATTTGTTGTCTTATTTCTTAACTATGTTTTAATTATTGGATGGACATTGCCTACTTAAAAAGGCTAAGTTCTCCCCCTTGCTTCGAGGGGATGATACATCATCCTGACATATCTTGCCACTGGATTCCAAAAGCTTGGAGGCCACTAGACTCTGTAGAACAGAGTGAGACCAAAGACTTTGCACAGATCTATTTCACTTAAATACAATTCACTTGGAAATCGAGACAACATCCTCCTGATGTCAAGGATCCCTTTTGAGAATGAAGGATATACAACAGCAACAACATTTCCTCATACTCATCCTTACTTTACTGTTCAGTAACATTTTGTTTACATTCATGTAACTCAATCTTTTTAGCTATTCTATCTAGGCTCTCTCTGGGCCTTAGATTCCTCATCTGACAATTGGGGGGGAAGAATCTACATCAGGAGCTCTTAATTTGGGAGCAGTTTATATAAAATTATTTTTCATATATTCTGTAGAATTCATTTCATATGTATGGAAAGTAGTCAATAGCAAGATAGTATTGCATTTGTTATAATTTTTAAAATATCTGTATCTATATCCATACATACACATGTGGTGTATTCGAAAGAGTTAAAAATAGACAACACACTGATGACTAAATTTATGGATACCAGATCACCTCTGGCTACTTCCAGATTCTTCCTGACAACTGGATTTCCATGAACTTGGAAAAAATGATAAATGTTTTAATATAACTAGTTTCCTCTGTTCTAGCTATTTAATTTTCTGAATTATAAATCGATATTTGGATAGGTTAGGAACTGGCCAAAGACATTAAAAAATTATTCTACTTACCTATAATAGAAGTGGCCTTAAGCTAGGTAGATTCTTAACATCAAACTCAGCATATCCAAAATAAACTTTGTTTTCTATTTGTACCTTTACTATTAAAGGTACCACCATCTTTCTACTCACCTAGATTTGAAACCCCAGAATCATCCTGTCCTTTTCATTCTTCCCACTCCCCATGTCTAATCATTTGCCAAATCTTGTCAATTATATCTTTACTCCTCATCACTCTAGTTCAGGCTGTCATTATATATCATAATAATCTCCATGTGTGCAAATTGATTTTCTTTTTTCCAATCAATTAAAAAGCATTTATAGCTACCAAGAATGAAATGATCCCCACTTGCAAAAAGCTTACATTCTAAGGAGACACAACATCTATGTAACCTAAATATATGTTAAATATAAAGAGAATAAATACAAAGTAGCTAAGATTTACTTTTTTATTTACTTTATTTTTATTTTCTTAAAAATAATAAAAGTTTGGGAGGGACTATACTAGGGTTTAGGTGGTGATTGTTGCTTCCCCCATTGTTCTTGAATAGAACCATAACATCAGGGAGGGGATGCCATGACCTGTAAGTCAATTGGATCTAAACGAGGGAGGGCAGTACAAAGTTACCTCCTCACTTTCCCTCTAAAGCCACCTGAGTTTGGTGGCAAAATATAAATCAGGACGACAAAAGTGAGAAGGCAGTGCATTTTAGACATGGACCATGTCCAGTAGAAGGGAGGGACAGGGAAGGTGGAACGTGAAGTGTCTGTCAAATCGAGAAGTTCAATTTGGCTAGATTGCAGTTGTACAATGAAGCTGAAATGACAAGTTAAAGCCAGATTGTAGAAGATTTTTTGATTGTTGGATAGAATCAAACTATTTAGATAATTTTTAGTGCTATCTTTTCTATGTATTTTGCCAGCAAGAGACAACCATTTGCAGAACTTCTTGATATAGATGATTTCAGTATGTGATGAAAAAATGCATGTGAAATAAATTACTTCCTTGCTGTTTTAGGCAAAAATAATAATCACTATGAAATAGTCATTTTTCCATACTCTTTTCTAATCTAAAAATAGTTATTTATTTTTTTAACAGATTTCCTCCATTTTTTGATGACAACCCATTTGGCATCTATCAAAAAATTCTTGCAGGCAAAATAGATTTCCCCAGGCATTTGGATCTCTATGTTAAGTAAGTAAATTGGCTCCTTTATCATTGGCTTGTTTATTTTAAGATCCTTTTAATTAAAATCACAGTTAAAACATATGTTTAACAGGATACCATATTGCAGCATCACATGTGTTATATTCAGAAATATCTGAAAAGTCATCTTTTCCATATAAAAGAAATGTTTTTAATTATTCAGTTTAATGAAGTATAACAAATTAATGATCTATCATCTTTTCATTTATTTATTTATATATTTATTTATCTACTTATTCATTTATTTATTTATTTATCCATTTATCTATCTATCTATTTACTTATTTATTTATTCATTCATTCATTCATCCATTTATTTATTTATTTGTTTGTTTGTTTGTTCGCTCATTTATTTATTTATTTATTTGCTTATTTATTTGTTTATTTGTTTGTTTGTTTGTTTGTTTGTTTATTTATTTATTTATTTGTTGTGCTTCAGTTTGCTTGAAGTCTACCAAACAAGGGTATTTAATATATTATCACATAAGTACAGGTGTTTATAGAACATTAATGGATTTTCTTAACAATACTGTTGATAGGTTCTACTTACTTTACATTTGTACTTAATATCCTAGTGGTAAAAATATTTTGTTTTTAGCAGCATTAAATGTTGGCATTTGTGTGAAAATTGGGATGTTAGTTATTTGTTATATCTCCCTCATGTGTTGGACTCATTAAATTTATAATAATTTAAAAATAGAGTGATGTACTAATTCTCTTTTTCTCTTACTGAATGAATCCCTAGTCCCTCAAACTACTACCAACCTAGACTTTTCTAGAGATTAATTTTTTGATAATATGGGATATTAATGATGATTTCTTTTTTTGTTTTTCCTTGCCTCTGTGTCTTAAAGGATTCAATGATAGTCTGGCTATATTGGTATTCATAAAATGGATGTAAAACTAGATTAAACTGTAGCAAAATTGAGAATTTCCTCCTATTTTCCCTGTAAGGGGAAAAAATTTGAAGTGGTATGTAGAAATTAACTATAGAAAAAAAAATATTTTTCATGAACAAGGGCCAGGTTGGGATGACTTTACAAACTCTGCACTTTTCAAGTGTTGCTAAGTATTGCTAAGGTTAGTCATTTTCACGAGGGGGAATATTTCTAAGCTGACAGACCTGGAGCATGAAATTCTCCATCTGCACAGCAGGTAGAGTGTTTTCCAAGGGCTGTGCAGGCTTGTGCCTTTTTCTTTTGGCCCTGGGCTTCTTTGGAAACAAATAAGTTATATTTCAAAGGCTTTAAAATTTTTTTAGTTGAGGTTTATTTTAAAGAAGGGAGAAAAAAGAAAAGAAGAAAAAAGTAGGGGGAGGGCAGAATCCAAATGAAAGGTAATACCCTTAGTTAGGGACACAAGGAAAAGCTTCACTATTCCTGTTAGTCTTTTCTGTCAAAAATGACACTTTTGTGTCTTTGCTGTTGTGAAATCTTACTTTGCAAGGGAATAAAATAAAGTAAAAAGTAGGATATTGAAAAAAAAATTACAGTTTATATAAAATTATTTTTCATATATCCTGTAGAATTCATTTCATATGTATGGAAAGTAGTCAGTAGCAAGATAGTATTGCATTTGTTATAATTTTTAAAATATCTGTATCTATATCTATACATACATATGTGGTATATTCGAAAGAGTTAAAAATAGACAACACACTGATGACTAAATTTATGGATACCAGATCACCTCTGGCTACTTCCAGATTCTTCCTGACAACTGGATTGAGGCAAAAATATGTTTAGCTGATGGGTGAACAGCTGTTGTTTTAGCCAGTGTGTATGTTGGCAGAACTTGTGCCAGAAAGGATATGCTTTTATACGTGCTTTAAATTTCTTTGTTGGAAAATATGCTTTTCATTGCATGGGATGAGAGAAGACCAGAAATTTAAATTTTTTATTATATTCCTATTGTTGGTCTCTCATATTTTATTGAATCATAAATCTATAAAATAATTATTTTGCAAAAACATCTTGTTTTTCTTCTTTGATTTTTTTTTTTCTTTAGACTTTGGCATTGTGAGTATTTTATCAATATAAATGAAATGTGTTTCATCTCAGTTAAGAAAATATAAATAATTAAGAATTGTTTTATAAGCACATTCTTTGAACACTACATGTGAATGAATACAGTTTTTTCTTATTGATAAAAGTGATATACTAATGCTAGATGGAAGTATTTAATTAAGTTTATTAAATAGGTATTTATTATTAAAAGAAATTTGTGAATTTGTTTTTGTATTTATAAAATTTGTAACTGGAAAAAAGTTCCTTAAATTTAAAAAATTAGTTTTTGTTTATTCCTCTTTTTCTAATGATTAACCAAAATAGGTTAACACCTTCCTTTTCCTCTGACAGTTCTTCCATTAATAAGTAACTTTTGCAGAATAATATTATAAAATTCAATATAGAACTTTTTAAGTGTACAAATAAAATAATTCATTTTGCAAAGTTAAAAAAATAAATTAAGAGGTCATTTGATTCATCTCCATCTCCAGGAATAAGTTTATTGAGAAATCACATTCTTTGAGTTCTATTGAAAATATCTTTGGTCTTAGAATTTTTGTCATAGAAAAACTCTGAGATTTTTGAAAGACATTCTTTGAATAGAGGCAGTGCACACACACACACACACACACACACACACACACCCCTATAAATAAATAAATAAAGATATGGATGAATCTATACATCCCCAATATAATTTTTCTCTCATTTAAACGTTTTTCTCCTTGTTTTTTTCTTTAATATAAATTGAAGATATAATCATAACCAACTATTTAATATTTATAAAGTTAATGAAAATTTAAAACTAAAAAGTCATTTCAGATTATTTGTTTTAACTCTTTTTTCACATATGAACCTTAGAGAAGTATAATTATTTGTCCAGTGTTGGATAGTGTTCAGAGAGCCATTTCTAGAAACCACATCTTTTTATTGATAGTTGCCCTTATTTAAATATATCACAGTTAAAGTATATGATTGAGATCATTAAATTCAGTCTTCTCTCACTGAGAATTAGTCATTTCCAAGTTCTTTAGATTTTTCCTTAAAAGCCATAGTTTTATTTTCTGCTGTTCTCCATATCATTGTCATGATTCTCAAGTAGATCCACTTATTAGAAAGACTTACACAATGACCAGCATTGTCATCTGGTTGTCTCATATTCCTTTATCTTCCATTTGTATTTAAATCTCTTATGCTTGTTTTTCAACTGAGACTTTTGAAGATTTGGACTTTAGTGGTGACTTTAGGGGTCTGGAGTGAAAACCTTCCTGGAGATAAAATTCAATTCATTTTAAATGACTTCAGGCCTCACTTGGACTTGAATAGACCATCCTTTTCTCCCTCAATAGACAGATAAACAGCCCCTTGCCACACACACATTTTATCTCTCTTTCAGAGTTCTCCTTCAATTTGGATGTTTGTGTCATAAGTAAGTATTTGTGGACTTGTTCTAGTCCTAGCTACTGACAAATAGAGCGCAGATGATAAATGGGTTTTGATTCTTACTAAGTCACATAATTCAAATTAGCTATCTAATTTAAATAGTTCTATACAAACTGAGAAATTGTTGACTCTGTACTTGGTTAGACAAGAAAATGATCCTGATGAATTGGCTACTCCATTTATTTTTCCCCCCAAACCTCCCAAACTACTTAAAAATTTTATTTCAATCTAATGATTGCATTGGATAGCATCTAACACCAGTTTCAAGTATATAACAATGTACACATATACCCAGAATATCATCTTATCCTATTATTATTATTATTGGCACCTAGGCAACTCAATGAAGTTAAGCACTGGGCCTGCAATTAGGAAGACCTGAGTTCAAATAGCCTTAGAGACTTACTAGCTCTGTAATCTGCCAACATACACACTGGCATAACCTTTGTTTGCTAGTTTCCTCATCTGTAAGATGGAGCTATAGTAACACCTACCCTAGAGTTGGGAGGATCAAATGAGAATATTTGTAAAGCTCTTAGGATAGTTCTTAACACATAGTAAGTGATATTATAATCCCTCCCTCCTTCTCTCTCTCTTTTCTCCCTTCCTTTCTTTCTTCCTTCTTTCTTTCCTTCCTGTCCTCCCAAAAGATATAAATGATAGCTATAACCTTTTAAATTACTTTTCTTAATTTATGAATAATGGAATTTTAGAGCTAATAAGGATCATGGTGATATTAGAAGCTAGCCTCCCACATGTTATATTTGTGATATATGAGGATCAGTGGGTTGTAATATCTCCAAAAAGCTAGTTCCTTAATAGCAGAGACTAGATCAAAACCTCCCCACTTCTGAGGTTATTAATTCACTCTTCCTTGCTTTATATTCATAAAACTTTGGGAGCAAACTTTGTCAGAGATATTTAGGAGTCATATTCATTGTGAGAATTCTAAATGCTTGCTATTTAAAATAAAACCATGATTATTGTACCTCTTATCTTCTAATACCAACTTTATACTGCAGTATATTGTTTACTAAGCACTTTCCTTCAAAATCATTTTGTAACATATTGGATTTAATATATATTTTAACATATGTAAATTGGATTGCTTGCCATCTAGGAAAGGGGATGGGGGGAAGAATGGAAAAATCTGATGTTGAAAAATTATCTATGCATATGTTTTGAAAATAAAAAGCTTAAAAAAGAAAAGAAACATAATCACTTCTGTTAGTGTACCCAGTACTTAACACAGTAGGCCTTAAAAATGCTCATGGATGGATTGATTAATTGATCTAGCTTTCCTACTCTTCCTTGCAGAGTAGCTGATAGGTAATTTATTCAATAAAACCATCATCTTCAATCTATTCAATAAAAAATAATTTTGTAAGATATTTAGTTTAAGTATTACCTTTATTTTAATGTAGGGAAAATAAGACTTGGAGGTTCCATTTTGCAGCTGAACAAACTAGTGAACAAAGGATTGATTAAAGGGCTTATCTAGGTTCCATAGTTAGTAAGTGTCTAATGCTATTTGAACTCTGGTCTTCCTGATTGCAGGAATAAAAGATGGAAACTAATCAAATCAATATTATTAGTGCCCTTGGCGGGCACAAGGCAAGGAAAAACCAAATGCAAGGAATAGAATTTTGGAGATTCATTTTATACATAATCAAGGTCATAAAACAAAGTTTGTCCTTCGGATACAGAGATGTTATCCAAGAGGTTCTGGAGAGATTTGTAAATAAGACAGGAATTTCTCTTAAGGATGTAAAATTCTATTAATCATTTGTGTCTCAGGTTATCTCCTTTAACCTCTCCTAAGACAGGAATTTCCTCTTAATCATTTGTATCTTGGGTTATCTCCTTTTAACCTCTTCCATTACACTCATCATTTCTATGCATTTCTAGACCAGTACTCATCAGTATTCATATTTATTGCCTTCCCTTCTTTAGAATGCAAGCTCCTAACCTAGTGTTTGACAAACCCAAGGACCCCAGCCTTTGGGATAAGAACTCAATGTTTGACAAAAAATGCTGGGAAAATTGGAAATTAGTATGGCAGAAACTAGGCATTGACCCACACTTAACACCGTATACCACGATTAGGTAAAAATGGGTTCATAACCTAGGCATAAAGAATGAGATTATAAATAAATTAGAACATAGGATAGTTTACCTCTCAGACCTGTGGAAGAGGAAAGAATTTATGTCCAAAGAAGAACTAGAGATCATTATTGATCACAAAGTAGAAAACTTTGATTATATCAAATTGAAAAGTTTTTGTACAAACAAAACTAATGCAGATAATATTTGAAGGGAAACAATAAACTGGGAAAACATTTTTACAGTCAAAGGTTCAGATAAAGGCCTCATTTCCAAAATATATAGAGAATTGACTCTAAGATATAAGAAATCAAGCCAATCTCCAATTGATAAATGGTCAAAGGATATGGACAGATAATTCTCGGATTAAGAAATTGAAACTGTTTCTAGTCATATGAAAAGATGCTCCAAGTCATTATTAATCAGAGAAATGCAAATTAAGAAAACTATGAGATACCACTACACACCTGTCAGATTGGCTAGAATGACAGGGAAAGGTAATACAGAATGTTATAGAGGATGTAGGAAAAAAGGGACACTGATTGCATTGTTGGTGGAGTTGTGAATATATCCAGCCATTCTGGAGAGCAATTTGGAACTATGCTCAAAAAGTTATCAAACTGTGCATACCCTTTGATCCAGCAGTGTTGCTGCTGCGTATATATCCCAAAGAGACCTTAAAGAAGGGACAGGGACCTGTATGTGCAAGAATGTTTGTGGCAGCCCTCTTTGTAGTGGCCAGAAACTGTAAACTACGTGGATGCCCATCAATTGGAGATTGGCTGAATAAATTGTGGTATATGAATATTATGGAATATTATTGTTCTGTAAGAAATGACCAACAGGATGATTTTAGAAAGGCCTGGAGAAACTTACATGAACTGATGTTGAGTGAAATAAGCAGAATCAGGAGATTGTTGTATATTTCAACAATAATACTATATGATGATCGATTCTGATGGATATGGTCATTTTCAACAATGAGATGAACCAAATCAGTTCCAATAGAGCAGTTATGAACTGAACCAGCTACACTCAGCGAAAGAACTCTAGGAGATGACTATGAACTACTACATAGAGTTCCCAATCCTTCTAATTTTGTCCGCCTGCATTTTGGATTTCCTTCACAGGCTAATTGTACCCTATTTCAAAGTCCGATTTTTTTTTTTTTTTTTCGTACAGCAAAACAACTGTTTGGTCATGTATACATATATTGTATTTAATTTATACTTTAACATTTAACATGTATTGGTCGACCTGCCATCTGGGGGAGGGAGGAAGGAGGGGAAAAATTGGAACAAAAGATTTGGCAATTGTCAATGTTGTAAAATTACCCATGCAAATATCTGGTAAATAAAAACTATTAAAAAATGCAAGCTCCTTTGAAGGTAGACAATATTTTCATAATATATTTGTGTCCTAGAACTTCAGAAGCATGTAAGTGCTTAATAAATATTTTTTCATCAGTTTGTCTTTCAGTCACAGTTACACAACCAATAAAATCAGAGACAATAGTTAAAACCAGGTTTCTAATTATCAAGTCTCTTTTCTGTCATTTTAATTGTCATTTAAATGAAATAATTTTAGAAAGGAATGCCATTATTGATCCATGTTCCAGCATGGTTCTCTTACTAGTTCATCCTTTATATTTTTGTAATATTGAGTAGAAAGTTTAGACCATTACTTTCCATTTCTGTCAAAACTAACTGCATTTGTTTTGAAACTGTTCAGAATATTTGTTTACAGGTTTGGAACATGTAATTGAACATGCAGGCTTAGGTTTTGTCTTCAAAGTTTTTATTTTGTGAGTAGGTTGTACTCCCCATGAAAATACTATAAATAAACAAATAGATCCATGGATAAAGGGCTTGTTTAAAACAGTTGTCTTATTTTACAAAGAATGGTAGATGAGTATGTTTATTCTGGTGTGTTTTGTTTTGTTGTAGTTTTGGTTTTGGTTTTGCAAGGCAATTGAGATTAAGTGACTTGCCTAGGGTCATTCAGCTAATAAGTGACTTCAGGGCCTGTGCTTTATCCACTGCACTACCTAACTGCCTCTGATATGTTCATTCTAAAAGAGATATTTCACTGTGTTATCTGAAGGACAGACTAATTTTCATATCCCAAATTTGCATTTTTGAAAAGTGAAAATCACGTTAGCCAGGCTCAGTAAATGAATTATTTATGACCTTTAGAAGAACTTAATAATAGAAAAATTTGTACTAAAGGAAAACGCAAACACTAACAAATCTATTCTCTTCTGTTATGTGCCAATTTTTTATTCTGTAGTTGTATGTTAAAGTGTGTTGTATTTGTTTTAGAAAACAAAAACAAAAGTAACAATTGTTAATACTTTTTTTTCTTCTTATGATAATAGAGACCTTATTAAGAAACTTCTTGTGGTAGATAGGACAAGACGACTAGGAAACATGAAGGTCAGTATTTCATTATTCAAATATTAAATAATATTCTGCATGAGAATGATTGAATTATATCCTACCATTTACACCCATGAAAGTCAACTAAATGGAAAGGCCCATATATTTGGAGGGTTCAAACTTGATGTGGTTTGTTCTTGGTCATTTCCATCATTTTCTGACCCTGCTACAGAGCTTTTGGAAATGAAGGTCATGAAAAAATGATACCAGAATAGTTCAGACAAGTGTTGATTTGTCAGTAAATCATTATTTTAAATTTCTTAGGCATGCCATTTTAAAATTATGGTTTTATTTGGGAGAGAAATGCATGAATTTCTATTGTGATTTTAAAACTGAAGTTCTAAATGAAGTTATATGTAGTGTATATGTATAAATATATACAAAACACATTAAATGTACATATATATGTGTATGTATGAGAATTTACATAACAATATTACCAGCCATTATCATTCAATTCACATTATTTTGTAGCACATCTACAAAAAGATTTGGACAAGCTTAAGATGAACTAAATGTTGCCCAAATGAAATTAAAAGGGGGTAAATATAAAGTTTTGCCATTGAGCTTTAAAAGGCAACTGTAACAACAGGGTAGAGTAAAGTAAAATATAGCTTATGTGCAAAGGCTTTGGGGTAAATAAGTTCCATATGATGAAATGATAGCTAAAAGAGCTAATAAGTTCATGGATTGCCTATCATCCAGAAGGCATGTCTCATGGTCAGACCACGTCTTGAGTTATTGTGTTCAGTTCTGGGTTTCACATTTTAAGGAGGACATTGACAAGCTAGAATGTGTACAGAAGAAGATGACCAGAATGGTGAAGGGGACTGGAAACCATGCTATACAAGGATCAGTTGAAAGAAAGGTTGGTTAGCCTGAAAAAGACATGGGGGTAAGGGGGAGAACAAAAGTTGTCTCTAAATATTGAAGTGTTATTATGTGGAAGAATAATTAGACTTGTTATGCTTGACCTCAGGAGCAAAACAAGTACCAATGAATGGAGAAATTATACAGGCAGTTGGTTAAAGTGTCAGGGGAAAAAAAAAAAAAAAACAACAAAAAAAAACGCCCGAACACTTAGAACTCTGGAAAAGACTGTCCTATCTTATGGGAATACAGTAAATTCCTCAGTACTGCAGCTCTTTATGCAGAAGCTAGATTACCACTTGGGGATTTTGAAGAGGATTTATGCTCAGAATATTTATATGAGATGACTTCTTAGGTACCTAGCTATGAAAATTAAACTACTGTTTTAAAATTACTTTTATTTATAAATCCAGAGCAAAATATATACCATTCAAAAAGACTTTTATAAAATTTAAAAAAAATCTGCATATCACTATTTATTTACTTTTGGTCTTTGAAAACAGAAATTATTTATGAAATATTCATACTTTGATGAAAATCTATTAATAGTACTTGATGCTTTTAAGGGTCTCTCCTTCCTTAGTATTGAAGCATATTTTCTCTATATATTTGATATGTAGTTGTAAAACTATATCTTGGCTCTTTGAAATACTGTCTTCATAAATGTTAATCATCTTTGATTGGCTTATTGCACATTTAGTTGAATATGAATCTATTTACCACTTCAATTATCTTTTGTTGAAATTGCATATGTTTTTTTAAGTTTCATGAGGAAAAGGACTATTTCATAATAGCACTTAGCTATTAGTAGGTACTTAAAAAGTTCTTGATTCATTGATCTAATCTTTCCTGAGAAAAACTAAATATCTCTAATAATTTATATTAAAAGCTAAAAAAATATTATTAGTTAAAAGAACGATACGGAAATATGATTTTATGCTTCATTTCTAAGGTGAAATGCCAGCCATATTTTATGCCCTGATTTGTAATGTTTCTTTAATGAAAGTGGTGTCTAAGACCTGTGTATAATAATTATTTTTTCAGAGTATATTCACCATTACAATATAATTGAGACACTGTTTTAGGAATTAAAAAAAAAAATCTTATTTTCCAGTGTGAATAGAGTGCATAAATTTGCTAATTATTCTTCCACATCCTGGGTTCCAGGACTGAATTTATTTATACCTTGGAGAATACAATTTAAAATTTTTAAAGAAAAACAACTGAAAATAGGTTACTATATTGTTCAGCATTTTCCACCTCCATTTTGTAATTTTTTTTTCTAATTTTACATGATGTTGTTAATGCTAGTTATATATAGCTGTGGCAGAGATTTTTTAGAGTAGGGAAGTAAATAATCTGCCCTTTTAACACAAGTATCAATATTAATATAATAAAAGGATTTCATACTTCAATGTAGGTATTAGATTAATTGACCCTTTTAGATCTTTAATAGCTGTGAAGTTATGAAAATTTCTGGATTTTTAGCTTCTGTTTGTTTATAGATTCAGGAGTCCTTCTTAATTTTCTCCCCTTTGCAAACCATTATTTTCTTTGTGTAGTAACAGACAAAGATTAAGGCACAAAACTTTTACAAAAATACTAAGTAACTGTGTCACAATCCTACAACTTAGCTATAAAGTAGAGGGGAATTTTAAAGTCTCTGAACTGTAACACTGTATTACTCTTTGTTTAAAATAACTTTTTTTTCTGAAAAAAATTCTTAGTTTGAGATAAAATCTACCCTGGATCTTAGAAGAGGCTAGACTTTATGTTCCATTAGTGAACATTTTATAAGAAAAAAGTTTCAATTCTCCTACTCAACCCATTCACTCTCCACTTATCTCTATGGCCTTTATGTTGGTGAATTAAGTCATGGGGATTGGAGCAGTAAAGGACTAACAGTGGAATTGGGGGAGGTACAGGCTCATTCAGACTTATACCAAATGCTGACTTTTTCCACTTTCCCATTAGAAGATATAGGAGGAGCTAATATAGTTTGAAAACCATATGGACTTTGATTTTCAATTTTCAAAAGTTTTCCTATTATTTTAAGTCTTAAATTGATATTGACATGTCCCACATCACTAGTTACTTATCTTTAGTGATGGCATATTATTATCTTTGTATTTTTGCCTTCTCTACTTTTTTTGAAGAATGGAGCAGATGATGTGAAAAGGCACCGATGGTTCAGGTCTGTGGACTGGGATGCTGTACCCCAGAGAAAACTGAAGGTAAAAAAATTTGGGCTTAAATAATATAATATTCATTTTTGGCTAGCTAGTTTTGGTTGCCAAGACTAATAATAAATAGTTTATAACTCATATCAGTGTTACATAGTTGAATTGAAAAAGCAAAATTGACTGAAAAAAAATTAAGATATTCTCAAGCTTGTTCATTTTTTAATCCAGGTTTATTATTCATACAATACTAAAACTAAAGACCTAATATGTACTAAAGAACAACATTTTTAGAAAAGCATTTAGTGGACTACCTCCTAAGGTTTATACAACTTAGGGGAAATTATTAACAAATACAACTGGTAGGATCTCTAGGGCAACATTCATTTTAAATGTTTCATGGTACTAATGAATAGCTGAATTTATCCAAATCAAACTGTATCTTTACATCTGAATAGGAATCATTTTAGAACAGAGAGTATTACACTGAACAGACAAAGTAAATCTCATTGTATGGCTTACTAGGATTAAATATTCAAATCTTCAATGTACCACTTAATTTGCTTTTCAGGGACATCTATAATTTAGACTTTCTTGCAATACCTGGAAGCTTCAGAGCTCATAATT
Source organism: Sminthopsis crassicaudata (assembly GCF_048593235.1). Lineage (NCBI taxonomy): Eukaryota > Metazoa > Chordata > Mammalia > Dasyuromorphia > Dasyuridae > Sminthopsis > Sminthopsis crassicaudata. Next base: position 235,698,289 of record NC_133619.1, read on the forward strand.
CCTCAGTTGTATGAAACTTTTTTACCAAGTTCTGTGTATAGTACATATCTAGACATGTATTAGTATTAATTAAATATGCTATTGCTATAGATACTTGAGAACTATATATATACATATATAATGTATGTATGTGTATACACACACACACACACGTACACATATTGCAGGTGTTCTGACCTTAAAGAATTCCATTGGTAACTGAATAAAGTAACAAAGAATCTTCTATATTGAAACCCTCCATTGCCATAATTTTTGCCAGTATTTTTTTCATTTATTTATTTATAAACTTAGTTTTACAGAAATGTAGAAAATGTGTAGAAATTTAATTAAAGTCAAATAGGTAGGCTTAAAGGTGATCCATTTTAATGATCTAAAGTCCTTTATAGACTATAATAAAAACAAAACTCAAAACCAAAAGTTGAAGATTTCCCAGTCAGAGGCACAATTTCTAAGAAATGCTCAAGGCAAATTTTTAAATGGTTCAACTCTCCCCTCACCAAGTTTTGGGTTCTTTCCATCAGAACCTCATGTCCCTTAGTTCTTCGTGCCTGAATAAACATTGTTCCTAACAGCTATTTAATAGTATCATTTAATGTAAAACTATCATTTTCATATTTTAAAAAATTACTTATTTTTTGTTTATATTACATTACTTTCAACTAGAATAGTTTTAGGTGAGTGCAGCAAAACATTTATTGGGTGCCTGCTGTGTACATGACATACAGAGATAGAAAATAAATAATTTCTGCTTTGTGCTGTAATACATTGTGCTAGAGTACAGGCCAAGATGGTATGTCTGTCATTTGAGGGCCTGCTTAGCAAACTTCTGGGCAACTCAAGACTAAGCTAGCAATTAAATGTGTTTTTGAATTACAACAAATCTTGAAGGCTATTTACTAAGTCTGCTTTGGTGGAAAGAGAAACCATATGGACAAGTGATCCAAGTATTGGAAAGTAGTCCATGTTTTCCCAGAACAGCATCAGTAAACTAATATTCCAGTTTTAAATTATAAAGTTTGCTTTTCTTTTAAAACTTTGTTTGGCATATTTCCTTAGCCTCCTATAGTGCCGAAGGTTTCCAATGATGGTGATACATCTAATTTTGAAGCTTATCCTGAAGATGACTGGAATAAGACACCACCTGTGCCTCCTAAGGACTTAGAAATCTTTAAGAATTTCTGAGTACAGGGAATCACATATGGAAAGGTATATCTTTATTTGCCATGTACTTTTTATAGTGTTTCTCTTAACATTTTAAACCATAACCCATGGAATAAAGTTTTGTTTTCCTGCCTATTAAATGGTTAAGTAGCCATTGAATAGGATGGTAAGAAGTATATATGGAATTCAATATTTTGATGTGCAAACTTTCCAGCATGATTCTGATTCATTTAAAAAATATCAAGTCTTGCTCTTTTCACTTAACTACTGGTTTTAGAAGTTTTTTCTCTTGTTAATTGGAATTGAGCAAGCATATTTACTCTTGTGAAATGTGTAAATAAAAAAAAAGTGAGATTGTTTTTATATTTATTCAAAGATAAACACAGGTTATAGAACATCTTCTGTTATATATCTATACCCGAAGATATCCTGCAATCATACTTCTGTATAGATTGTATTAAATGAAATCCACAATTTTTGAATGAGCATTAACTCATTACTGTGTATCAGTAATTATTACACAGTAAAAGATTACTGTGAACAGTGTCTAGGTATTTAATAGAGGCTTCACTGTATTACCTACTTTTCTACTTATTCCATTTATACCAGTTTGCCTGTATTTGTTGTAACAATTTAGTTATGTTAAATATGCAGCAAAGAATAGGAAAATATCTTATCTCTTGAAATGACTAACATTTTGCTTGATAAAGTTTGATCATTTTTACGATGGTGACTAATGGTGACTTAAAATGAAGAAGAGCTTGATTTGTGTGTGTGTGTTCCTTTTTTATTAGGTCGTACAAAACTTCTAAACTTTAAAGTGTTAGTACTGAAATCACAACATGGTCTTAAAATCTGTTTACTTTGTGTCTGTTTAATTTTTTCTTTTCTTTATTCAATAGCTCATTCTTTTGCCATCGTATTTAAGCCAGGAAAAGTCTAGAATGATTAAAATTAGTTTTAAATACATGTATGAGGACAGAGAAAACTTTTGAATAATGTATATTTGATAAATCCATGACACCTTTCCCTGCATATTTGTAACATAAACTTTTATCAGTATGAGATGAGAAGGAATTCTGTTATAATTCACAAAAAATACTGTCCTTCTTATAGTGACACAACAGTGTATCTTGCTTTATACATTGAATGTGTTCTTAGAAAATTGGGTAAATAATAAATTTTTGTATATAATCATTTTAAATAAACTAAATGAGTTCCTGTTTGAATTTCTTTTAAAAAAAAAATCTTTCAGTGGAATTTAAAGTATCCTTCTGTAGAAGATCATTAACCCTAAATCAATAAATCTAGATTTTGCTGTATTTAAAATGATAAGGAAGGATACCACTATATTATAATGTATATAAATGATTTCAATAAAGGTAATATCTTTTGTTGAGCTGAACAATTCAGAGGGTTAGTTTCAGATTAGTTGACTCTTTTAAGATTTCATAAAAGATCCTTTCTATGAAAAACAAAATCTGTTGGATAAGAATTAGATCCGTTTTTTCATTGATATATTGAAGAGGGATCTTACCATTACAGAGGACCATCTTTACTGTCATTTGGAATTGTAATGTCTCTGCCAGCCAAATTCCTGCCTAGAACATTGAGAGGATAAGTGACTTGCCTGAGGTCACACAAATTTATGTCATAGGTGGAATTTGATCCTAGTTCTTCTCCATGGCTTCCTGGCCAGCTCTCTATGCACTATGTCATGATTCTTCACAAATAGGAAACCCAGAATTAAAGTCAGTTACAGTTTTCAAAGCATAGTTGCTAAGTGTTTGAATTAATTGTTCGCCTTGCTTTTCTCTATAACATTTCTCATCATCTCCATTGTGTTTCTATGAATTGGGCTAGGAGGGTCAGGAGAGGGAAGAAGAAGGAAAAAATGCTCAAATTACTCCATTATTTACTTGATTTTAAAAATTCTTAGTAGCTCTGTTGAATTATTAACAAGGACATGACATTGAAACATCTAAAGCAAAGAAATGAATGTCATTTATTTGTACAACTTCCCTTATTAATATTAGTGTTCAGTTTTGTGGATAAATATCAAATTTTAAAACCTATTTTTTTCAGATTTTTAATTTTGCCTTGATGGTTATTAGTTCCCTTAACTACTAGTTTTAGAAGTGTTTCCTCCTGTTCATTGAAATTGTGAAAATAATTCTGAAACTTTTTGCCTTTCCATTTTACTGCTTTGAAAAAAAGGAGCTCAAACATTAGCTGATGATTGGAAAACTAACAAAAATTCTTTGTATTTGTGCCATTGAATGTCAGAAACTGGAAGAAGATGTGGAATGGTCTGAGCACATTTGAAAAAAAGAACTGGGCATCTGCCAACATGAAGAAATTCTTTCATATGGATGAGGAATTTTCCACACTCATATATGCACATATTTATATAAAATGAAATTGGATGGCTGGTGAAGTTTAATTTTAATTGTATAAATCTGGCATTAGTTGAACAATTGTTACTACAGAAAATCTACTTAGTAGTAGTAGATTATTTGATTAAATTGCTTAGTTTAGATCCTTTAGGTTAGTGTTACTTTCCTGCTATGCCAGATCCTTTTTTTTTTTTTTTTGTCTTTTGCTTTATCTCATAGACTTAACTTTATAAGTTTATACTAAACTTGCAACATTGTAAGCACAAATTAGTATGTATGTATATAAAGAAAACAAAATCAACCTAAGCACAGGGATTGTGCAAAGATGTAAATGTTTGTACTTTGCAGAGTCTATGATTTTTATTTTTCAGATTTTTTTTTCAAGATTCTCTTCTTTAGGGAGATAAAACTTTTAAAGGACAAATATGTTTTTCTTCATCTTAAACATTTTATAATTCTTTGTATAAAAAAGGAAAGAAATTGTTAAGATTTGTCATTAAAATGTCCAGTGCTTCATGTCTGTAACTGTAGTACTTGAAAATCTGAGAAAAGGGGACAAGGTACAAGTTTCATCTTTAATTCACGAAAGCCCTATTGATTCATGAGTGTTCAAAAAACAGTGTCTTGGAAATATTTAACTTACTTTTATGCTCTATGGATCCTGCTGTGTACTAGAACTTCTACTGATTTAAAGTTGAAATATAAATCTGGCAAATAATACAGTGCCCAAGACCATGAGCTCCATTATTTTTAGCCACAGGTAGAGTTCCTTTAATTTAGGAAGGAGAGAAGAACCTCACAAGTGACAAGATGTAAACATCCATTGTACCATGTTAAAAATTACCACAGATCTAACTTCTATTTAATTCTGCAAATGCAGCCTTTATGCTTCTTGAAGATCACTTAGGGTTTTATGGTATTATTAGGTAGTGAAATTGAGCTCCTAGATAGACATCACAACAATGTACATAAATAAAAAGTTTTCCTTTTTTGAATGTGTATTTTATGATAGCCAGATGGTAAGGTGATACTTAGGGTTGAACTGCAAAAAATGGACCAAAGCAGGTGTTCATCTCAGAAATAAGGAGCTTATAGAATTTCTGGGAAGTAGCATGCAGATTTCTGCTCACAGTTCACTTCATTTTAAAGCATTCCAAATTCCTCCTACACTCTTCTTCCTTTTCTTACTGTTCTTAAATTTCCTGGAAATCTCCAAAACCTGTTTTACCCAGCAAAATATAATAAATCTAGTTTGCAAAATCCTGTTATTAATCTGTCAGCAGTTGTGTATTCCAATTATGTCCTATCCCTACTTGAGAAGTAAACTCAGCAAGCTTTTTCATTAAGAATATTTCAATACTAAGGCTGTTTCATACACATATATGCATAATAAATGCATAAACACATGTACATATATCTATATATAATATCAATGTGGTATGTGTATGTATGTATGTGTGTACATCCACACAAATATCCACACACAATGTTTTAAAATATAAGAGAAAGCATTAATTAGATTCAAGTAGCAAAGAGCAGTTATTCATGTGAATAAATTCTATAAAATGAACTAGATTCAGGAAGTGAACAGAATGTTGAGTATTGCAATTTCTCCCTTACACCTCCCCCCCCATCACCAAATGTTTATTTTCTACATACTAAAGAAATTTAGCAAATAAGACTCATGTAAGTGAAAAATGAGAGTGTGCTTCTCAATTTGCTCTCCCCTAAAGTGCCTAACTCACTGTGCATTTAAAACATTATTTAATAAATCCATTAGATTTGTATGTTATGCAGGAAAAATTTTTTTTTTAATCCACAGGCACCATTTTATAAGACAGTGCAGTGGAAGAGATGTACTTTTTATGGATCTTCCTAGTAAGTCTCAGATATATTCTGGTCCAGTGATTTTGATGGTTTCTTATTGTGATACTCATTTGACCCAGAGATTGGTTTCTGAGTAGCAAAATTTCAGAAGAAAAAAAAAAAACTAAAACAAAACATCATGTTTAAGCTCAATAGCTGAGATGAGGTTTTTAATGTACTTGGAAATGAACTAACTTCAGACAGTTTTCTAAATGCCTTGAGAGAAATATGATCTATGAAAAAACAAATCATTGTCCCATTCTAAATCATCAAACTTAGGGATTCCAAATAAACAATACTAAAAATTAAAGATCTGTGTTCAGCAAAATTCTATATAGAACAAATAGCCTATTGAGAAAAATTGTTAATATAAATTTCATCCATAGAACTGTGTAGAATTTAGTCTTTATTTCCCCTAATGTTAGGTATTAAGATCAAGGCCAAAGGTTGCTAGAGATTCAACAATCAGTTTCTAAGGTAAAATGTGATCTAACCTTAAAAAACAAAATCAATAAAATGACTGCCATAGTTTATTGAGATAAAAACTTTGAGCTACCAGAAGTGATAATCTAAGTCTAGTGCCACTTGACTCTTTAATCACATTTATTCTTTAGGAACTTTTTCTTTTAAAACCTTATACAGAACAATTTGTTTTGAGTACAACTTTAAACTGTACATAAGTTCAGTGTGCTAGTGTGTGTACTACTTTATCTTTCAAAATTTAATGTTGATATTGAAATAGTATAGAAAGCATGAAATATATTTGCCTTATTTCTGAATAAATATGCAGGAAAAACAGATGTGTTAACATTGGTTACATTGTTCTTTTGCAGAAATGTAATCAGCCTTTAGTAGAAAAGTGAAACATTAAAAAGAAACTTCAAAGACATTTAATGGTGTTAATAAGTACAGAGTGAACAGTCGAGCACATTTCAAGATTTTATTTAAGTGCCACATGTTAACTGTTCATTAATAGGCCATAAATTATCACTTCATATAGTGTGATGTTACATAAAGGTTGGTTATAACTTAAATAATAAACCTGGAACAATCATTCAAAGTAGCTAAGGAAATAGTTGAATATGTGTGTATAGTTGGATATTTGTATTTATATGGTCGGTTATAATTGCAAAATTTAAAAAATTGTGGGGTACATATCACAGAATTTATACCCCATGTAAAGTACCATTTTGATTTTTGACTTACTGATATTCATGAGTTTGCAGTATTTTCTGGATTCTGAGTACTACAAAATTTATTAATAAAATGCACAAATTGCTACATTGAGTGTATTGAGGATTTCATCTTCATGTGATAAAATTGTCATTTGTCTTCATTTGTATAAATTAAGCCAAGGAAGAAATTACATTAACTTTATATTATACATGCAATGATAGAGTTTCCATCCTTTCACACCAGAAATTGGATTTGTTTTAGATGTAAGTATGTCCATTGCTGGCAATGGATGTTTTCTGACTTCTGGTACTAATAGAAGGCAAAGAAATAATGGGATGTTTGCAAACATACGTACTTCTGTGATATGTGTGTGTATATACATACACATAGGCATACACATATCCATCTATTCTAGATCTATGCATATGGAACCTGAAAAAAAAAAATTGGTTTGTGTTTATGTGATTTCCAATGCAATTCTTTATATTTCCTTCCTTGAAATTAAACATATTTTTGATAAATCATTTTTAAATCCTACTCAAAAAATGAAGTAATCCTAAGTGAGAGGTTTGGAAGGATACATTGTTATTTAAATATATGACCTAAGTGGTGAGTCTTAAAATTCTATACCTTTCTCATGGTGTTAACTGGAGAGCAAGGGGCATAAACTCCCCTGGTACCAAGCATTGATGCTAGAAACATAATGTGACTACACAATGAAGGGGAAAAAATTAGTAGGATTTAGTGATTTATTGTGTTGTAAACTGACAAGCTAATTGAGAATTTTATATTTTCCACCATTGTTTTGCAGTCACAAAAAAATTAGCCCCCATGCCTCTTTATCTTCATTTATGTTTGAAATATATGGTCCCAATATTTATATTAGATTCCCTTCTCTACCATGTACCTTATACATGTATAATATACATGTATAATATACACTTTCTATGTATTATCCTTCTTCCCCAACAACAGTGCAAAGTCTTACTATTACTTTAAGTGAACAAAATGAACCTATTATAAAAAGAATTTTAAAGGAGGTTCAAAATGTCATTTTTAGAGTATTTATTTGTTGAAGAGTTTATTATGCATTTAGACTTAATAGGTTGCCAGGCCTCATGCTTGGCACCAAGAATATAAAAGGCAAGACCAAAACAGACCTTGTCTTCAAGGACCATACCCGTTATTGGGGATTGGCCACTTATATTTAATTTTAACCCAGCATATAAGGTTCTAGAATAAAACTTACATTGTGAATGCAATAGAAACCAATGGAAACTTTCTTAAGGGAGAAAAGATTTCTATAACTCAACTCAACTTTAGCAACTGACTAACATTAACTGACTTGATCTTCCACTGTCAAAGCATCATTAATTGAATGAAAACTCAATTAGGTACTAAACTCATGGTGGATGGACGAACCAGGATTTGAAGGCTTAAAGGTAGTTGGAGATATGATCACTGTTTTGAGGTCCTGAAGAATTATAATGTAGTGCTTCCTTATGCTAAAGATCATTTTTTCATCTTTAACAACAAAAACTGTAGTATGATTCTTCTTTTGGTTCTATTTGATATCCAGACTTACCATGCAGACTTTTCTATGGCAAACCTGACTATAAATAGTAGGAAATAACTTGCCATAGATTTGTGTACTTAATAACTAATTTGAAATGAGAAAATAGGCAAGATTATTTTAGAATCATTAATATGTTGGTTGCTAGTCCTCAATTGTGTAAAAGTACTGTCCAAAGTCATGTCAATTCATTGCACAATAAAATCACTGTGATTTGTATATAAACCCTAGTGAAATGTTACTGCTGTTTAATTTATATAATGCCTGTTGATTTCTGGATTTGTTTAATAAACATTTGTATCTTTTAAAATGTCTAAATCCTGTTTGCTTCTCCTTATATTGGGAGGGATCCCTAATGTTTACAAGGAAGTAGTATTAATTAAGCTTAGGGAAAAAAAAAAAAAAGCGATTTACATAAAAGAAGTAAACCTTTGGCTGCTGCATACTTATATGTCCAGATCCTTTCACCACAGATTCTGTCAGTTTGTAAGGATCAATCAATCATGAAACAGTTATGAAGTGCCTACCATATCAGGCCAAGTGCTAGACACTGGGGTTATAAATACAAAGAATAAAATTTTCCTATTGGAAAGGTGCTCATGCTGATGGTGGTGACATTTTATTATCCTCTTTCTTTAAAAAAAAAAAAAAGTTTTAAGTAATAAAGGCCTTACTTATAGCCTATGGCAATTCATTTTTTTCTAAGCCCCAAGGAACAATGTCATCATTACTCAGTGGTTAAAAACCTTATTTAAAAGGTATTACATATAAAATGTTTGAGAGAGAGTTTCTGGATAATGTCTTTTGATTAATTATGTTAGCAATAATTAAAGGTTCAATGACAATCTTGAATGACAAAGAGCTCTCCTGGAACCTACTTAGTGTTTATTTGCTTTTGAAAAGAATCAGTATTTCCCCATTGGTAATGAGAAAAAATAAATATTATAAGAGGTGGACCTATTCTAATGAGGGACTTGCTGAATGCGACTTAGATCATGTAATTTGTTTCCAAATCACCCCCAGTCTGGAGAAATCTACACGGAAGCTTTACACCACCACTACCTACTCGCCTTCCTCCCCATAAAATTTTTTTTTTTTTTTCTGAATTCACTTTAGATTAAAATCTTTGAAAGGTTTTTGATTTGGATGGGACAACAACTCCACCTAGATAAGATTAACCAGGTAAGGTAAATATTGGGGAAAATTTGGGGAAAATTGGGATTTGATTTTTCAAACTACTGAGAACCACTCCTTGCGAAGACCACTCTTTCCTACTATAAGCTATATGGTTGAAAGCTGTATAAGTATATATTCATGCTTCAGTTTCTTTACTGAATTCCCTTATAATTCAGTCTGCTTGTAATGGCGTACATTACTTTCAATAAAACTTTGCTCCTCGACCAGGAGATGGGTTCAAGCCTGCAAATTCTTTTGAGACAACTCACGGCACCGCTCTGGGACTTTTGAGACCCCCCACCCCCCACTTCCCAAACTCAACAATAGCATGCCTTCTAGTAGTTGAAAGCTACTATTCCACATCTTTAAGTTGGCTGAAATATGCCAGTTTTAAAATTTTATCTTCCTATCCTGTATAAAACTTTAAATGAAATTTATTAAGTGCTTGTTTCATATTATTTGATATATGATCAACAATTCTGGTTAGTGTATTGGGGTTTCAAGGTTATTAATGTAGTGTGATTAAACAAGCAATGCTTTCTTTTCTATTACTATGGCTGAACCCCACTATCACAAAACTACATATTGACAGAAAGGTAGTGCCAATTCTTTTTACAATTATTAAGTAATCATTGCCAGCTTGTTACCATTACATTTTTTTATGACTCACCTTGTGATGTCTTTGGGCAGATTTTTCCTATCAGTCATAGAATATCTGTGTCAGCTTCATGTGAATAGATTCAAGTTAAAAATTTTTTTTCTAGGTTCTGTCACTCTTACCTCAATCTAACTCCTTTTGTTCTTTCCTTTCCCTTTTTTGATATCATGCTTTTCCTAATGAAGTATTTTTATCCATTCATAACTCATCTAATAGTTATGCAGAGTGATTTAAACATAGTTTACTCTTAAACACTGTGATAGAAGTCGTTTGTTATTGTACACTTTTTACAACTGAGGAAACTGAAGCTAAGTGAGATTACATCATTTGCTCAAGATCACTCAGAAAATACCAGGAGTAGGATGCCTAATTACAAAGTTAATACTTACTTGTCCACTGTACCTTATTCTCTCCCCTGTGTCAGCACTGGAAGTTCAAATGCAGATTTCCTTAATCCAGTTGTAACCCTCTTTCATTCATGCCATGCTACATGCTGCATCTACAACTGTGAATTAATTCCCAACTATATGATAGGCAGTAAAGGAGAGGAAGGATGTGATAGAACAATCATGGAATTCCAGATTTGGAAGTGAAAAAACTGCAATTAATAACTGAAAAAAGAATCCATACTATGATTTACTTATTAAGTAGTCATTGAGTCTCTACTTAAAAGACCTCTAATGAGAAGCCACTTACTAGTTCTTGAAGAATCCCATTTCACTTTTAGATAGCTAATAATAGATAATTCAGACAATAATCTGAAAATTTTTTGATATCAAGATAAAATCTGTTTCTTGGCAACTTCAGTTCCTGCCCCTACATTCTGGGGTCAGTGACAAGTAAAATCCTTTACATATTTGGAAGACAGTTATTTACTCTCTACCTCGCTTCCACAGATACTCTTGATTTCTTGAACTAATCCACACCATGCTGGATAACCTCCGCTGGACTCAAGAAGTTCACCAACCTGAATAATTTTCAATTAATCATGCTTCTCTACAATCTTTTTTTTTTTTTTTTGGTTGTTGTTGTTGTTGTAAAACTGATTTATTTAACCTAACACCAAGACAATACTTATCCCTAATAAATTTATCTTGCTATATTCAAACCCATATATTAGTTTGACAAGATGACCTCCATTATTCTGTGTCATGTGATTCTCTCAGCTTTGTGACATCTAAGAACTAGATAAACTTGCCATTCTTTTTAACGTTTTTGTAAATCACTTTGCAATAAAGGAATCAATTTATTCTTCTCTAATGTTAGTTATTACCATTCCCTCCATTCTTTCCTCTCAAGTCTTTCTTCCCCACCTTTTCAAAGGTCTTATTTTGATGGTTCTATTGTTGTCTCTTTCATGCAGGTTTATAATCTTGATTGTAACCTAGAGCAGCATATGGTTCAGTGGATAGAGCACCATGGACTCAGGAAAGCCTGAGTATAAATGTAACCTCAGATACTTACTAGCTCTGTGTTTATCCCAGTTATCTATAAAATGAGCTGGAGAAGGAAATGACAAACTATTCCAGTATTTTTGCCAAGAACTCTCAATGGGGTCATGAAGCATCAGACATGACTGAAATGACCTAACAGCAGCATCTATAGCAACATCAATCTTTGTGCTATCAATGACTCCTCACTTTCACCAATCCTATCTAACCCGTTACCAAATCTTATTTATTCTACCTTTGTAATCTCATACAACCCCTCTTATTCTACCTTCACAGTATTACTTGAGTACATTCCTCCCTCATGAGTGGTCCCATCATCTCACTCCTGAACTACTGCAATAACCTTCAGAGCAGTCGCTCTGGCTTGTGAATTTTCATTTCATTCCAACTATTCAGCTCTCAAATAGATCTTTCTTAAAATTAACTCCCATCCCCATTTTTCCACCCCACTTTTCCATTCATTAAACTCTTCTGATTTACTACTACTTCCAGGATAAATATGATCTTTTCCAGATTTTAAAGTCCTTTGTAAAATATCCTCTTACTACTTTTTCAGTATTCATACAATTCCCTTCATGTACTCTGAGTTAGTAACATTGACCACCTCCTTATTGTACAAAACAATCCATCTCCCAACTCTATGTATTTTTATTGGATGTCTCCCATTCCCGAGATTCTTTCTTCTTATCCCAATATTTTATTTCCCTCTGGATTTCTTTAAATGTCAGCCAAAATCCTACCTTCTCCAAGAAGGCTTTTCTGATACCTCTTAAGGCTAGTGGCCGCCTTCTGTAATTATGTCCAATTTCTTGGGTGCATATTTTGTTTGTAAATAATCATTTGCATTTTAATCTCATTTTATTGTGAGCTCTTTGAGAAAAAAGATCATTTTCCCCCTCGAACATTGTCCCCAGGACTTACACACAGCCTGAAAGATAAATTGATTTGGCTTTAATCAATAGTCTCTTTTCCCCTGTTTGACTTTTAAAAAATTAAAATTTAAAGATCCTTAGCTTTCCTCTCAAACCTCAATTTCATTTTGAATTTTGGCCCTCCTGACATTTTTACAAAAACACATATTTTTAGAAATCCTAGTCCTTTGTGGCATTTTTTATAATAGCTTTTTAAATTTAAATGGGTTGATAAGTTCTCTATGAATTTTGATTGGTTTCTTTCAGCCAACTCCTGGTTGGTCTTTCCCCCAACCCCATTTTAATAAGAATAAGGGATAGCCCATGCCCCAGTGGAGTGTCAGATTGGAAGGGGAAAACAGGCCATATATATATATATATATGTATATATTAAAATAGTCCCCTTTTCTCTAATCTGTATTACTTTCTATTCTAGGTATATATCTTGGTTATTTTCAAGTTGTTTTCCCCAGTGGAATGTAAGCTCTGGGGAGAGGGACTGTTTTTTGCCTTTTTCTTTTTTTCTCCTCTTCCTCCTTTTCTTCTTTTTCCTCCTTTCCCTCTTCTTTCTTCCTGCTCTTTTCCTCTGCTTCCTTCTCCTCTTCTTTTTCCTTCTTCCTTTTTCCTTCTGTTTCTTCTTTTTTTTTTTTTTTGCATTCTTAGTGCTTTGATGCTAGGGCTGTGAGCATTATAAAGTGCAGTTAGAATTCAAAAAAAAAAAAAAGGAAAATTGTTTTTCTCTGGGGAAATCAGATGAGACTTTGTGGAGGAGATGGCTTTTGAACTGAGCCTTGAAGGATCTGATCACACATTTTTTATTTTGTCATGCACAATCTCAAAAAAGAGACATTTTTCATGCTCCAGTTACAGCATATTGGATGCTCTTATAGAAATAAAACAAAAGTTTCCTAGTTTTTTCTCTATTTTTGCATTTTGAATTTGCAAACTTTTTGTTTTAACTAGAACCTGTATTTGAAAATCCCAAGCAGGTTCTACAGAAAAATATATACACTACTACTTTGTGTGTTACCTCTTCCCTCTAAAAGGAGGAGACTCAGTGAGATGATCCTGAGTTCCTTTTGGCTATAAATCTTTTGACTTTATGATCTGCATGAAGAACATGAAAGTTAAATCTATAAAAGTAAAATCTGTTTTCTTTGGCTTATGTTTTTTGCAGCATTTATTCTGTTTAAGAATTTCCACATTCCTATAGATTAATGGGAAAAGGATAAAGTAGGATATGGAAGGATGTTTACAGTAATTCCAGTGGGATAAAGAGGGAAGGAAAGGGTAGAGGAGAAGATAAGGGAGGGATTTGTGGATGGGAAAGGTTATGTGATAAGCAAGGCAAGTTAAGGGGTAGAATTAAAGTAGAAGAGTTATCAGGGATAGGAAATAAGAAATATATACAAACACTACAATAAGGATCAAGAATAGAATTATTCTAGTAGAAAAAAAGTAGAACTAGTAATCATTGATCTCAAAGTCAAAGGTTTAATCAAGGCAAAAACCACATTATATGTTGGCCATATTATTGTGTTAGATACATGTTTACATATGTATAAATATACATGTATATGTGTGTAGGGGTATGTATATAAATATATGTGTGGGTGTGTGGTTGGCTATGAATAATAGGTATATATGTATGTGTGTGTGTGTGTGTATATCCATGTTGCTTTGGGGAGGTAGGGGGGATGAAAGGGGAAAAAAAGAATAAGGTGAAAAGTCCACATCAGAGAACAAAAGAATAACCTACAAGGAAGCAAAGGAAAGATGAACAATCATAAATATAATCTTTTAATATTATATGTGCTTCCTTGAAATGGAAATTTATTCTTATATATTTTGAATCCTCCCTGATGTTCTGCTGGGCACATAACAATGTTTTGTTTTGCTTTTTATTTTCCTTTTCTGTCTTTTTTTTCCCTATTTTTTTTCTTATTTTGCATTTGGTTTTAAATAAATATATATATATATATATATATATATATATATATATATATATATATATACACATACATATATATATATATATTTTTTAATTTTCCTTCATTCTATCTTTCAAAATATTTAAATGTTATTTCATTTTCTCATGTACACATTCTTATCTCTTAACATTTTCATCTGGGTGGGATAAGTTTTAGTATTTTAATGCCTCTGGTTCCTGAGCCTAAAAGATACCTCTTCTACTAGCTCCCAGATGGTCACTAGCTTCCCTTTAAAAAGGGAAAAGCTTTTCCTTCAATAGCTAGAAATAATATTTGAAGTTGAATCACTCCTAGAAGAGGTAATATTATTAACTCATTCGTCCCAAGGTATATATGACTGATATCCTCATATCTTCCTAGGGAATATTGTCTCAGAACTGAATGACAAAGTCTCCAAAAGAGGAAAAGGAACTTACTTTGCAATCCCAAGTACCTGTGATCTGTCTTGAAAAGTAGGAATTTTCCTTAGTTTTTTCACTACAGCAAAATTAAAGGAAAAAGGTAGAAAAATTACAAAAGTTTTTCAAAGAAAATAAGTTCAAACTCAAAGAAAATTGTCTAATGTCTTTAAACATATATGTTTAACCAAGTCAAAATAAATAATAGCAATAAGTTCAAACTCAAAGAAAATTGTCTAATGTCTTTAAACATATATGTTTAACCAAGTCAAAATAAATAATAGCAATAAAAAATATATGTATGTCATTTACTTCTCTTCACAAAATGTGTAAATTTAAATTTGGCCTATCCCATTTTCTATCTTTAGTGTTTAAAGAAATCAAAAAATTTAAAAAATAAATTTTAAAAATTAATATGAAATTGCCTTTAAAAATTAAAACAAAAGCAAAACAAGGATTTTTACTTAGTAGCAATATAAGTGTTGGTGTTTTGCAAAGTTAAGGAAGAAAGGAAGTCATATATAGAAGGAAGAAACACTTATATGATAGAAAGAACATTCAATTTATAATCTAGATGTCTGGATTTTAATCCAAATTCAATTACTATGTGTTTGACCTTGGGCAAATCATTTAGTTTCTCTATACCCGATTTCTTCTAACCAACAAGCAGGTCAAGGTATGTGAAAAAAATCAGTAAATTGTCTTCTGTAAAATGGGGGGAATAATCATTTCCCTACTTATTCCATAGCTTTTTTGGTATGAATTAAATGAGATAACATGAACATAATTTGAAAAGCATAATATAGTATTTGAAAATTGTAACAGCATGTCTTTTAGAGTAATCAACAAGATGCCATTCCCTCAGATTATTCTAAAATAGTGAAGATTTTAATTCTTTAAGTCATTGTTAACTCGTTTGCATACTGAAAGGCAATTTTTATGTTTCCACAGAAAGCCTCTGACTACTTTGTGGTGAAGTAGCAACAGGCCAAACTTAATGAGTTTTGTCACCTATAGGCCACATTTTAAAATTACTTTCCAGATCTGTGCCCTCAGATTCTGGGTTAGTTGAGTCAGATCTGAATCAAATTCTAAAGAAGTCTTTGGAAACATTCTGGAAATTTTACTTGGATTTTAGTAAATCCTCAAATATTTAAGTGCTAATAAAGAAGGAACTTGGGTCCCAATTATCCTAAGAACTCAGATGAATGTTACCTTAGTTGGGATCTCAACTGGAGTTCCTTTGAAGTGGTGCTTCAGAACCAACAGTTGTTTTTCCTTAGGCCCATAAGCTTTAGAGAAGACACCCTTGTAGAAAGGAAAAAAATATTTTATTTGAAACCAGAGGAATTGGGTTTCAATCCCAACTCTGTCATCATTTACAAGTGATGTGATTTTGGCCAATCCACTTAAGTCTCATTGGGTCTAAATTCCTCATCTGTAAAATGTAAAGTGTTGGATTAAATCAGGGGTTCTTTCTCTGATATTTATGAACTTGCTATAAAAAACATTTTGGAGGGAGAGAAGCAAGATAGCAGAATAAAACAAGTTCTCAACTGAGCTCTCTGAAATTCTCTGAAATGCTCACATAATACCTCAAAGTCTCTAACAGGACCAGAAAATGGATGGGATCAAATAATTTTCTAACCCAAGACCACTTAAATTATCAAGAAAGATTGGTCTCATGGGGTGGAAGTGCAGTGCTGGCTAGCACAGACTTTGCAAAGCAAGTGAGCAGCAAGCCTTGGGAGTTATTAAATTGATGTCTGTGGCTTTTGGAAATCTTGGCTTACAGGTTGTAAGGATATTGCTCAGAAGGTTCCCAGGGGGCCAGTTCCAGGATAAGAAAGAGCTCTATCAGGAATGGGGACCCTGTTCATAGTTTCAGGGCAGAAATTAGTGCTTGTGGTCCCTCACAGACCAGATTGTAGGCCAGTGGATCAATGATCCACTTAAGGATCTCTCCTTAGATCATACTACCTTGGAAGAACTGAAAACTTGCAGAGTCCCAAACTAACTTTGCAAACAGCAGCATAAAATTCCTGAAAATTGTCAGTGCCCCCTCCAACTCAGGAGTTCAATAGAGCTCGACATTAACAGAAGATCAAAAGTTGAGAAATAAGTTGGAAAAATAAGAAAAACAAAACAAAACAAACAAACAAACAAAAAAACAACCCAAGAGGACCTGAGCATAGAAATCTACTATGATGAAAGCACAAATTAGGAAGAAAATGAAATCAAAGCATCTTCAAACCTTCAAAAAATAAAAAAAAAAAACCAAAACCAAAGATGTGCATTGATTTCAGGTTCTGGAAGAACTCAAAAAGGATTTTAAAAAATGAAATATTAGAGGTAGAAAAAAATTTGGGAGGGGAGGGGAAGTGAATGATGCAAAAAAATCATGGGAAAATGTCAAGTTGATAAAGGAGGGACAAAAAATATTAAAATAAATAATACCTTAGAAATCAGAATTGTCCAAATGGCAAAAGAGTCACAAAAATCCACTGATGAGAACTTCTCAAAAAAGCAGAATTGGCCAAATGGAAAATGATGAATGCAAATCGACAGAGAAGAACTCATTCAAAAGTAAAATTGAACAAATGCAAAAAGAGGTACAACAATTCTCTGAAGAATGTAATTCCTTAAAAATAGAATTGAGCTAGTAGAAGCTAATGACTACATGAGCCATTAAGAAACAAAAAAAAAAAATTTAAATACAAAAATAGAAGAAAATGTGAAAAACAACTAATTTGGTAAATAGATTGAGGAGAGATAGTTTAAGAATTACTGGACTTCTTAAAAGCCACGATCAAAAAGCCTAAACATAGTTCAAGAAATTATCAAGGAAAACTGCTCTGATATCCCAGAACTAGAGAATAAAATAGATTTTTTTATTTTAATGTTTTTCCAATTATATATGAAAATAATTTTTAACATTAAATAAAACTTTGAGTTCCCAATTCTCTCCATCTTTCCCACCACATGCCTATTCATATTGGTTAATATATCAGAAAATGACAACTATTGAACAGGATGTGGGAAATTGGGGATACTAATATAGAAATTGTGAACTGATCCAATCATTCTAGAAAGTAATTTGTATATATGTCCAAAGGATAATCAAACTGTGCATACCCTTTGATTCAGCAATACCATTACTAGGTCTGTATCCCAAAAAGATTTTTTTTAAATAAAGGAAAATATTTGTGCAAAAATATCTATAAGCAGCTCTTTTTTTGTGGCAGCAAGGAAATGGAAGTTGGTGGGATGATTAATAATTGGAGAATGACTGAACAAGTTGTGGTATATGATTTTGATGCAATACTATTGAACATTAAGGAATGACAAATAGGATGTTTCAGAAAAACCTGGGAAGATTTACATGAATTGATGCAAAGTGAGGTGAGAAGAACCAGGAGAGGGTTGTACATAGTAACAGCAATATTGTATGGTGATCAACTGTGAAAGACTTATTTATTCTCAGTATTACAATGATCTATGATAATTCTGAAGGACTCATGATGAAAAATGCTATTTCCAGAGAAAGAATTGATGGAGTCTGAATGTAGATTTTTAAACTTTCTTTATTTAAATTTACTTTATTTTAAAAACTTTATTTTTATTTTCTTTTGCAACATGACTACTATGGAAATAGGTTTCACATGAATGCACTTTTATAACCTATATCAAATTGTTTACCAACTCGGGGAGAAGGAAGGAGAAAGAATTTGGACTCAAAATTGAAAAAAATCCATGCTAAAATTTTTACATATAATTAGAAAAAATAAAAATCTTTAAAATATTTGGTCACTGTATATTAATAGCATTGATTTCATTTATAAATCTACATATAGTTTTTGTATTCAAAGACATTCTCAGGAGGAATGATAAGCTTCATCAAAATGCTATAAGTATCATTGATACATACATACAAATATACACACAGAGTTTAAAAATTCTTGGGCTGGATGGTCTCTTAGGTGACTACTGGCTTTAGATTTATGATATTTCAAGTGATGAAATCACCTCAAATTTCAGGATGTAATTTGTGGTTCCTTACCTTAAGACAGAATTGAGAAACAGGCTTTTTGGTTGGCAGATATCCCCCATGAGTTAGAGGAACATCTCTGAGGGGGTCATTTCAAGTTGTCAGTCCTATATTACATTTTAGCTTAATGCAGTATATTTCTCCTGTAGGGTTTCATTTTAAACATGATGTCATGAAAACTAAATGGGAAAAGCTTTTCTCCATAAAATTAAGTACACCAAAGGGAAATTATAGAAAATTTCCAGCGTTTATTGCAGGTCAACTTCAAAGAAATGGGAGGTAGAATAAAATAGAGTTGTGTGAACCACTTAGTAAATTCATCTATTAAGAATTTATCTCATATGGTCTAGATTAAAAACAGTAGAAGTGAAGAACAAAAATAACTTACAAGTTCATGGAATTTAGTGTAGATAGTCTCATAAATCAGAGATGGTGGAAAATAAATACCATACAAAGAACTGAGTCCATTTAATAATGCCTTCCAAAAATAGGAAATACTATACAAACTATAACATTTTGCTATATATAACCAAGTAATTATATGTAATCATTAATGAATTCTTGGCTTATTGAAAGGACTATATTTTTATTGTTTTTCTTCATGCTGTCTTTTATGTAAATAAATCTGCCAGAAGTGAGTTTCTGACATTCAGCACTCCATAAACATCTGATGCTGGGATATAAACCCTTATTTTTGAAAGTATGAATGGCTCCTATTTCAATTCCATATTGCCCTTGATATACTTATATATTTTAATTTATTTTACAATAAACTTGGCAGTTGAATTCAACATTTACTTCTAAAAAGAAATTTTAAGTCAATGGCAAATCTAAAAGCAGGCTTTGCTGGATTCAATTTTTATTTGCTGTGTCATTTTGATAATAGAGTCCAGTTTTAAGTTAAAAGCCAAGTTCAATATTCCTTTTTGCAGAAGTTTTAATTGACTCCATATTTATTTCAAATATAGAGGAAAAACAGTTTAGATATATGAAATACCAGAAAACAAGATTGTGTAGTTAGTTAATATTTGTCATAAAGGAGCCCTAGATTTGGAATCAGAGAATCTGGGCTCAAATAATGATTCTACTACATGCTAGCTATGACCACAAGTTCTTAACATCTCTTTATCTGGACCACAATTTCCTTCTCTGATAAGTGAAAATGAAGTATATGAATTTATATTTATGAATTCACATACTTTTAAACGTTCTGATTTTATTAGAACAATAGTTGAATATCTTTTCTGAATTTGACATCATGGCGCACAGCATTGGAAATGTGGCCAATAAATCAACTCTGGAGCAAAAATCACTTAAGAAATTTTAACTTATATAGAAAATCTACATTCTGAATGTTTAACCACAGCTAAATAAATCTAAGTCCTTTTCAAAGGAATCCCATTGTTTTATTTTGCAACCAATCTAGTAGGTTAAAAAAAAAAAAAAAGAAATCTCAGCACATCTTTTCCTTCATGCAGAAAATAAAATAAGATAAAAAAGAATAAACCAATGCCATATTAAATGCCATAAAAGTCTTTGATAGTAAATTTTTTGCTATAGAGAAGTATCTTGGGTACTATGTTAGCTTTATGAATATCATGGTAACATAGAATATTGGAGTTAGAACAGATCTTGGAGATCTATTATATACATTGTTATACATTAAAGCAGGAATCTTGTTAGGATGATGATATGGTTATGAATTTTATGTCTTTTATATCTTTAAACACATTGGAGATTGCAAGTGTTTACTATTAATATTAAAAGATCCTAGGGAAAAGTGAATACCTCAAATCTTTACAAATTCACAGGCTCAGCTATTAAAGCAGGGAAGGACCTTATAGGTCATCTCAGGACTTCATTATACTTTAAACACATTATACTTTTAAATAGAAACACATTGTCGTGCTTTTATTACCCCCTTTAAGCAATCATCTCATCTTCCTCCTTTGCCAAAACTTTGAATGTGTATTCTAAATTCCCAGCTTCCATTTCTTTACTCCCACTTACTTTTCAATCTCTCAAAATTGTCCTCTGGCCCCTCCCCCCCAAACTCTCTTGTTACCTCCTAATTGCCAAATCACATAATCTTTTCAAAATCCTCACTCTTCGTGACCTCTGCAAATTGTGATCTTCTTGGCTGGGTTCTCCTTAATTTCTATTCTCTGGCTTCTAGTATATTACAATCCAGTGGTTCTCTTATTTCTTCAACTGCTCATTCTTCATATCTTCCCCTAGTTTATCTTCCTCCTACAACTTTCTTAGTTTTAGAATTCTCTCAAGGCTCTGTCTTTTGTATCCTTTTATCCTGCCTTCTCTATTCCTTTTTTTCTCTTTACTTTTCCTCTCCCATTCTCTCCTTTCATGTCTGTTTATTTCTCACATTCTTTCATGATCTCATATGTTCCCATAACTTAAATTACTTCTTCTCTGTAGATAATTGTCAAGTCTACATTTTCAATCCTGACCTCTCCTCTGAACTTCAGACTCATATTTTAAAGGGCCATTTGGACACCTCCATCTGGACATCCCAACAATACCTCACCCCTATCTTTTCTCTGTCACTCTGTATTTCTCTGCCAAATAGAATGAGGGACTCTCATTAAAAGATCTTTACCAGATCATAAATTTGCTGAGGTAAGCTACTATTATTTTTTATTTTTGTATATCTAGTTCCTAGCAGGGACTTGCAAAAAAAGGAGATCATTGACAGATATTCATCTGTCATGTTAATCCATGAAGTGGATTATATAGGATGAAATTGTCCCTGTTCTTTTATTATAGTATTTACTATCACTTCTTCAGAGTAGATGAAGATATCCAATACATCTCAAAATGAATATAACAATTTTTCTAGAAAGTAATAAGCTCCAGTAGGGAATTACAATCAGGAAGACTCATTTTCCTGAGTTCAAATTTGACCTCAGACACTTATTAAATGTGTGATCCTGGGCAACTCACTCTACTAGGTCACAATGAATCAGTAAACTGAACACAACTACACTCTTCTCATGCACTTATCATTTTCTAATTTCATTACAGTAATTTTTATAATTGTTTCACACTTTCTTAAGAAACTGTTAAGTTCTTCCAGGCAGAGATCCTTAATTATCTTTGATTCTCCCTAAGTTTCATATATAGTAAACATGAGCTATGTAATGAATGAATGATGGTGCTAAGCTTTTTAATTGTAAGAACAAATCCTAGAAACAGCATAGAATGAATTGCAGAAGAGGCAAAAACAGTGGGAGGAAAAGAGAGAGGAGATGACATGAAAGGAAAATGGTAGGGCATCAAACATAATTTTCTATTTCACCATGTCAGCTTAGACCTCATCCTACAATAAAACTACCTGTTCTCTCAGAAAGTTTTTGCAAAGTTACATGGCAATCACTTTTTTTCTTGGTTGTATGAACCTAAACTTATATAAAATTTAAAGGGCTTTTAACCTCATTCCTAAAAAGTGTACTCCCTCTTCCACAATATTTTCTCTCATCACCCCCAGCTAGAAGTGATGCTACCCTCCTCAAATCTCTCACAACACAATATTTATTTCTATGCATACAATCATTTCCTAATGTGTATTATAATTATTTATATATTAGTTTAACTCTTTACCAGATCATAAACTTGCTGAGATCAGCCACTATTATTTTTTAGTTTTATATACTTAGTTCCTTGCAATCTTTGTCCCTGCTCTTTTATTATGGTATTTACCATCACTCCTCCAAAGTATGATAAAGATAGCCAATACATCTCAAAATGAATAGAACAATCTTTCTAGGAAGTAATAAACTGGAGTTTTTTAATATTAAATTATGAGCTTTAGATTTCTGGAAAAAAATTTATTTCAGATGTTTGCCCACCTACAGCATATTTATTTAATTTGTAATAATTGAATAGGAATATGCATGTAAAGGGAAATGTACACTGTACACTGTAAAGGGAAAGAATAACCAAAACAAAAATAAAAATGAATTCTTAAAATGAACTTGATCACAAAGAAGAAATATAACAAGCCATCACCATTTCATGCTAAAGATTGAGGACTATAGTTGTGGAACATCATATACATTATTAGACATTTCTGATGATGACTAGTTTTATAAACTATTTCTTTTTTTTATCCATTGTTATAAAGCTTTACTCTTTTGGAAAGGGAGCTATATAATGGAAAATATAAGTAATGAATAAAAAGAAAGATATATCGAGTTTTTTTTTAGTTATTCCACTTTGAGAATAGTACCCTCCCTCATAACTGACATAAATTTCTAGAATTTTTTTCTTATTTTTGATAGTAATAGTAGTTATTTAGGTCAAAGGAGGTTTTTTTTTTAATTCATATAGCAACCTTTATCAGCTTTAGAAGGAAATTTAAGAATATTTTAAAATAATAAAATTAAATAAAAGCTGAATAAGAACAGTTACAGATGTACATTGAGCTGTATCTAACTTTGAGTGGGTGGCAAAAACCAGGCTGGATTTCATTTGGGAATCTGCATACAAATTCCTCATGATCACAAATGACAAAAGCTTATTTCTTGGATATCAATATTCTTTCAGTGATGATATGTGACTATGACTCATAAAATGACATGATCTCAGAAGAGTTAAAATTAAAAACCCAAAGGACAGTGGAAAGACATATGGCAGGCAAAAGCATTTTGCCACATTTCTAAAAATGACTTGCATGAAAGAAATGATATAAAATATATCATCAATACTATCTATAGTCAGAGAGGGCAGCAAGGAGAAATCATGAATGAGAATGCAAGGCACAAGTGGATAATGCAAGTGGTACACTGGTAGCTGGTAATCTTAGTACTAAGCTTTTCCCTTTGTTATTTATCACCAGTTTTTAAACTGACTATATCTTATTTGTACACAGTTGTTTGCATATTGTTTCCCTCAGAAAACTGTGACTTCCTTAAGTGCAAAGATTGTCTTTTGCTTTTCTTTATATTTCTAGCAATTTACACAATGCCTGGCATGTTATAGGTACTTAATAAATACTGATTATCCTTAAGCTATTAAAAATTAAGAGGAAAGACTCAAGAAAGTTCTGTGTATGGATATGGCTGTCAATCAAATAAATATTAAATATCTACTATGTACCAGGAGATATAAAAGAGGTAAAAGATAGGCCTTGCCCTCAAGAGATTTACAATCTAATGGGAGAAAGAACATACAAGCAAACACATATACAGAAAATTATATACAAAATAAAATAGAAACAATTAATAGAGGGAAGACACTAGAAGAGGGATTGGGAAGACTTCTTATAGAACAATGGTGGGGAACATTTGATGGGTAGACCATATAAGGCTTGCAAAATCATTTATACAATCAATCCCAGGTGAAGATGAGCTGAAAACTAGGTATAACAACCTTCCATTGTTGGGACTTAGGGAAGTCAGGTAGGTCAAAAGTCTTCTGACTTTTTGCAAGAGAGAGAAAATTCTAGTCATGAAGAACACTCAAAGAAAGTAAACTGCCTGGAGCTAAGACATGGAATATCTTGTTCCTGGAAGATCCAGGGAGACAGTGTCACTGAATTAAAAAGTATAGGATTACTAGATGTATTCAAGGAAACTAATGAGGACAATGAACAGAGATGAAGAAAGGATTGCTGAAAGAAGTGAACACTCCATTTTAAAATTTATGTTAGAAGAAAATAAAACTGGACAAAGGTAACCTAGATTTTTGAAAAGTGGATTTTATTTTGCTAAAAGAAAAAATAGGTAGGGTGTCGTAGGGAAATCTACCCAAGAGAGTTCAGGAATACTAAAGAATGAGATTCTGAAGACAAAGAATAACAAATAAATGAAAAAGAAAATGTTATTAGTGTGAAGTAGAAACCAATATGGTTGCACATGGAGCTCAACAATCAACTTCACACCTTTGCACAGGCTCTCTTTCTTCTTGGTACTCAGCTTTTTTACTTTCACCTAATTCCCTTAAATGCAACTTCCTAAATGGCTTTTCCTGATTTTTTCAGTTGTTAATCCCATCCTGCTCTCTTTCTCTCTTTATCTACTATAATCCCTTTACAAGAAGAATAGAAGCCCTTTGAGAGTAAATATCTCATTTTTTTAAAATTTGGGACATAGTAGATATTCAAAGAATATTGATTAGTTGATTAGTTGATAGTATGAAAAAGACGTGCCTATGGGGAACAAGAGTAGGTAACAGAGGATGAATATAATAGTATGGCATAATTCCATAAAAATATTAGGAATACTAAAGCTCTAGATGAATTGAAGTAAAGGGAAGTCAAGAACAGAACAACAACAACAACAACAAAATCCTTGTTTAAAGAGTTTAGTTAAATGGGGAGAAAAATGAAGATCAAGGAGTGATTATGCCATTAATGCAGCTCTGTGAAATGATAATTAATGACAGAGAAAAGATAATGTTGCTCAGTTATTATTTTGTTTTTGTTTTATTTTTAAAAGATTTTTGCACTAGAAATATGAAATGTTTTTTTCTGTCTTCTCTACAAAAAAAAAAAAGATTTTTGCACTAGAAATATGACAGAAATAGAAAAATTAAGTAACAGGAACTTAAAATTCATAATGAGTAAAAAAATCATAGGAGACTAGTTGGTAAAGAACTATGGCCTTGGGAACCACTACTTAAAGATGGAAACAAGCACATTTATAAAACAGCATCAATAACATATACATTACCAGCTACTTTCTTTTTTTTAAAAAAATAGTACTTTGGGGTATCTAGGTAGTACAGTGAATAGAGTACCATCCCTGAAGTCAAGAAGACATGAGTTCAAATCTGGTCTAAGATACTTAAGACTTCCTAACTTCGTGATCCTGGGCAAGCCACTTAATCCCAAGTGCCTCAAAAAAAAAAAGTATTTTATTTTTCCAAATACATGCAAGTATGGTTTTCAATATTAACCTTTATAAAACCTTGTGTTCAATTTTTTTTTTCCTTTTCTCTCCACCTCCCATCTCCCAAGACATTATGGAATCCAACATAGGTTAACGACATGCAATTCTCCTACATGTATTTCCATATTCATTGTGCTGCACAAGAAAAAAGAAAAATAATAAGAAAAAAAAAACAGTCAAACAAACAACAAAAACAAAAGAGAAAATAATATTTTAATTCACATTCAGTCTCCATAGTTCTCTCTCTGGAATGGATGATATTTTTCATCACAAATCTATTGAAATTGCCTTGAATCACCTCATTGTTGAAAAGAGTCAAGTCCATCACAGTTGATCATCACATAATCTTGTTCTCTTGGTTCCTTTCAGCTCACTTAGCATCAGTTCATGTAAGTCTTTCCAGGCTTTTCTGAAATTGAACTGCTCATTGTTTCTTATAGAATAATAACATTCTATTCCATTCGTATACATCCATACCCCAGCTGATCCACTCAATTTCCATTTCCTTGCCACTACAAAAAGAGTTGCTACATTTTTTCACATGTGGGTCCTCTTCCCTCTTTTTATGATCTCTTTGGAATACAGACCTAGTAGTTACATCAAAGAATACAGTTTGATAGTCCTTTGGGCATAGTTTCAAATTGCTCTCCAGAATGGTTAGATCACTCACAATTCCATCAACAATACATTAGTGTCCCAGTTTTCCCATATCCCCTCCAACATTTGTCATTATTAATCTTGTCATCTTACCAGCTACCTTTCTATGAAAAACTTCAACAAACCGAAAACAATGATAAATTTTGTGAAATATAGTTCAAGCCTGACTAAGAACAAGTGTTTATACAAAGAAAGGCAAAAAAAGAAAACGAAAACAAAAACAAAGCAACTTGATTCCCATCCTCAAGGAACTTATAATATAATGAGGTAAGAACAAGTAAATTATACAAAGAAGATATATAGAGCAAACAATTATCTGAAAGGAAAATATTTTAGTATCTGGATGAATTGTAAAAGGCTTCCTGATGAAGGTGGTTTTGAGTAGAATATTGTAGTAAACCAAGGAAGTAATGGAAGCTAGAGACAGAAGTAGAGAGAGATTTTCTTTCTTCTTTTGTGTTTTTATTTATTTTGTTAAATATGTATGCCATTCCAGCCACAGGACAACTAATTAAAAGGCACAGAGAGGATATGAGTGATGGGGAGTTCCACAATTAAGAAAGTCAGTGGCTAGACCATAGAATATGTACAGGTGAGTCAAGTGTAAAAAAACTAGAAAGATAGGTAAAAAGCAAGTTATACAGAGCTTTAAATGACAAACAAAATATATTATATGTACAATATATAATATTTGTGAGTTCTATGTAAATGCTAGTTATTATTATTATTATTAAAAATCATTTCTTGTTGGGAACTACTGAAGCTCATTAAACAGGAAGGGAGCTTGGCAAGGTCAGAACTATATTTTAGAAAAATTATTTTGACAAGTGAGTGAAGGATACAGTGAAGTAGGGAAAGATGAGGCTTTGTTATTGTTATTCAGGCAAATCCAATTTTTCATAACCTTGTTCAGGGTAATCCTGGCAAAGGTATTAGAGTATTTTACCATTTCTTGTCCAGTTTATTTTATTGTTGAGGAAATAAGAAAAACAGGGTCAAATGACTTGCCCAGGCTCACATAATAAGTGCCTAAGGCTGCATTTGAACTCAGGTCTTGACATGACAGGGAGACCAATTAGAGAGCCATTTCAATAATTCAAATGAGAAGTGATAAGGTACTGAACTAGGGCAGTGAGTATGTGACTGGAAATAAAGGGACGTATACAAGAAGGTAAAAATAAGAGTTGACAGTGGATTGAATATGAGGATGAATGTTAAGAATGAAATAAGTAGAATCAGGACAATTTATGCATTAATCCCAACACTATGAAGATAAAAACCTGAAAAATATAAGAAACATGATCATTACAATAACCATTTATGATTCAAGAGGACTTATGATAAACATAATTTCAGAGAATGCATTCTGCTAAATGTTTAACAATAAGATCTCCAGAAAAGAAAAAAAGCATGACATAATTTTAATTTTATCTGTACTACAAACCTTTTTTTCCTTCTTTTTTTTGTTTTTAATTTAAATAATCAGTTCAAGAATAAATCAAATCTGATTTTATGTTTGCTGATTCCTGAGGTATAAACTCATGAACGAACTTCTACAACAGAAGTGTCAGATAGACAGCCAACAGTGGCACTGAGCCAGAAACATTTTAGATTGCTGCCAAAATCAGATGAAAATGTAATTCAGAAATGAGTAACAAAATAAATAAAAAATAGAACTGAGCAAAGATAATGTTAATATATAATTTTCTAAGTCACCATGCTGCTTCAGGGATCCTCATTTACCATTTAGTGGTCTTTGTTTTCATCTGAATTTGACATTACTATCCTTGGAGCTTATTCCAGCACACCCTGCATACTATCCACCTCCTAAAAGAGAGGTGAAAGATTTAGAATACAGGAAGAGAGATATGTACATTTGTATATATATATATATATATATATATATATATATATATATATATATATATATATATATATATATATATATATAATCAATGAGAGAATTTATTTTCCTTGACTATATTTATTAGAAAGTATACTTCTCTTCCTTCTCCACCCCCTCCACTCTCTCCTCCACTCTCTCTGCCCCCTCTTTCTCCTCCACCTCTTCTTCCTTCTCTTCTTCCTCCTCTACCTCTTATTTCTCTTCCTCTTTCTCTTCTTTTTTTTCCTCCTCCTCCCATTAATCTTCCTTCTCCTCCTCATCCTTCTTCATTTCCAGTAGACAGGGTAGCCTAAAAGTCTTAGTACTTAAAACTTACAATTTAGTACAATTTGCAACTAAGTACTAAGTACCTAGAACATCCCACAATTAAAAACTAAGTATTGTTATTTCCTTAATATCTCCAAAACTTGTCAGCTGTGTAACCTTGATCAAGTCAGTTAACTTGAATGACTGTGAGTTTCCTTTTCTATAATGGAGGGGAAAGGGATGCTGTTTCATAGATCAAGTCTACTTTGGAGCCAAGAAAACTTGGTTAAATAGGTTTAAACCTAATAAATAGGGTGACGAAAATAGTTAGTGCAGTTTGGTTAAAAAACATACATATTAAAAGCATTAATAAATTATTAGTAAAAGCATCAATAGCTCAAAACTTCACTAAATATTTTGGGCCACCCTGTAACTAACTGTGTGATCTTTAACTTTTCAGTGACCCCAAGCAACTCTCTGCCTGTAATTTTTTTTGTAGTTGTTTCTGATGTGCACTGGTGAATGAGATTTCTCGCTGTGAGTTCCTTCCATCAAGGAAATCATGGCCCAGACAAAACAAAATGGGAAAAATAATACCTATGCCACCAGCCTTCCTGTGAGGATGAAATGAGATAAGGCTTACAAACTAAAGCGCTAAACAGATGTTGATTCTTGCTATTAGAAGAAATTTTCTTAAAACTTTGTAAAAGTTCTATTTTTTTTATCAATTTAAATTCAATCATCCACTCTTGTACTTGTTATAGAATTAACTAATATTTATGAAAATAAACTCAGAATTAGTTCCCAAGTGTCTATAAAATTTTCTGGTTAAAAAATAAATAAATATTCCTCTTCAGCTCATCCAATATTTATACAGTTGGTGTTCATTTACTTGAGGAAAGAAAAATACTTTAAAGGAATAAATTGAAGGCCTTTCAACTTTCTTTAACCTTATCTTTCAGTAACAGAGGAAATAGGAAATGGAAAACTAAATTTAGTAAGCTCAAGTCAATGTCAAGAGATTTTCATGTAAACAACCTTGATAATGAAGTTCAATATAAAGGCATTCCCTTAAATAAATTGGCACAATGTTCAACAACCATCTTTCGAATTATATGTTAGGTAGTAATAGGCATGAATGTGCTTTGGAAATGAATTCCTCATGATAAATGAAATTGATAAAAATTATATTGTGTAGATATAACAATAATTAAGCTAAATTTGATAATATTTTCAAAACATTTTATTTAAAAGGCAAACAAATGTTAGTTACTATATTTCAGAAACATTAAGTAATGAATCTTAAATTAACAATAAGGATACTGAGTAAATAGTATTAATGAAAATGAAAATTCACTTGTTATTGACTCATGTTCATTTCATTGTTTTAATTTCTTAAATATCATAAAATATTTATATTAAACACTTATACTTAAATTTGGGAGTGGAAAGAATGCTTTATCTGGAGTCAAAAGATGTATTTGACTCCTTACTTTGCTCCTTTTGAGCTGTATGACTTTGGCCAAATTCTTATCCTTAGTAATTTTATTTAGAATAATACTAGGAGAATGTGCTAGATGACATTAAAATTACCTTTCAGCTCTAAACCTATGATCCTTGAACACTGCTCCTTTTGCAGGCAAGTATAATCCTGTGGTACCCATGGAATAAACAGAATCAAGAAAAATAGTGAAGGATAAGTGAGGTCTTCCTGAAATAATGAAAATGATTCATGCTTCAATAATTCACTGGATCTATAATCTCATCTCATCTATGCCTTTTCATTCTGCATTATTCTTGCTCATGACTTCCCATAAATCCTCCATGGAAGTATTCACCTGATATGATGAAAGCCTTCCCTTCAGTCTCTTAATAGTGCATGAGTACTTTAAAAAAAACATTTGTATGCTTCACTTATATTCCTTCTTCTTTCTATGTGGCCAGCCCTTTCTCCCTTTCCAACCAAACATCGATTTGATGTAATCTTTATAATATGTTTCATACCCACAGTACATTGAAACCTATATTCATTTCACCACAATTGATTGTCAAAAGGTTGGGTTTTTATTTAAGGAACTTGGGGTCATTGAAAACTGCACAGTTTCCCAAATGAATACGTACTGATCTCATCTTCTTTTTTAATTCTGGCTCCTGCTCATCTATCCATCTGCTCTCTAGGTACAAATATATTTGAAGGGCCAACTTAATGGCTTGTCCATCCAGCTGCATATTATAGTATTGTCTATTTTTCATTTTTCAGTCACTTGTTTTGTAGTCAGGCTGAACTCTTTTGAATGATTAGGAAGAATCACAATGTTCTAGGGATGATGTAATCAGTATAACATCCACCTTAAATATCTGGAGGTCGCACCATTTAACAGAAAACCTTCTTCTACTGAGCCTCTGAAATGGACATTCTCCATGAAAATGATAAACATTTTAGGCAAGCACATAATTAATAGATTTCTAGATTTATATTTTGCTCTAATCTCTCTTGTGCACAATAATCATTCATCATTAACAATGCTTTTCCCCTACTGTGCTTCTAACTTTCTGGACTTCAACCCCTTGCTTCAACTGAAGTCTCATCATAGAACCTTGGGTCCTCCTCCCTGAGAATCATCCCTCTGACTCTAACCTTTTCATCATGGAATAACTCTCAGCCATAATGGTTCCTTTTGGAACACTTTAAAAAGTGGCTCAGAAGAGCCAAACTTCATTCTCTTTCTTGTTGTGCATATGACTTTCCAAACATCAATCCCCCTTTTTTCACCCCCTTTTTTTCCCTTTTCCTCTTCCCTTTTTAACTATCTTTTATATATTGTATTTTCCAATTAGAATATAGCTCCTTGAAAAGGGATTATTTTTCTCCTTATACTTGTATCACTATTACTGCCATTTCTGTATGTGTGTGTGTGTGTGTGTGTGTGTGTGTGTGTGTGTGTGTGTGTGTATTAAGTCAAAGAGGACGTCCCGTGAATTCGCAAGTCCAGCAATCACACACTTTTGAAGGGGAAGGCTCCAGAAGCCTCCCAAGAAACCTGCTCACAGAGGAAAAGATTATACAGAAAAGAAATCTCCTCCCAGAGAAGGATTATAACTTAGAGACGACAGAACTTTACATTGTGGATCTAACACACACACACACACACACACACACACACACACACACACACACACACACATATATAGTTGGTTATGGTCCCTCATTCTGGAAGAGAACCAAAGTGATATCACTATGTTAGATTCATGTTAGTGTGTCCAACTGTGGCTGAGAAGACCAATATGAGCTCAGAGTTCTTTGCCAATAGGTCGGACAAAAATAGTCCCTATGAATATCTGGAGTAGCTTCTCTAACTTTGCTCTTCTTGCACTTCTTAGAAGCTACTTCAATTCTGTTTTGCTTATTGAGCATAGCAGCTTCTCTGATGAGGGCATGCCATGCTGGGCAGAGACCTGTACCAGTGTCTCCCATGTAAAACTTTAAGAGCATCCTTGTATCACTTTTTCTGAGCCCCTTGTGAGTGCTTGCCTATATGAGTTCTCCATAAAACAGTCTTTTTGGTAAGTATAATTAGGCATCTGAACAATGTGACCACCCCAAATGACCTAAGTATCTGGAATTGAATCTATCAAAGGATTTTGTATGATTTTGACAAACATATCTTGATAGAAAAGAGTGTTTCAGTTTGCATTTTCCTCTACCTAATTAAGAGGCTTTTAAAAAATGGTCAATAATAAACATATGGGGATCTTGTTTAATGCATATCTTTCATTCAACTATGGGCTCCAACTTTCAGTATATTGTAGAATATTGTTAGTGAAGACCTCACTATACTATTAATTTCTCATCTTCTTGTTAAGAATTCCCTAGATGATAGGATATTCTCATAGTTTATAGAAATGAGGAAGTATTACTGATTATCCTATGCATCATCTTCCCCCTTCTAATAATACTCTTCACTTTCCTAATTATTTAGCATCTTCCCTTATTTCTAACATATTATTTTAAAATTTATTTATTTAAATTGCTCTTTATCCTCAAAATCATACTCTTTCTAAGATAAACCTCCTCTGTGTACACTGAATATAATCTAATTGCTCTCTCCATTTTTGTTTTTTTTTTTTTTCTTATCCTTTCTGCTTCTTCAGGTAACACATTGGAGATTGTAATAATCAAAAACTGCAGATTCCACCATCATGCATGGAAGAAATTGTATTTGAAATTTACATACATCTTTTCCATTTTTAGTGTTTGTTGTTTTTTCAAGTTTATGCTTCAAGATAAGATTTTTTTCAGATAATCTGACTTTATTAGTTCCCATACCAATATTTTCTTCCATAACATTTTATTGTCTTATGAAGTCATGTTGCTCATAATAGTCTTCTGTGATATTTTGCAAATAGATTTATACTTTAAACTTTGATGTCCTTAGAAAAGATATCAAATATATTCTTTTTGAGGAAATTTTCAAACTCTTTTGGTCTCATTCTGGAAATAGCATTACATAAATTATAGTTACTTAAGAAATGATGATCATTTATCTTGATTTTTGTTCTTTTATCCATGTCCCTTCCTTCCTATCATTCCCTAACAACTTCTCAGTATTTCAGTGAATGTATGATCTCATCAATGTTGGTATTCCCTCCATGTGTGCAAATCTCAACCCACTTATTTCTTCTTATCCTATACAATTATTATTCTCTTCCAAACTTTTATAGATGATACTTGTTATTTTGGGATATATTCCTCTAGACATTTTAAAAAAAAATTTATGAGTAGCAGTTGAGTGCTCAATCTGATCATCTGTTAGGATTTAAATGTGCCACATTTCAATCCTATCTTATTTTTAAATCTTGATTTCCAATGATTTATCCTTTAGATCTCTTTGAATATAGGCCACCATGACAAACATTTGCTTAAATAGTTTATGTTTGAAAAGTTTATATTTAAATAGTTTGTGTTAAATAGTTTCATAGCATATCTGCTTCTCTTTTTTTTTCTTTATATTTTTTTCAGTGGTGTTGATTTTAATTTTTGCCCTAACAAGTTGGTGGACTGACTATAAAGAAACAGCTCATTAGAAATTAGAAATTACAAATGACTCCCAAGTGGGTAATCAATCTTTTTCTGTCTACTAAAATATATTAAGTTACATTTTAAAACATTATTAGAGGTTCCCATGTCTAGTATGCCTTCTGCCTCTTTTTTTAAAATTTATTTTTAGTACATATTGCTTTATGAAGCATTTTGGGAGAGAAAAATCCAAACAAAAGGGAAAAATGATAAGAAAGAAAAAAAAAAAAACAGAAAAAAGAAGTGAACATAGTATGTATTGATTTACATTCAGTCTACTTCTTTTTTTCTGGATGCAGATGGCATTTTTTATCCAAAGTCTATTGGGATTGCCTTGGGTCACTAAACCACTGAGAAGACCCAAATCTTTCAAGGTGATCACCACAATTCTTGCTGTTATTGTGTAGAATGTATTCCTGGTTCTGCTTGTTTTGCTTAGCATCAATTCATATAAATCTTTCCAGGACTTTCTGATTTTAGAATTTTTAATAAAATAGAAAAATATAATTTTTATAGAATAATAATATTCCATTCCCCAATTGTTCTGCAGAATGGTAAGATCTTTTTACAACTTCACCAACAATATATTAGTGTCCCACTTTTCTCACATCCCTTCCAACATTCATCATTATCTTTTCCTGTCATCTTAGACAATCTGAGAGGTGGAGGGATACCTCAGAGTTGTTTTAATTTGCATTTCTCCAATGAAGTTATTTAAAGCATTTGTATATGATTATAGATGGTTTTAATTTTATCATCTGAAAACTATTAATATCTTTTGACTATCAATTGGGGAATGACTTATATTCTTATAAATTTGAGACCATTCTTATATATTTCAGAAATGAGATTTTTATCAGAAACTCTGTCTGTAATTGTACTTCTCTTTTAATCTAGTTTTGTTGTTTTTGTTTGTGCAAATATTTTTAATTTAATCAAAGTCATTCGTTGTGCCTTTCATAATCTTCTCTAGTTCTTCTTTGGTCAGAAATTCCTCCCTTCTCCAAAGATCTGATAAGACCGACTCTCTTCTTAACGGATGTATTAGACACATACACATATATGTGAAGCTTCTACATAGTTTATTAGCCTGGACTTATTTGTCATGAAGGATGAAATGTATTAGCCTTCTATGTAGTTTATTAGCCATTGGCTTCTTTTGTTTCATGATCTGGATTCATATTTTCTAAATATTTTTGCTATCATTCTGTATGCTAATTTTGCATTGAAGTCAACAAGTTTTAAAGTATATTACTAAATTGAGAGGGCCTGCTCAAGTTTTTAAAGAATTCCCCTGCTTCCTTAAACTTTGCAACAGATATTAGTACTTCAGGGTAGTCTTTTTGCTTTTGCTCATGATGAGAACTAGAAGATGAGATAATTGAAGTGTCCCATGAAATATGTCATATTGTCCTTACATGCTTGATAAAATAAATATTGGCAATTTCTTAATTTACTTCTCCAAGGAAAACTGGTGCATGAGCCTTCCATTTAGCTTCAACTTCATCTGTTGATTTCATTTATAGTAATAATATCAGTATTGATATGTTTGAATTCTTCCTGTAATATGTTGATTTGTTGGACATTCGACAAGGATCACATAATTGTACTTATCAATGTAGAAACAGTTTCATTTATTTACTGCCAATTTGTCTCCACCAAGATCACATTAACACTATTTGTCCAAATGAAATAAGATCAAACATACCACATTTACCTGTAGCAAATGGAATCCTTATCCTAATTTTTAAAATTTAGTAATATCTATAAATGAATTTTTTTCCCCTGAGGCAACTGGGGTTAAGTGACTTACCCAAGTACACAGCTACTTAGTGTTAAGTGTCTGAGACCAGATTTGAACTCAGGTGCTCCTGACTTCCTGGTTGAAGCTGTCTCCACTGTGCCATCTAGCTTCCCCAAAATGAATTCTTTTTGAAACCCATGAAGTGATTGGTGAATTGATTTTTTTAACATTTATTTAACTTTCATAACAGTTTTTTTTTTTTTTTAATTGGGAAATAGAACAAAATCCTATTTTTAAAATTTGTTATCCAGTCACCTTATCTTTCTGGATCAAAGTATCAAAGTGTGAATTAGAGGGCTTTCTATTAATTTATTTAATATTTTCCAAAAAATATCAATGACATATGATAGATTCAGAAAATATTTATAAAAGAAATTTGCTTTATTTTTATTATTATCATTAAGAAAAATGTCAATATCTTCTTTGACCTCAAAAGCCCTTAATGTATCAGCACAAGAAATCCAGGATATTATGCAATAATAAATAAATCCTCTCCTTTCCCCTGTTATCACTGTGCAATTTTTCTTTTCCCCTCATTTTTTTTAATTATTAGGAATTTATTTTTCTCCTTTCTCACTAAAAGAAAATGAAAACATATGTAACTGATTTTATATAGTCAAGCAAAACAAATTACCACATTTCTATGTCAAAAACTGTATAACTTGAAATTCTTTATCCTTTTAATGGATTTTAAGAATTTAAATTGATTTCTATTGTAACAATTTGGAAAAAGCTATGTGTAGCTCTTCACTCATATTTTTCAGCACAAGGATTTGTCTGTGAAATGTGCAATATTTTCAAATTGCTCAAGTATTCACATTTTTAACTAGAACTTACAGAACTAAATTTTGTTCTGGGATTAATTGAACTCTGTAAGTGAATAAGCCAGTCTGGTTTTCTTATGTTGCAGTTTTTCATTGAAAAATTCTTCAATTATTTAATCTTCCTCTTAATGTGTTCTTATTAGTAATAGATTTATGGAATTACAGATTATCCCTAATGTCAATTTCTAAACAATATATGTTTTAAACAACATAATCAAATGAACATTTTAATTACATCTATTGATTCATCAATACAGGAAGTTTTATATTATTAATTGCCCTCAAAACTTTTCAGACATATGATTGGATCTCTTTCTCACTGTATTTATTATAGACAATTATTTGAAATTGCTTTTGATATTTCACTAAACACTTTAACTATTTCAATAACTATAGATTGTGCCAATATTTTTTCTATCAAATATATGTGTGTGTGTGTGTGAAGACTTACACATACATTACATTTAGAATTTCCATTTCTTGTTCAGTCATATATAATGCATCATCACTCCTTTTGAAATTTTCTTGGCAAAGGTAACTGAGGAGTTTACCATTTTCTTCTTCAGCTCATTTTTATAAATGAAGAAACTGAGGCAAATAGGGTTAAATAATTTGCGCAGGGTCACACAGCTAGTAAATATCTGGGGTCAAATTTGAACTCAGGTTGAAAAGTCTTCCTGACTCTAGGTCCAGCTCTCTATCCACTGTACTACATATTTGTTCTAGCAATTTCTTTCTTTTTTAATTTATTTTTTAAAATTAATTTTATAATTGTAACATTATTCATGGGTAATTTTTTACAACATTATCCCTTGTACTCACTTCTGTTCTGAATTTTCCCCTCCTTCTCTCCACCACCTCCCCTAGATGGCAGGCAGTCCCATATTAAATGGTTAAATATGTTATAGTATATGCTAGATACAATATATGTGTACAGAACCAAATTTTTTGTTGCACAGGAAGAATTGAATTCAGAAGGTAAAAATAACCTGGGAAGAAAAACAAAAATGCACACAGTTTATACTCATTTCCCAATGTCCCTTCTCTGGGTGTAGCAATGTCCATCATTGATCAATTGTAACTACATTAGATCTTATCTTTGGTGAAGATATCCAATTCCATCAGAATATATTTTCATACAGTATTGTTGTTAAGTGTCTAATGATCTCCTAGTTCTGCTCATTTCACTCAGCACCAGTTCATGTAAGTCTCTCCAAGCCTCTCTGTATTTATCCTGCTGGTCATTTCTTACAGAACAATAATATTCCATAACATTCATATGCCACAATTTACCCAACCATTCTCCAATTGATGGGCATCCATTTATTTTCCAGTTTTTAGCCACTACAAAAAGGGCTGCCACAAACATTTTGGCACATACAGGTCCCTTTCCCCTCTTTAGTATTTTTTTTGGGATTTAAGCCCAGTAGTAGCACTGCTGGATCAAAGGGTATGCACAGTTTGATAACTTTTGGGGCACAATTCCAGATTGCTCTCCAGAATAGTTGGATTCTTTCACAACTCCACCAACAATGCATCAGTGTCCTAGTTTTCCTGCATCTCCTCCAACACTCATCATTATTTTTTCCTGTGATCTTAGCCAATCTGACAGGTGTATAGTAGTATTTCAGAGTTGTCTTAATTTGCATTTCTCTGATTAATAATGACTTGGAGCATCTTTTCATGACAAAATGCTAGAAAAAATTTCAATTTCTTCATCTGAGAATTGTGTGTTCATATTTTTTGACCATTTATCAATTGGAGAATGGCTTGATTTCTTATAAATTAGAATCACTTCTCTATATATTTTGGAAATTAGATCTTTATCAGAACCTTTAACTGTAAAAATGTTTCTTCAGTTTGTTACTTTCCTTCTAATGTTCTTTGCATTAGTTTTGTTGTACAAAAGCTTTTTAATTTGGTGTAATCAAAATTTTATATTTTGTGATCAATAATGATCTCTAGTTCTCCTTTGGTCACAAATTCCTTCCTCCTCCACAAGTCTGAGAGGTAAATTATCCTATGTTCCTTCAATTTATTTGTGATCTTGTTCTTTATGCCTAAATCATGGATCCATTTTGATCTTATCTTAGTATGTGGTGTTAAGTGTGGGTCAATGCCTAGCTAGTTTCTGCCATACTAATTTCCTGTTTTCCCAGCAGTTTTTGTCAAATAATGAATTCTTATCCCAAAACTTGGGATTTTGGGGTTTGTCAAACACTAGCTTGCTATAGTTATTCACTATTTTGTCCTGTGAACATAACCTATTCCCCTAATCAACTAGACTATTTCTTAGCCAATACCAAATGGCTTTGGTAACTGCTGCTTTATAATATAGTTTTAGATTGGGTACAGCTAGGCCACCATCTTTTGATTTTTTTTTTTTCATTAATTCCCTTGAAATTCTCTATCTTTTGTTTTTCCATATGAATTTTGTTGTTATTTTTTTCTAGGTCATTAAAATAGTTTCTTGGGAGTCTGATTGGTATAGCACTAGATAAGTAGATTAGTTTAGGGACTATTGTCATCTTGATTATATTCGCTGGCCCTATCTAAGAGCACTTAATGTCTTTCCAATTATTTAAATCTGACTTTATTTTTGTGGCAAGTGTTTTATAATTTTGCTCATATAATTCCTGACTTTCCTTTGGTAGATAGATTACCAAATATTTTATACTATAGACAGTTATTTTGAATGGAATTTCTCTTTGTATCTCTTGCTGTTGGATTGTGTTGGTAATGTATAAAAATGCTGAGGATTTATGTGCATTTATTTTGTATCCTGCAACTTTGCTAAATTTATGAATTATTTCTAATAGTTTTTTAGTATAATCTCTGGGGTTCTCTAAGTATAATATCATATCATCTGCAAAGAATGATAGTTTGATTTCCTCATTACCTACTCTAATTCCTTTAA
The DNA here is from genome assembly GCF_048593235.1 of Sminthopsis crassicaudata. Lineage (NCBI taxonomy): Eukaryota > Metazoa > Chordata > Mammalia > Dasyuromorphia > Dasyuridae > Sminthopsis > Sminthopsis crassicaudata. The sequence goes on from NC_133619.1 coordinate 235,737,433, forward strand.
TCTCTTTCTTGACTCTTATTGCCGAGGCTAGCATTTCTAATACAATATTGAATAATAATGGTGATAGTGGCCAACCTTGTTTCACTCCTGATCTTACTGGGAAAGGTTCCAGTGTATCCCCATTACATATGATACTTACTGATGGTTTTAAGTATATGCTCCTGATTATTTTAAGGAATAGTCCATTTATTCCTATACTCTCAAGTGTTTTTAGTAGGAATGGATGTTGGCTTTTGTCAAATGCTTTTTCTGCATCTATTGAGAAGATCATATGGTTTTTGTTAGTTTGGTTTTTGATATAGTTAATTATGCTAATAGTTTTCCTAATATTGAACCAGCCCTGCATTCCTGGTATACACTTGGTCATAGTGTATTATCCTGGGGAAGATTTTTTGTAATCTTTTTGCTAATATTTTATTTAAGATTTTAGCATCAATATTCATTAGGGATGTTGGTCTATAATTTTCTTTCTCTTTTTTCAACCTCCATGGTTTAGGTATCAGTACCATGTCTGCGTCATAAAAGGAATTTTAGGACTCCTTCAATTCCTATTTTTTCAAATAGTTTATATAGTATTGGAGTTAATTATTCTTTAAATGTTGGTTAGAATTCACATGTAAATCCATCTGGTCTTGGGGATTTTTTCTTAGGGAATTGGTTAATAACTTGTTTTATTTATTTTTTCTAAAATGGGACTATTTGACTATTTACTTCTTTCTCTGTTAATCTGGGCAAGCTATATTTTTGAAGGTATTCTTCCATTTCATTTAAGTTATCAAATTTATTGGCATAAAGTTGGGCAAAGTAATTCCTAATTATTGTTTTAATTTCCTCTTCACTAGTGGTGAGTTCTCCCTTTTCATTTTTAAGACTAACAATTCGATTTTCCTCTTTCCTTTTTTAAATCAGATTTACTGTTTGTTTATTTTGTTGGTTTTTTCATAGAACCAACTCTTAATTTTATTAATTAATTCAATAGTTTTTTTTTTAACTTTCAATTTTATTAATCTCTCCTTTTATTTTTAGAATTTCAAGTTTCATGTTTGGGGGTTTTTAATTTGTTCCTTTTCTAGCATTTTTAGTTGTAAGCCCAATTCATGCATTTTTAGTTGTAAGCCCAATTCATTGACCTTCTCTTTCTCTATTTTATGCAAGTAGGCCTCTAGAGATATAAAATTTCCTCTTATTACTGCTTTGGCTTTATCCCACACATTTTGGTATGACATCTCATTATTGTCATTTTCTTGGGTAAAGTTATTAATTATGTCTATGATTTGCTGTTTCACCCAATCATTCTTTAGTATGAGATTATTTAGTTTCCAATTATTTTTGGTCTATCTTCCCCTGGCTTTTTATTGAATGTAATTTTCATTGCATTGTGGTCTGAAAAGGATGCATTTACTATTTCTCCCTTACTGCATTTGAGTTTAAGGTTTTTATGTCCTAATATATGGTCAATTTTTGTGTAGGTTCCATGAGCTGCTAAGAAGAAAGTGTACTCCTTTCTGTCTCCATTTAGTTTTCTCTAAAGATCTATCATATCAAACTTTTTTAATATTCTATTTACCTCTTTGACTTCTTATTTATTTTGTGGTTTAATTTATCTAATTCTGATAGTGCAAGATTGAGATCTTCTACTATTGTAGTTTTGCTGTCTATTTCTTCTTGCAGCTCTCTTAATTTCTCTTTTAAGAATTTAGATGCTGCACCACTTGGTGAGCATATGCTTAATATTGATACTGCTTCATTATCTATGCCTCCCTTTAACAAGATATAGTGCCCTTCCTTATCGCTTTTAATTAGATCAATTTTTGCTTTTACCTGATCTGAGATGATGATGGCTACCCCTGCTTTTTTGGCTTCATCTGAAACATAGTAGATTCTGCTCCAACCTTTTACCTTAATTCTGTATGTGTCACCCTGTTTCAGGTGTGTTTCTTGTAAACAACATATTGTAGGATTCTGGCTTTTAATCCAGTCTGCTAATCGCTTCCTCTTTATGGGGGAGTTTATCCCATTCACATTTATGGTTAAAATTACTAATTCTGTATTACTTGCCATCATGTTAACCCCTGCTTGTGCTTTTCTCCTTTCCTTCCCTCTTACCCCCTCCCCAATATTAAGCTTGTGAGTACCACTTGCTTCGCACAGCCCTCCCTTTTTAGTATCCCTCCCACACCTTAGAGTTCCTCTCCTTATTTTACCCCTTTTCCTAACAATTTCTGTATTCCCTTCTGCTTAGCTTACTTCTTCCCTTTTCACTTTTCCCCTCCCACTTTTCAATAAAGAAGAAAGAGTTTCACCATAAATTGAATATGTCTATATGAGAATATGATACACAGTATGTTCATTCCCCTCCATTCTTTCTCTCAGATATAATAGGCTACCTTTGCCACTTCATGAGATATAGTACCACCTCTTTACCCTTTTTTCTGGTATCGTTTCCTTTCCACCTCTAGTTTCTAGCACAAATTATACATGTGTTTGTTTAGATCTGTTTTTTTGTTTTTTTGTTTTTTTGTTTTTTGTTTTTTTGTTTTTCATCAAGAATAGATAGAATTCATTTATTTCATTGAATGTCCATCTTCTTCCCTGGAAAATGATGCTCATTTTTGCTGGATAAGTTATTTTTGGCTGCATATCAAGTTCTTTAGCCTTTCAGAATATCATATTCTAGGCCCTTCGATCCTTTAATATGGACGCTGCTAGATCCTGGGTAATCCTTATTTTGGCTCCTCCATATTTGAATTGATTTTTTCTAGCAGCTTGCAATATTTTTTCCTTCATCTGATGTTTCTTGAACTTGGCTATTGTATTTCTTGGCGTTTTGATTTTAGGGTCCCTTTCAGTAGGTGATAGATGAATTTTTTTCAATGTCTATTTTACTCTCTGTTTCTAAAATATCTGGGCAGTTCTCTTTGATGATTTACTAGAAAATAGTGTCCAGGCTCTTTTTTTCCATCATATTTTTCAGGGAGTCCAATTATTCTCAGATTGTCTCTCCTGGACCTATTTTCCAGGTCTGTTGTGTTCCCAAGAAGGTACTTGACATTTTTTTCCATTGTTTCTTTTTTTTTTTTTTTTCTTGACTGATTCTTGGTGTCTCCTCCAGTCATTCAATTCCATTTGTTCGATTCTGATTTTCAATTTTCTTATATTTTCTTCACTCACTTAAAAAAAAATCTTTTTCTAATTGTCTAAGTGAGTTGTTTTGTTCTATGGAATTTTTTTTTCCATTTTGCCAATTTTATTTTTTAGAGAGCTGTTTTCTTTTTCCAACTCACTAATTTTGTTTTTCAAGTATTTGATTTCTTTATCCACTCTGTCTTTAAATGCGTGGGATGACTTATCCAGACTCTCTTGCCAAGCTTCCATTTCTTTTTCCCATTTCTCTTCTAGCTCTTTTTGTAAGGACCTTTTTAATTTCTCCTATGACTGTTTTGTGTATTGAGGTGCAGATCATATCCCCCTTAGGGGATTCCTCTGGGGACAGTCTGTTTTTAGTCTCCCAGGGTTTAAAGTCTGCTCTCTATCCATACAGAAGCTGTCAATGGTAATAGCCCTTTTAAATTTTTTGCTCATTTTGTCAGAGCAGAATCAAAGAAAACAAAGAAAAACAAATGGTCTGCTTTTTTTTTTGGGGGGGGGGGTTGGATGATGTTACCGGGCTACCTCTACAGACTGCAGGAGACAGCAGTGAGGAACCAGCAGGACAGTGATGACTGTGCTGCATCTGCGCTCCGAGACTCTGAGGCTCTAAGAATGTGCTGAGTCACTCCAGGTGGGGGTGGGTCTAGCCACTTCCTGAGAGATGCTAGCTTTTCGGTGTTTTATTCTTTACTTCCTGTGTTTACAGCTTCTCTGCTGATCCTGGCTTGCTGCCAAGGTAGAATATCCACACTGTGATAAAGATAGCTCATTAAAAAAACGGCAGAGATAGAACCCCTCCCCACTCTTGTCTGAGCAGTGTGAGCTGCCTGCCTCGCTCTCGCTACTTGCCCTCAGCCTGCGCCCAATCTGTTTGTCCCCGGCCCCGAGTAAAAACAGACCTCTTCTGGCGAATTTCAAGGATATCTTCTGTTGGTAATTATTTGTGGGTTTTTTTTTTCCGGTCAAGCATTAATTCCGAGGCTTGTCATGAAATAATTTCTGAGAGAAAACATGGAGCTTAAGCAGACGTGTGCATCCTCTCCTCCATCTTGGCTGGAAGTCCTAGCAATTTCAAAAGCCACTTTATGTGATGAAAATAACCCTATTGTACATAGCAAGTAAGTCTTTTAGAAAAATTTTGCATTTGATTATTAAAAATTGCCAATGTTTTCACCAAGCCCACTTTCATGATGTTTGAATTTATTACATTTCATACTATCTACAGCTTACAGATTCATGTTTCTTTTGTCATTAATAGTAATAATATTGTTATGCTACTTAAGCTATTTTTATTGTTGTTGCCTCTACTAGTTTAAAATGTTTCAGTAGGTTTTCCTCTAAAACCAGTTATGTATTTATCCATTCTAAAGGAACATAATTTCATTTTTTAATTAAAGAAAATTTTAATTTAATTTAAATTTAAATGTTGGAAATTGCAAATGATTTAGTTGTTGATGTTTAGTCATTTGGTCACGTCCAACTCTTTGTGATTATGATATGACATGTCTTCCTATTCTTTACTATCTGCTGAAGTCTGCCCAAGTTCATGTTTATTGGTTTTATGACATCATTAATCCATCTCATTCTTTGCTGTCGCCTTTTCTTTTTACCTTCAATCTTTTTCAATATCAGGCTTGTTTCCATAAATCCTATCTTCTCATTACATAGCAAAAACATTCATACTTCAGCTTCAATATTGGATCTTCCAGGGAATGGTCTAAATTAATTTCTTAAGTATTAATTGATTTGATTTCCTTCCTGTCCAAGGAACTCTCATCAGTCTTCTCTAGCACCACAATTCAAAAATGTTGATTCTTTGGCACCTAGCTTTCCTTATAGTCCAACTTTCACAGCCATATTCTGCTACTGGAAAAACCATAGCTTTGACTATACAGATCTTTGTTGGCAAGGCAATATCTCTGTTTTTTAAAGTATGTTGTCAGATTTGCCATAGTTTTTCTTCCAAGAAGCAAGTGCCTTTTAATTTCATGGCTGCAGCCACCATCTGCAGTGATTTTTGAGCCCAAGAATATAAAATCTGTTGCTACTTCCATTTCTCCTCTTTCTATTTGCCAGGAAGGGTAAGAATTACTTGCCAAGATCTACAGTTGTTACACTACCCTCTTTCACCCTAATTAAGGGACTTAGTTCTTTTTTTCATTTTCTGCCTTCAGAGTGGTATTATCTGCAAAGGTGAACTGGTTGATATTTCTCCTAGCAACCTTAGTTCTGGCTTTTCATTTGTCTAGCCTGTCATTTCCTATGATGTAATTTATATATAAATTAAATAAATAAGGTGTCAATACATAGTCTTGTAAAACTCTTTTTCTAATCTTAAACCATATACATATTATGTATTTGGTTCTAACTGTTGTTATTTAGCCTGCAAATGGGTTTCTCAGGGGACCTGTATAAATGAAATGTATTTCATTTCTTTGAGGACTTGTGATCCATATATACATAGACTTTAGTGTGGTAAATGAAGCAGAAGTAGATATTGTTCAGGAACTCCCTGATTTTTCCATAATCTAGCAAATGTTGGCAATTTGGGTTCTAGTTCCTCTCCCTTCTTGAAAACCAGCCTGTTTTTCTGAGAATTCTTAATTCATATATTATTGAAGCCTAGCCTGTAGAATTTTAAGCATAACCTTGGTGGCATGTAAAATGAGTGCAATTCTTTGGTAATTTGAACATTTTTTGGTATTACCTTTCTTTAGGATTAGGATATAAAATGATCTTTTCTGATCCATTGGCCACAGCTGAGTTTTCCAAATTTGTTTACTTATTGTACAGCACTTTAATAGCATCATCTTTTAGGATTTTAAATAGTACAGCTAGAATTCTATCACCCACACTAACCTTATTGTTAGCTATGTTCCCTAAAACCCATTTGAGTTATTCTCTAGGATGTCTGGCTCTAAATCAAGAAATGATACCATCATAGTTATTAGTGATGTTAAAATCTTTCTTCTGTATTTATTTGCTATCTCTTATTATCTTCTGCTTTTGATAAGCCCCTGCCATTTTTGTCTTTTATTGTGTTCATTTTTGCATGATAGCTATCCCTTGATAGCTTTAATTTTCTTAAAGAGATCTTTATCTTTTCTGTTATTGTTCTATTAATGTTATTGTTTCTTTACATTGTTCCTTTATGAAAACCTTTTTATTTCTTCTTGAGATTTCCTTTTTGAAATTATGTTTTCAATTAGATATATCTTTCCCTTTCTTTTTTCATTTTCACTCTCCTTTTTTCCTCAGCTATTTGTATAATCTCATCAGACAGCAAATTTTGCTCTCTTGCTCTTCTTTTCTTTGGAACTATTTTTGTTGTTGTTGTTGTAGCTGCTGCTTCCTGGACAATGTTGTGAATCTCTGTTCATAGTTCTTCAGAGACTCTATTAATCATATCTAATTCCTTAAATCTATTTGCCACTTCTACTTTTGTATTCATAAAGAATGCTATTTAGGTCATACCTACATGATCTAATTTTTTCTCCCTACTTTCTTCAGTTTTTTTTTTTTTTTTCAATTTTGCAATAAAAAGCTTATGACCTGAGTCACAGTCAGCTGAAGTCTTTTTAAAAACTGACTTTGGGAAGCTTTTCCACCTTTGGCTCCAAAGCCAATAATAGTATTTGTAGTGATCACCTGAATTAAATTTACCCATTCACATCTACTTAAATTCACTGACATCCCAAGTGGCAATATTTAAACTTTTCATCTTCTGTTTAACCATATACAGATTACCTTGGTTCATAACTCTTAGATTCCAGGTGATTTACTATAACAATATTGGAATTTTTTCTATTCAAAATTATTTCAATTTTTTAAAAAAATTCTAATTTGCTTGTATTTATTTAAATGAAGTTGAGACATAAAACAGAAGTTATCGCACTAAAGTCAGAAGTTTTGAGTTCAAATAAGGCCTCAGACACAAATAGATTGACTATGTGACTTTTATCAAGTCACTTAACCTCTGTTTCAGTTTATTGAATTGTAAATAGGGATAACAATAGCATCTATCTCCCAGCATTTTTATGAGAAACAAGTGAGACATTTGCATAGTTTAGCAGTTTCTGGATCATAGTAAGTATGTCATAAATGCTAACTATTAATATTATTATTCACTTCCAAATAAAGATTAACTTACAGTTTCTACACTTAAGTACACTTTTAAATGTAGCAAACAACAGGACAATACAGCTCATCAGTACTAAGCACCAAAATGACAGATCACTACTGATTTTACATGAGCCTATGGAAATTTGTCCTTATTTATTTATTTATTTATTTTTTGCAAATTTACTCAGTTAATCCTGTTTTTGTTGATTTTTATTTGAACTTAACTTTAATTAAAAAAAGAAGAATATTTTTGTGGATGGTAGTTATACTCATAAATACCTAATAATTTAGCCATCATTTCCTCCTTTTCCTTTGAGTTAGGTCTTACACCTTTAGGGAGAAGAGGGGTTCTAGCCTCTATTTAGGAAAACTTTGCCAAGGACATACAATTTCATGAATTTTAAATATAGTTTATAATGTCCTTGGGCAAGGATAATACATTTAGTAGTCACATTTGCATGAAATCCAGTTATCTTTTTTTAATAGAAGAGGATACAACCATTAGAAATAATGTATCAGAAAAATTGCATTCAGGATGTATCATGTAATAGATTCAAAAGGTATCATGTGATAGAAGCAGGTCTTAGAATTATGTCAATTTAAGTTCAAGTCTGAACTTTAACATATTGCCTGTGTGACTTCAAGCAAGTCATTAAATTTCTCAGTGTAACCTCTCAGATTGGCTAAGGTGACAGGAAAAGATAATGATGAATGTTCGAGGGAGTGTAGGAAAACCGGGTCACTGATAAGTTGTTGGTAGAGTTGTGAACTGATTCAACCATTCTGAAGAACAATTTGAAACTATACCTAAAGGGTTATAAAAGTGTGCATACTTTTTGATCCAGCAGTGTCTCTACTGGGTCTGTATCCCAAAGAGATCTTAGAGGAGGGAAAGGGACTCACATGTGCAAAAAATGTCTGTGGCAGCTCTTTTTGTAGTGGCAAGAAACTGGAAACTGAGCCTATCAGTTGAAGAATGGCTGAATAAGTTATGGTATATGAATGTTATGGAATATTATTGTTCTATAAGAAATGAACAGCAGGTTGATTTTAGAGAGATTTAAGATTTACATGAACTGATAAAGTGAGCAGAACCAGGAGATCATTGTATACGGCAACAACAAGATTATACAATGATCAATTCTGGCCAATGTGACTGTCCTCAACAATGACATGATTCAGACTAGTTCCAATGGTCTTGTGCTGGAGAGAGCCCTCTGTATCCAGAGAGAGGACTGTGGAAATTGAGTGTGGATCACAGCCTGATATTTTCATTTTTGTTGTTGTTGTTTGCTTTCATTTTGTTTTCTTTCTCATTTTTTCCTTTTTGATCTGATTTCTCTTGAGCAGCAAGATAATTATGGAAATGTATATAAAAGAATTGTACATGTTTAACCTATATTGGATTGCTTGACATCTAGGAGAGAAGCGGTGGAGGGAATGGTTTTCAAGTGTGAATGTTGAAAACTATCTATAAATATGTTTTGAAAATAAAAAGCTTTAAAGCTTAATTAATAATAAAAACTTCTCAGTGTACCCAGGCAACTTTTAATAACTTAAATTGCACATGTGCAGTGTAGAAGGAGTTTTTTCACCAGGAGCTCCTTTCAACAATGGTAAGGACCAAAATAACAAAACTCTTCCATTATACAATGTTTCTTCTTTACTCAATAAGTCTTTGAAAATGTGTGCATCTGTTTTTTATAAATATGACTCATGAATATGATTTTAATTAAACTAAGGGATAATACAATCTATTTATAACTTTATGTATCCTCTTGGTAATTTAAGAATGATACAACTTCAAACCACTAAAAGCACAAAAGCTTCAAAAAGATCATGGAAAGAAGTGACACAGAACAATGTCTATTTAGGAAAATAAAACTGCATGTCTTCTTTTATATAAGGAAAGAGAAATAGGACAGTAGCTAGAGGGGTATCAATCTAACGAACAGTGTTGGAATGTCAGCATGGTGCAGTTGTTAGAATGCTGGACTCAGAGGCAAACAGATATGGGTTGAAATCCTGTTTCCAACACCAGTTTTACAACTAGCCTTAATATCTCTGTTGCTGTTTCTTTATCTGTAAAATGAGGCCATTTATACTATCAGTACTTATTTTTACAAGGTTGTGGTGAGGCTTATCTAGGATTATTTATTTAAAGTGCTTTAAAGATGTCAAAGAATTATATGGTGTCAGTTCCTTCATAGTCTTATTATGATATGACATTGTATCTTTAGTACATTGAATGGATATGTTGCAGTAAATTTATGGGAAGACGTGAAAGAATTGTTCAGGATAGGCAAGCTTGCAGGGGTTGCAATTACCATCACTTTGAGATATCTTCAAATCAATGAACAATTTGTGTAAAATAGTTGTTGATTTTGGTGGTAGTGGTAGTAGTCATAGCAGCAGCAGTCGTAGTAGTAGAGGAGGAGGAATTGATTGGTAGATTGTTATCTTTCATTCCTTTTTCTTTTTCTTTTTTTCTTTTTTTTTTGCTAAGGCAAGTAGGGTTAAGTGACTTGCCCAGGGTCACACAGCAAGGAAGTATTAAAGTGTCTAAGGGAAGATCTGAACTCAAGTCCTCCTGACTTCAAGGCTGGTGCTCTCTATCCACTGTGCCATCTGTTCTTCATTCTTAAAGAAGACTAAAATGACATTACTATGTGAGAGTCAAGTTGAAGTGTGTCAACTGTGGCTGATCAGACAAATACAAATTGAGAGTGCTCTGCCATATTTTGAACACAAATAGTTCATATGAACATTTGGGGTAGCTTCTCTAATTTTGTGCATCTCATGCTTCTTCTGAACTACTTTAATTCTCCTTTGCTCATAGAGCACAGCATCTTCTCTGATGAAGGCATGCCATGTTGGCGGTCCTGTATCAGTATCTCCCATGTCATACAATCTTAAATTCTTAAGAAATACCTTGAGAGTGTCTTTGTAATCGCTTTTTCTGAGCATCTTGTGAATGCTTGCTCTGTGTGAGTAGCAGTGATGATAGTAATAGTGGTGGTATTAGTATTAGTATTGGTAGTGGTATTAGTAGTAGTATTGATAGTAATAGTAATAGTAGTGGTAGTAATGATGGTGATAGTAGTAGTAGTGTAGTGGTAATAGTAGTGGTAGTACTAGTAGCAGTGGTAGTGATAATACTAGTAGTAGTGGTATTAGTAGTAGTAGTGATAGTAATAGTAATAGTAGTGGTAGTAGTAGTAATGGTGATATTAAAAGTAGTGGTAGGGGTAGTAGTAATAGTAATGGTGGTGGCAATAGTAGTGGTAGTATTACTAGCAGTAGTAGTAGTAATAGTAGTACTCTTGGTGATAGTGGTAACAGTAGTGTTAATAGTAGTATTAGTACTAATAGTAGTGGTAGTAGTAGTAATGGTAGTGATGGTAGTAGTAGTGGCGGTGGTGGTAGTAGTCATAGTACTAGTAATGATGGTAGTAGTGATAATAGTTGTAGTAGTGGTAGTAATAATGGTGGTGGTAGTAGTAATAGTAATAAGAGTAGTAGTTAGTAATAGTAGTAGTTATTTATCCAAGCTAAGAGGACCTTTGGATTCTATAATCAATCAGGAAGACTCTGCTACTATATAAAACACTGACAAGAAACCACCAACTATTTTATGATTATGTTACAAACCTGATAGAATTCACTAAGCATTTATTAAGTATTTAGTCTGTGTACGGTTTTATTCTAGATAATAGGAATGCAAAGACTTGCAATATGACCTGCAAAAAATAAGTATCTAGATTTTTAGCAAAGGCATTTTTAATTATGCTTTTGACATGTTGGTTTATATTTGATTGCCTGTTCTTGCTTTTATCTGTGTCTAATTGAATAATGTCTAGTGGGCATTATTGATTGGCAATTAACTGACAATAACCTAACTACAATCCTAGAAATATTAGTTTCAGGAAAATTTCTAAGTTTAGAACTATTTGAGAAAGAAGGTAAAAAGAAATGGATTGAAATTAGTGTTGGGTGTTTGTGTGTATATGTGTGTATGTGTGTGTGTGTGTGTGTGTGTGTGTGTGTGTGTGTGTGTGTGTGTGTGTATGTTGCAGAGGGTTGAATACTGCTTTCATTCAATAATGTGCTTCATTTTATTAATCTACAAAGTTCATTTTAACTTAAAAAAAACAAAGGAAAAGAATACCTAGAGCTTTTCATATGACTTCTTTAAGATGAAAGATTTGGTTTTCTTTATGGGCCTATTTTTTTTTTAATTTCATGATTAGATTATAACACATTGCTAAAAAAGATATGCACACTATAAATGGCATAAACTATGTCAGCACAGAGATACACAAGCAGAAAAGCAGATGGGCTGGTCATGTAATGGGAATAAGTGATAGCCAATCAACAGTCCATATGTTTCATTGCTATTTAACTTCTCTCAAGAGATGTAGAAAGGAAAAACCCTGGTATGTTAGGTGTATCCCCTTTGGATAATTTATGAGAGGACATACACAAGAGGATGAAAAAGTATGCATGAGAACTGTGATCTGAATAATTAGAGAGAGCACTCATTAACATGAAATCACTGATCCTTTGAAATGTCAAAGTAGCTAACAGGCCTATTTAGAAAAATTAAGGTTATAAACTTGCAATTGGGCTTTTGAAAAGTACAAGCTACTAAGTAAAAGGTAAGAGGGAGATGTTTAGAACTAATGTGCAATGACATTAGAGACAAAAAAAGAAATTAAGTCTCCTTGGTCTTCAAATTACAAATATTTATAAAGTATCTACTATGTGCCAGAATCTACTAAGTACTGAAGATACCAAAAAAAAAAAAAGCAAAAATAAACAAACTCCTGCCCTCACAGAACTCCCCCTTCCAATGGGGGAGATAATATGCAGACAGTTATGTACAAACAAGATACATAGAAGATAAATTGAAGATGATAAACAGAGGGAAGATGCTGGCATTAAGGGAGGTCAGGAAAGGTTCTTTCAGGAAGGATTTTAGCTGGAATCAACAGACAAGGAGGAAAAATCCAGACATAGGGAACAGCTATTGAAAATGCCTAGAGGCAGGAAATAGAACAACTTGTGTGACACATAGCATAACACTCAAACTTTATGGAATTTCTATCTAAGCTAATAGTTTAAGACTTTTCATCTGTTATTCTGTTCATCTCTATTAAACAAGCACATAGTAAGCACCTACTATGTTTTAGAAGTTGTGCTAGTGTTGATAAAACAAAGATGAAATAATGAAACACTCCTTGGATTGAAGGAATTTACCTTTTATCTCAAAAATCTGCTTCTGTGTCTATTTTCTTACCCTTCCAGAAATCTTTGAAGAAGAGATAGTCCAAGACTAAACTATTCAGATCTCCTCTCTGTTTTCTCCCTTTCTCTGTGCACTCTGTTGTTCAGTTGTTCAGTTCTCTTTGACTCTATGTGACTGAATTCATGGACCATATTTCTGCAGGACCATCCAGCCTGCACTACCTCTCAACATCTCTCCAAGTTCATGTTTATTGTTTTCATGATACTATGTCACCCTCTGTCATTTTCTTTTGCTTTTGCCTTCATTTTTTTCCAATAACAGGGTCTTTTCCAATGAGACTTTCATTATGTGGCCAAAGTATGTAGGCTTCAACTTCAGTATTTGACCTTCTAGTGATCTTTAAGTATTAACTGATTTGATCTCCTTGCAATCTAAGAGACTCTCAAAAATCTTCTCCAGCACCACAATTCAAAAGTGTTGATTTTGTGACACTCAGCATTCTTTATAATACAACTGTCATAGCAATATATTGCTACTGACAAACCTTAACTTTGTTTGTTTAAAAGTAATCTTTAGTTATGGTCAGATCTTTTTTTTTTTTTTTTTTTTTTTTTTGAAGTAGTTAGGGTTAAGTGACTTGCCCAAATTCACACAACTAGGAAGTTGTGTCTGAGGCTAGATTTGAACCCAGGTCCTTCTAACTTCAGGGACAATACTCTAACCACTACCTTTTAGCTATCTCCAAGCTAAAACTTTGACTAGACAGACCTTTGTCAGCAAGATGTTGTCTCTGCTTTTTAGTATGCTTTCCAGATCGGCCATAGCTTTTCTTCCAAGGAGCAATCACCTTTTAATTTCAGGCTATTGTTGCTATCTGCAGTGATCTTTGAGTCTAAGAATATGAAATCTTACACTGCTTCCATTGATTTTCCCTCTCCTTGCCAGGAAGTAATAAGCCCAGTTGCCAAGATCTTAAGTTTGTTTTTTTTTTTTTTTTAAATATGTTATTTCAAGTCAGTTTTTTTTAACTCAACTATTCCTTTTCCTCTCTAATTTCCTCAGTTTTTTCTTCTCTGTAACTCTTTCTATCCATCTACATTATAGCAAGTCCTTCCCTTTCAATTCTGGTGTCTCATTCAACTGTTCCATTTTTCTCTTCTTCAATCTTGTCTCCCTCTTTGGAAGGGGAGTGGATCCCTGAGACTAAGGACTGGTTTTCCCCTTGGCACCTGGCACACGTCACTATATTTCAACTTTTCTCAAAAGTCAACCCTAACTTAAAATACTACTAATAACTCCCCCCAAAACATTTTTTTTATTCCCCTGAAACTTTCCTGACAAGATACATGATAGTTCTCTTACTCCTCTAATGATTCTTGTTTAATTTGCACCTAAATGTTGGAATTCCCCAAAGTTTAGCAGTTAGCATTCTGCTCTTCTGAAAACATACTCATTTCTTTTGCAATATTATCCCTTCTCCCACTTTCAATGAGAATAAGTTCTTATTTATGTTTCTACCTCTGACTAATCTCTAAAATTCCAGTCCTAAATCTGTACTGGCAGCTCCATTTGGAGGTTTTATTTTCATTAGAAATTTGATATAGTTAAATTTTGTTTTATTATCTTTTCTGCAAAACTTGATATTCTCTCCTGGTATTTATCCTATGGTTTCCTGTATTAATAGTTAAGATTTCACAGGTGTACTTTTAAACTTTCTAAATTTATTGTTACCTTCTCAAAAGGCCATATAATATTTCTTTGTATCCCCTATAGTGCCTAGAAGCACATAAAAATAATTATTACCTAGTTGATTTATTTGAAAAATTAAATCACTTGGAATACATTATGTATACAAAGTCAATGGATATATAAATCCAAATTATGATAGTGACACTTTTTGATTTTCTCAATTTCTTAATTTCTCAATTTATTCACATAAAAAGCAAAAGAAAAAAATGGCTTGTCTCTTAGGATAAATTTCAGTAACAAAATAAAGTATGCAAGCATTTGGTAAAGCTAAAAGTTCCATTTAGACATAAAACCTAATTCTCAGCTATAATCTTCACCTCTCCTCTATCCCCCCAATCCCTGTGAATTTGGACTCTGATCTCAGATCCCCTACCTCTGATAGATGAATTTTCACCCTATGTTGTTGGAAGTTATATCTCTACACTACTCTACCACCATCCCACCATTTGAGATTCTTTTTCCACCATCCTACCATTCAAGATTTTTTTTTTGTATTATTGCCATTCAAATGAAACCTTATTGAGAGTAAGGACTGTATTTCTTACTTGTACTTGTACAGTAAGCATTCAATTAATTTTTCCCAAGAATATATTAATATATTAAATTGTTGAGATTCTCATGGTGTACAACTAATTTTTGTGAACATAGGCAATATAACTCAACAAACACATTGAGGGAAGGACACAGAAAAATATACAAATATTCTTCTTTTCCCCAGATTCCCATAGAACAAATATATTTTTGTATATGTAATTTTTATACTGACACTTGCTATTTTGGGACACATTAAAATGATCATTGAAATTTAATCTTTTTTTTAAAAAAATGACAAGGACTAGATTCCTTAACAGAATGATTGTGAACCATATAAATGTGGTTTATATATTTAATTGTAAACAGCTGTCTTTAACAGCTGTCCCTCAGCAAAATTTTGGCCTGGTGGCCATTAATTTTCAAACCTGGGGTGTGGTTCATTCAGAGAGGGCAATTTTCCATGTTTATTGTAAACTGGGAATTGATGTGAACAATATTAAAAGAAAAAGAGTGAGATTCTAAAACTGATTCCAAATATTTTCTTTCCTTTGCTATCCTATTTGCAGAACTATTTTATTTTCATAAAAATGACTTCAGTCACACCATCTGTTTCAGCATCCACTGTAACACTAACACAAAGCCAAAAAAGAAATGGTCTTCCTTCCAATGCTACAAGGGAACCAAACTCTCACAAAGGCTTTGAATTGCTCTGGTGTCCTGGAAAGTCTGAATATGTAGTTGCTGATTCATTTTCAGTTTTAAAAGGGAAACTTTCATGAATCTGTATTTTGAACACTAAGATGCATGAACTGAATTATTAAAAATGTTATTAGCTTCTGTAGACTGATTTGACCACTTCAGAGGCTACAGTAGTGTCATGAGAGATGGAAAAAAGCTATGGGAAAAAAATAAGCTTACAATTAGAAATTAATGTTTTGCTAGTTTTCTGCCAAAAAAACAAGAGATTGGGATCTTCTGGCTCTTGCTTGCTATTAATTGTCCTTTCTCCTGCTTAACTAAGGGAATATCGAGATCATTCCTTTTTTGGATCCAAACCAAGAAACCACAGACTATGCCAGTGAGATTATCAACTTTTCACTCAATGGAATTGAATGAAAAGAGATTTTTTTTTTTTTTTTGGCAGAGACACACATGCACAATCACATACATTTATAGTGCTGGGAATAGACCCCCATTCTGTTAACATTTACTTTCATGATATTATACTTCAAATTTCATATAAGCTATACTAGAGCTTTCTACTTAGATTTTGAGGGAATAGCATATAAAAGTCATTACATTAAAGCAAGTCAAAAATGGGAACCATAATACAACAGTATGTGTCCTTCCTGTCTCTCTCTGGGTACATAGGAAACATGCTGTAATTTATTTTAGAAACTCAAACTAAATTCTTAATGTCTTATAGACAATAAACTGTCTAATTCTTTAAGTATCATCAAATTTTATTAAACTGTATATGATTTAACCAAAAGATGTTCCAGTTAAAATGCTTGTTGATATCCTTGTGAATTTAATTCACTAAAAGTTTTGATATAATTCTAGATCTTGTTTTAGAGACAAATATTTTGTAGTCTATTACTTGATACCATAGAATAATTCTTCCCTTAAGCCAACTCAGTTTTTACCTATAATGTCTACATCATAAAAAGGCCTATGTGCTGTTTTCTCTCTCCTACTGGCTCACTCTTTGACCTGTCTCATCTCCACAATGGCTGACTGAACTCCTGGCTATCATTGTACAACTTATTTCCCCTAAGTCTTTCTTACATGAACTCAGTTAATAGAGTACATAAACTCTGGAATTTATTTTTCTGATTACAGTTTTGGTCATGGAACTTTCTCCCTGCTTTACAACTTTTAAGTTTGTTGTACATCATCTCTGTGACTTCCAATCCCTTTACTCCCTTAGTCTTTTCCAGGCCATCACCCATACACTGATAACGCTTTCATCCCCTCACTCTTAGTGAACTTGTTCATCATTACACTTTCCTTGACTTGCAAATTCTTGCCTTATTATCTTATTGCCACTCCTGCCTTATCAAGCTCCAGACCAGGATTATTCCTCATACCTACTGCCTTTGTTACTATTCACATGCTGCTAAATAAACTGGAGAAAAAGATGAAACCATGCTGACTAGGTCAATAAGAAAATTATGTTACATAATCTCATTTGGATCTTCATTGTAGCAAGCTAGTCTTTTTATATTTCCCTAATGAATTCATTATCCTACTCTCCAGAAAGTTTCCCAAACTTTTATTCCTCCATAAATGGCTAATGACTTCTCCTGCCCCCATCATTTCAGCTGAGAATCTTGCCTCATATTTCACACACATACATAAACACACACACACACACACACACACACACACACACACACACACACACACACACAAATTCTCTGAAGTCTCTCTCTCTTCCCTCCTTTCTTTCACAATTGAGTATTTCCTCCTACTATCTCCTTCTTCCACTCTGTCTCATGTGAAGAACTGGCCCTTTCTTTGCTAACACTAATCCCTCTATATCTCTACATACACGAGTGATCTCATTTTATCTTATCTTCTTGCACAGATTGCTTCCCACTCTATCACTAATATTCAGTCTCTTAATATATCAGTTACTTCTCTGTTGCTTACACACACACACACACACACACACACACACACACACACACACACACACACCATATAACCTACACATCTATGTTCCTCATTCTCAAAATCAAACAAAAACTCCTCACTTGATTTATCCATTTTTGCTAGTTATTGTTCTACATCTCTCCTCCTTTTTGTGGCTAAACTTCTTGAGAAAGCTGTCTAGTATTAATAACTCCATTTCTTTTCCTCTCATTTTCTTCTTAACTCTCCATTGTTTGACTTCTGAAGTCATTATGTAACTAAAACTGTTCTAATCAGGATTATAAATTATCTCTTAATTGCCAAAATCTAATGGCCTTTTTTCTCAGTCCTCATCCTTTTTAGCTTTTCTATAACTTTTGACACTGTCAATCATTTCTTTTTTGTTTTCTTGATTGTACTCTTTTCTAGTTCTTCTCCTACCTGTCTGATTATTCCTTCTTAACCTCCTAACAAGGCTTCTGTCCAGGTCATGCAAATTTATATGTACAGTCCAAACTTTTCTCCTGATCCTCAGTCTTGGGAGTTAGATTGGCATGGCGCTGAATAAGCAAATTAATTTAGGTAGTATTGTTATTTTTATTACATTAACACAGTCTACCCATGAGCACTTGATATTTTTCTAATTGATTAGATCTGACTTTATTAATCTGAAAAGTATTTTGTAATTGAGTTCAAATAGTTCCTGACTTTGCATTGGCAGATAAATTCTCAAATATTTTATGTTACCTACAATTATTTTAAATGGAATTTCTCTTAAATGGAATAGTAACAAAGTATCTCTTGCTGCTGGACTTTGTTAGTAATATGTAAAAATGCTGATGATTTATGTGGAGTTATTTTGTATATAACAATTTTGCTTAAGTTGTGAATTATTTCTAATAGTTTTTTAGTTGATTCTCTAAGTATACCATCACATATCATCTGCAAAGAGTGATAATTTGGTTTCATAATTTCCTACTCTAATTCCTATAATTTCTTTTTCTTCTCTTATGGCCAAAGCTAATATTTTTAATACGATATAGAATAGTAATGGTGAGAGTGGGCAATCTTGTTTCACTCCTGATCTTATAAGGAATGGTTCTAGTTTATCCCCATTATAGGATACTTGCTGATGGTTTTAAATAGATGCTGTTGATCATTTTAAGGAAAACTCAATTTATTCCTATACTCTCTACTGTTTTTTATTGGAATGGGTGTTGGATTTTGTCAAATGCTTTTTCGGCATGTATTTTTTTTTCTTTCTTTCTGAAGCTGGGGTTAAGTGCCTTGCCCAGAGTCACACAGCTAGGAAGTGTTAAGTGTCTGAGACCAGATTTGAACTCAGGTCCTCCTGAATTCAAGGCTGGTGCTCTATCCACTGCGCCACCTAGCTGCCCCCTTTTTCTGCATATATTGAGATAATCATATAATTTTTGTTAGTTTGGTTATTGACAGAATCAATTATGCTAATAGTTTTCCTAATATTGAATTAGCTCTGCATTCCTGGTATAAATTCTACTTGGTCATGGAATATTATCCTGAGGATAACTTGCTGTAATCCTTTTGCTAATAATTTGCGTAAGATTTTTGCTTTAATATTCCTTAGGGAAATTGGTCTATAATTTTCTTTCCTGTTTTGACTTTACCTGGATTAAGTACCATATCTGTGCCAGAAAAGGAATTTGGTAGAACTCCTTCTTTCCCTATTTTTCTAAATAGTTTGCATAGTATTGGAATTAATTATTCTTTAAATGTTTGGTAAAATTCATAAGTAAATCCATGTGGCCCTGGAGGTTTTTTCTTAGAAGATTGATTAATAGCTTATTAAATTTCTTTTTCTAAAATGGGAGTGTGAGATATCATTACACACCTGTCAGATTGGCTAAGATGATAGGAATTAATAACGATGAATGTTGGTGGGGCTGTGGGAAAACTGGGACACTGATGCATTGTTGGTGGAGTTGTGAAAGAATACAACCATTCTGAAGAGCAATCTGGAATTATGACCAGAAAGTTAACAAAATGTGCACACCCTTTGACCCAGCAGTGCTACTACTGGGCTTACATCCCAAGGAAATACTAAAGAAGGGAAAGGGACCTGTATGTACCAAAATGTTTGTGGCAGCCCTTTTTGTAGTGGTTAGAAACTGAAAAATGAATGGATGTCCATCAATTGGAGAATGGTTGGGTAAATTATGGTATATGAATGTTATGGAATATTATTGCTCTGTAAGAAATGATCAACAGGAAGAATACAGAGAGGCTTGGAGAGACTTACATCAACTGATGCTGAGTGAAAAGAGCAGAACTAGGAGATCATTATACGCTTCAACAATGATACTGTATGATGATGTATTGTGATGGAAGTGGATATCTTCAACATAGAGAAGAGCTAATCCAATTCCAATTGATCAGTGATGAACAGAATCAGATACATCCAGAAAAGGAACACTGGGAAATGAATGTAAACTGTGACCTTTTTTGTTTTGTTTTGTTTTTCTTCCCAGATTATTTTTACCTACCTAATACAATTCTTTCTTTGACACAACAACAAAATTCGGTTCTGCATATATACATATATATATATATATATATATATATATATATATATATATTGTACCTAGAATATCCTATAAGATATTTAATATGTATGGGAATGCCTGCCATCTAGGGGAGGAGGTGGAGGGAAGGAGGGGAAAAATTCGGAACAGAAGGGAGTACAAGAGATAATGTTGTAAAAAAAAAACAACAAAAAAAAAAAAAAACAATGCATATGTACTGTCAAAAAATGTTATAATTATAAAAATTAATAAAAAAATAGGGGAAAAAATAAAATTCGCACCCCCTAAATATATCCATAACAGAGATACATTTCTCAAGAGTTAAACATATCATCTTCCCATAGAGATGTAAACTTTTTAACTTATAAAAGAGTTTTTTTTTTCCTTTCCTTTTTATACTTCTTTTAAGTTCTGTATTTGAAGATCAAATTTTCTCTTTAGTTCTGGACTGTTCATAAGAAATAATGAAATTCACCTGTTTCATTGAATGTCCATCTTTCCCCCAAAAAGATAATGCTTAATTTTGCTGAATAGTTAATTCTTGGCTCCAATCCAAGTTACTTTGCCTTTCTGAATATCAAATTCCAGGTTCTTTGATCCTTTAAAGTGGAAACTGCTAAGTCCTAGGTCATTTTGATTGCACCTCATAGATATTTGAATTGTTTCTTTTTGGCTGCTTGCAGTATTTTCTCCTTGATCTAATAATTCTAAAACTTAGCTATGATATTCTTTAAAGTTTACATTTTGGGGTCACTTTCAGAAAATGATCAATGAACTTATTCAATGGCTATTTTACCTTCTGATTCTCACACATCTGGGCAGTTTTCCTTGATAATTTCATGAAGTATTATCATGTTTTTTTTTTTTTAGGTTGCCCAATAATTCTTAGATTGACTCTCCTGGACTATTTTCCAGGTCAGTTGTTTTTTCAATGAGGTATTTTACATCTTCTTCTATTTTTGCTTTTCTTTTCTTTTTTTTTTTTTTTTGTTTTTGTTTTAGTTTTATTTGATTGATTCTTGATGTCTCATTGAGTTATTTACTTCCATTTGTTCAATTCTAATTTTTATTTAGTTTCTTTAGTTAGCTTTTTTAAAAATTTCCTTTTGCATTTTGCCATTGAACTTTTATTTTTAAATTTTTTTAAATTTTATTTTTTTATTAATTTTTATAATTATAACATTTTCTTTGACAGTACATATGCATAGGTATTTTTTTTTTTACAACATTATTCCTTGTACTCCCTTCTGTTCCGAGTTTTTCCCCTCCTTCCCTCCACCCCCTCCCCTAGATGGCAGGCATTCCCATACATGTTAAATATCTTATAGTATATCCTAGGTACAATATATATGTGCAGAACCAAATTTTGTTGTTGTTGTTGTTGCAAAGGAAGGATTGTATTCGCAAGGTAAAAATAATCTGGGAAGAGAAACAAAACAAAACAAAACAAAAACAAAAACAAAAACAAAAACAAAAACAAAAAAAACAATGCCCTCAGTTTACACTCATTTCCCAGTGTTCCTTTTCTGGGTGTATCTGATTCTGTCCATCATTGATCAATTGGAATTGGATTAGCTCTTCTCTAGGTTGAAGATATCCACTTCCATCAGAATACATCCTCATACAGTATCATTGTTGAAGGGTATAATGATCCCCTAGTTCTACTCGTTTCACTCAGCATCAGTTGATGTAAGTCTCTCCAAGCCTCTCCCTTGGACACAAACTCCCTCCTCCTCCACAAGTCTGAGAGGTAAACCATTCCATGTTCCTCCAATTTATTTATGATTTCATTCTTTATGCCTAAATCTTGGACCCATTTTGATCTTATCTTAGTATGTGGTGTTAAATGTGGGTCCATGCCTAGCTAGTTTCTGCCATACTAATTTCCAGTTTTCCAGCAGTTTTTGTCAAATAATGAATTCTTATCCCAAGATTTGGGATCTTTGGGTTTGTCAAACAGTAGATTGCTATTTTTATTCACTATCTTGCCCTGTGAACCTAACCTATGCCACTGATCAACTAGACTATTTCTTAGCTAATACCAAATGGTTTTGGTGACTGTTGCTTTATAATACAGTTCTAGATCAGGTACAACTAGACAACCTTCATTTAATTTTTTTTTCATTACTTCCCTTGAAATTCTCGACCTTTTGTTTTTCCATATGAATTCTGTTGTTATTTTTTCTAGGTCATTAAAATAGTTTCTTGGGAGTCTGATTGGTATAGGACTAAATAAATAGATTAGTTTAGGGAGCATTGTCATCTTAATTATATTTGCTCGGCCTATCCAAGAGCACTGAATGTCTTTCCAATTATTTAAATCTGACTTTATTTTTGTGGCAAGTGTTTTATAATTTTGCTCATATAATTCCTGACTTTCCTTTGGTAGATAGATTACCAAATATTTTATACTATAGACAGTTATTTTGAATGGAATTTCTCTTTGTATCTCTTGCTGTTGGATTGTGTTGGTAATGTATAAAAATGCTGAGAATTTATGTGCATTTATTTTGTATCCTGCAACTTTGCTAAAACTCTGAATTATTTCTAATAGCTTTTTAGCAGAGTCTTTGGAGTTCTCTAAGTATACCATCATGTCATCTGCAAAGAGTGATAATTTGATTTCCTCTTTTCCTACTCTAATTCCTTGAATCTCTTTCTTGGCTCTTATTGCTGAGGCTAGAGTTTCTTGTACTATATTGAATAGTAATGGTGATAGTGGGCAACCTTGTTTCACTCCTGATCTTACAGGGAAAGGTTCTAGTTTATTGCCATTACATATGATGTTTACTGAAGGTTTTAAATATATGCTCCTTATTATTTTAAGGAATAGTCCATTTATTCCTATATTCTCAAGACTTTTTAGTAGGAATGGATGTTGGATTTTATCAAATGCTTTTTCTTCATCTATTGAGATGATCATATTAATTTCATTATTAATATGGTCAATTATACTAATAGTTTTCCTAATATTAAACCAGTCCTGCATTCCTGGTATAAATCCCACTTGATCATAGTGTATTATCCTGGGGATGATTTTCTGAAGTCTTTTTGCTAATATCTTATTTAAGATTTTAGCATCAATGTTCATTAAGGAAATTGGTCTATAGTTTTCTTTCTCAGTTTTCGATCTACCTGGTTTAGGTATCAGTACCATGTCTGTGTCATAAAAGGAATTTGGTAGGACTCCTTCAATCCCTATTTTTTCAAATAGTTTACATAGCATTGGAGTTAGTTGTTCTTTAAATGTTTGGTAGAATTCACATGTAAATCCATCTGGTCCTGGGGATTTTTTCTTAGGAAGTTGGTTAATAGCTTGTTATATTTCTTTTTCTGAGATGGGACTATTTAGACTACTTACTTCTTCCTCTGTTAATCTGGGTAAGCTATATTTTTGAAGGTATTCTTCCATTTCATTTAAGTTATCGAATTGATTGGCATAAAGTTGAGCAAAGTAGCTCCTAACTATTGTTCTAATTTCCTCTTCATTCATAGTGAGTTCTCCCTTTTCACCATTGAACTTTTAAATGAGTTATTTTGTTCTCTGAATTTTTTTTTTCCATTTCACAAATTCTGTTTTTCAATGATTTGGTTTCTTTTTCAAATCTATTTTGTTAGGAATTATATATTTTTTCATTTCATTAAATCTATTTTGTAAGAAGTTATATGCTTTTTTCATTTCACTAAATCTATTTTAAACGAGTTTTCTTCAGACAATTTCTGTATTTCCTTTCCTAACGCTCTTGAAACCGTCTCATTTTCTTTCCCAATGTTTCTTCTAATTCTTTAAAAATCTTTTTTTGAATTCTTCCAAGAGAGCTTTGTGAGATGGAGACAAACTCATATCACCCTTTGGGACTTTATATGGAGACGATTTTCCTTTAATGTCCTCAGGATTTGAGATCTGTTCTTTGTCGTCATAAAAGTTATATATGGTCAGAATTCTTTTTGCGTATTTTTTAAAGGTTGAGGTTTGCTCTTAGGGCAAAGGAGAGATTGTCCCAAGCTTCCTTTACAGGTGATAGAAGCTTTATGCTGCCTTGGGCGGTGCTAATGACCTTCTTCTGGTGCTGGGTGAGTTAGCTAAGTCCCACAATATTCAGAGGCTCATTATTTACCTTTTGTATTTGCATTGCAGGTCTCACAGCTAATCTGCTGCTCCATTGGCTTTTGAACAGAGTAGCCAAAACTGTTGTATTTTGTCTAAGAGCTTCTCAGTAATAGCAGATGCCATATTGATCTGGATCCATGTGCTGTGCCTGCCCTCAGCTGCCTCCCCCCTTGACCAATTGAAACAGAGCTTTTCTGAAGTTCTTCCAAAATATCTTCTACTGGAAAATGGTTACCTCCAAAAAGCAGTTCAGGGGCTTGATCAGGTGTTTATCTGAGGGACACTAGAAAGAACTCAAATAAAGACCTGTCTACTCTCCACCATCTTGGCTCCACCCCCACTCAGAGCATCTTCCACCAGAAATCTAGACAGACTCATAAAACCTTAGGGTGATTATGCTACCAAGTATGTATGATAGATGGGTCCTTATCCTGTCATCGCAGTTTGTCCTTCTCCTGTCTTTACATACTCTTTAGAGTATGTACAGATGTCTTCTAAGTGCTGTGATGACTCAGGGTTTATATGATATCTAGTGAAAAAAATCCATTGTTTGGCTGATGACTCAGAAATCTATGGATATGCTAAAAGAATGGTTCCCCTTCCTCAGGCCTCTGTCTTCTCTGCTAATATCTATACTTCCTTTCATCCACTCAATATGAGCTCTTGAGCTCTTTTGTTTTTATTTTTTCCTGATCTTAGGTGAATGAGTTCACTAGTGAGTTCTGTAGATCCATCAGAGAGGTCATATCAGAAATTGGAGCTGATAGCTGTGGAAGCCAAAATGTGATGAGGAACCATCTCAGCAGCCAGCTTTGGGGCAAATATCAGATAAGTGCTTGTAAGCACTCATATTAGAAGCTACAGGGCCTCAACATTATCCTTAGAACCTAATGGCAGGTTCTCATCTCTGGGCCCTAAACTTTGGATGCCAGTGAGAACTGGATGTATGCCCTTTGTAGGAGGACTAAAAGACAATACAAATAAATATTTTTTAAAAATTCCTGTTCCTCCTCTCATCTTCTCTGTCAAAAATAATAGAACATAGATGAGATAAATTAGAACTTACAAGTGCTGCTCTTGTCACTATGAATTATCTCTTTCTGAATACTATTATTACCCTCATGAATTATTAGAAATCTGTTTCTCAATATCAGCAGATTATCTATTATTACCACAATAGTATGAGGAAACCAGGGAGCCAGAACAAATAGAAGATAGATAGTGGAGTACACATGTGACTCCTGACAATTTAAGGCATTTGAGTCTGGTCCATGGTAAAGCAGATTTTCCCAACTAACAAGCAGTTGAGAGGCAACAGGATCTAATGAAAAGTTCATTGAACTTGAAATGAATAAAAATTTGGCTTCCAATCTCACTTCAGATATTTGCTGTGACTTCTCTGAAGGGCAGTGAGATGGTATAATAGATAGAATACTGGGTTTCAAATAAGGAAGACATCTTCATTAGTTCAATCTGGTCTCAGAATCACTTAAGGGCAATTCACTTAACCCTGTTTGCTTCAGTTCTTCACATGGAAAAGGAAATGGCAAACTACTCCTTTATCTTTTCCAAGAAAACTCTGAAGTCAGACATGAATGAAATGACCCAATAACAGCAACAACCAAAAACAGAGATATTTAAGGTTGTAGTACCTGTTTCATAGTTGTTGAAGAATCATTTGAGATAATATGATAGTACTTTAAAATTTTTAAACAATAAGAGTGATAGATATAATTTAATTAATATTGCTATTATTTAGATAATTTACTTGGGGTCTAGCTGATAACATTGCCTTTGGATATATTTTGATTTGTAGGAATAACATTTGTTTACCAAACCATGATATCTTCATTTTCATTACCATGAAGCATAAAATATACTTTACTACCAAAGCAAAATTGCTGCTGAAAAGTATTTTTTACTTAGTATTTTAAGGAACTTATCTCCTTTTTGTTAATAATAACCAACATAAGACTCTAAGTCTTCTTAGAATCAACATTTGTTGACTGATTATCAGGGATTTTGCCTTAAGGTTAAAAAACACTTTCATCCAAAGGAAACTCATATTTCTGTTTTTGATTTATTTCACATTAATTCATTGATTTTCTAAATGTCTAAATAGTCCTCTAAGACTTTTTAATATATTATTTAATAGTTTTTATTTTTCCTAAAAGCATGAAGCCACATTTTGCCAAGGGTGAAAATCTGGAAGAGATTTGAATTATGATCAAAATAGCAAAGCCATGAATTTTGAATGGTTTCTAAACTTGGAAAAATGAACTTCCTGAATGTCATTCCTTTTAGGAGAAAACTAGAATTTGAATTAACAGGTTTGTATAAAAAGTCCTCCCTATTTATCAAGGCATTGGAATGTAAAACATGAAATTGATTAACATGTAATCTTTATTCTTATGTTTTTTTAAGTTATTTTATAACTTTTGAAGAAATATAAATAGCTTAAATTACTATCTCCATTTAAAAAATTGGCATAGGAGAACAACTAAAAAATAAATTGTATGATTTAAGACTCATGGGGATTTTCAGGGCAGTTAGATCATTTTGCTTCCAATCAGAATGTAGGAATTTTGTGATTCAGAAGAAAGACAAGAAAAATAGGTGGAAACTATAGCAGTATTTTTGCATACTTCACTGAGGAGTGAGATTGGAACAGTGCCTCCTACAATAGTCTTTCGTACTTCCTAGGAGCACTCCTTGCCTATGAATCTCTGCTTCATCCAGTTCCATCCCACCTAACCTGGCCCTCATACAGTACTTTAACCAAGGGCATTTATTTTTGATTGCCTTTAAATGGAAACCAGATGCACTGGGCAACAGGAGTTTGAAACACTGGTGGACGAAATTCTCTATTTTCTCCTTTTATTTCATATAATACTTCAGAATTTTTACTAATGACTTTAAGCCATCTCCCTTCAGCAGTATGTTAATAACTTATAATGATCCACAATGCTATAGCATTTTTGCTCATCAACCTTTAGAAGTAAGTATTCTGGCCATTTAAGAAAACTCAAGCTTAGAAAAGTGAAATGATCTGTCTCTGGTCATAGTGCAAGCATCAGAGCATAGAATCTATCCTCTGTATCCTAAATTGAATTCTAGTGCTTTTTTTTTGTCATGTTATTCCTTTCCTGGCTTTGAGTCTTCTGAGCTTGATACTATATCTAGGGCCTCCTCACTGTGGAATATCCCCCTACCATGATTTCCCAAAAATTCTATTTGTGAATTCCTTCTCCATTTTTAGGAGAAGCCCATGCTGTTAATTCTTCATCCCCTTCTCTTGTTTGTTTCTGATGTTCTATATTCCAACACTATGCTTCTGGGTGATTATCATCTTTCTGTCTCTTACCCCACTTTTGAGTTTCTTTTTGTGCATTCTCTTCTATTAGATTATAAACTCCCCAGTACTTAGCTGATACATAGTAACCTCTTTTTAAATGCTTGTTGTAACTCTAAGGTATCACCTCATTTATCAGATAAGTTTGAGAGATTTTACATAGTGTGTGTGTGTGTGTGTGTGTGTGTGTAGAAGGAGATGTGAAAAAACTGGAACATTAATGCGTTGTTGGTAGAGTTGTGAACTGATCCAATCATTCTGGAGAATAATTTGGAACTATACTCAAAGGGTTATAAAACTGCTCTTTGATCCAGCAAAACCAGTACTCAGTGTGTATCCCAAAGAGATTTTAAAAAAAGGAAAAGGACCTATTTGAAGAAGGGATTTAGAGGAGTTCTTTATTGGTGGCTAAGAATCAGAAATTAAGGGCATATCCATCAATTGGGGAATGGCTTAATAAGTTATAGTATATAATTATAAGGGATATTATTGTGTTGTAAGAAATGATAACCAAGATAGTTTCAGAAAAACTGATAAGACTTACATGAACATCATGATGTAAAGTGAAATGAGCCAAATGAGAAGAGCAATTGTACACAATAACAGCAATATTGTATGTTGAATTTAGGTATTCTCAGCAATACAATGATCCAAAACAATCCCAAAAGACTCATAATGAAAAATGCTATTTACCTTCAGATAAAAAAAATCTATTGAGTATGAAAACACTGAGGAATATCTCTCTCCCCTTCTCTTCTCTCTTCTTCCCACTCCTCCCCCATCACTCTCCACAGAATGGCTAATATGGAAATATGTTTTATGTGATTTTACATGTATAATCTATATGTATAACCTATATCAGATGGCTTATCTCAAGGAGGGGGGAGTGGAAAGAGGGAAGGATAGAATTTGGAACTCAAAACTTTAAAAAAATGAATGTTAAAAATTATTTTATATGTAATTGGGGAAAATAAAATATTATTTTAAAAATGCTTATTGTCTTGCCTTACTTTGACTTGCTGGGTAAAGACAGAAATGAAAGTGAAAATTATCAAACATTATTCCTAATCATTTGCTATAGATAAGCAATGTAGATGGACAGACAACAGACCTTTAAGTCAGAATGAGCTGGGTTTAAGATTTGCCTTTGATACATACTGGCTGTGTCACTCTGACCAAGTCACTTAACTTTTCACTATTCCATGTAGGTCTCTAAGAGATTAAGTTGCAGAGATGTTAGTATTCTTCTGGAGGTCTTGGCCCAGCCTTCATTTTAGTAGATTAATCTCCATGAGAATAGCCAGGTATTAAAGTCTAAATCCTTTATTGTCTCTTTGCCTAGGACTGGGCAGCTTTCTGGAGAGCCTTTCTGATCGGCCTTGGTCTCAATGGGGGAAGTGCAGGAGGCCAGCCACCATGGTGGTGTGAGATGAAGTTAATGAATCTGGCTCTGAGTCTGAGGGCTTTAGCCTCCAGCCACCACAAAGATGGATGATGGAATGAATCTATCAGTCCTGTCCCCTCCCCCTCACCTTATATGCTCTATTCTAATTACATTATCATAGGTGTCAATCTTGTACAACTATATAAAGTACTAAATACATGTATTGAATTAGAGAACCATTAATCACCATGCTAAACTAGATAACCATTGTATTATCAATTCCACTGACTTAACACCTTGTAAGAATCCTGGCCTATAACAAGTACATTTGTACTTGTATTAGAATCTTCTCAATAGGGGCTTCCTGTACTGATGAAATCATATGTCCAGTAAAAAATAGTCATTTCATAATAATTCTAAGAAAGTAAATTTAAAAAAGAAATTAAATCTAAAACTTCAAATTCACAGCCTCCTTCTAAACCTAGGAATAGCTTTTTGGGCTCAGATAATACAAAATACAGAATCCCCTTTATTTGAATTTAGACTCTCTTGGAAAGATTTTGATATGACAACCTCACTTTGTCAAGAAATTTCAGTTATGGTTATCTCTATTCTAATGTCATTTTTCAAAGGAACTTTTTTTTTTTAGATAGAATATTTGTCTTCTGTTTCAATCATAACACTGACTTGTTCAATCAGTTTAACTCCCCTCCAAAATACAATTCATAGAACTCTAAAGATTAAGGAACTTCTGAGGTCACCTGATCTTATTTCTACCTAAAATATGAAAGTTCTCTAATAATAACTTTGTTCCAAAGTCATTCATTTTCTGAAAGCAAATTTGATTTATAAGATATCCCATTCCATTTTGGCATAATTCTAATGCTTAGGAAGTACTTTCTTATATTAAACCAAAACCAGTCTTTTCCCATTCTGTAACTTCTATCTACTTTGCAATCTGGGACCAAACAGAATAAGTCAAATCTGTTTTCCATATGACATCATTGAAAGTATTTGAAGATAATTAATGTGTCCTGCCCTAAATCTTCTCTCTTCTGTTTTCTATGTCAGCTAATCTTCAAAGAATATGACTTTGCTATTATTTTTTGTCCTTTATCCTCAAAGAGGATTCATGACATCAAGGAGGTGATGCTATACATGCAAAGGAATTAGATTTAAGTAAGGGAGGACTGTGCAAAGTCACCAGCTTTATTTTCTTCCCAGAGCCATCTGGTCCAATAACCTCCTAGTGCCTATTTTACCTCTTCATTTGTTCATAACCTCTTCTCATAAACAAATGTACCTCTTGACACAGAGAAAGCCCTTCTGAGTTTTTCACATGTGAATTCCTATTGAATCCCAACATTTAGAATCAGTGCTCAATTTCATCTGATCTCTATACAAATCAGGGAACAGAAGGAAAGAGAATAAGATTGACCCTTTTGGTCACTTTCTTCTACTCAGAAACCAACTTGTAAATTTCCTTTAAAAATGATTCTCAGAAACCTCCTGATTCAGTGTTAGCAAGAATTCTGAATATTATTTTGGATACCATAATTTTAGTAGCATAACCTAAGATTAATTTTTTGTAGGCATTGTATACTATGGACTCATAGTTATGCTAAAAACCAAATAAAATCTTTAAATATTTTGCATATAAACTGTTAGTAAATTGTAAAAATCTTAAGTGTAAACTTTTTTCATTTACAACTCTTGGATTTCATGGTATTAAATGATTTTTATATTTTTATGGAGATCTTTTTGTATTTCATTTCTATTATCCAAGCTATTAGAACTGTAACTTATTAAGTTAGGGCTAGAAAGAACCCCAGAAACAATCTAGTCTAATATTCCCGTGTTAAGAATGTGCAAACTGAATCAGGGAGGACAACTGACTTGATCAATACCACATAAGAAGTAAGCATCAGCTATTAATAATTGGTGGCCGAGTGGATTGAGTATTGGGCCTGATGTCTGGAAGGTGCATGTTCCTAAATTCAAACCTGGCCTAAAGTACTTATTAGCTGTGTGACCCTGGACAAGGTGCTAAACTCTTCAATTTGCTTCAGTTTTCTCATCTGTAAAATAAATTGGAAAAGAAAATGGAAAGCCTCTCCAGTATCTTTACCAAGAAAACCCCAAATTGGGTCATGAAGAATGGGATATGACTGAAAATACTAAACAATAAAAAAACCACTTTTGTGCACTACTCTCTTGTAACTCTCATATTTCATAAGAATACTATCTATGTTTTCATCATAGTCATTTATAAAAATGTTGAAGAGATAGGGCTCAGGATAGAAACCTGTGATATACCACTAGAAACTTTTATGTTGAATTTAATTACCATACTTGAGTAACCATTTCTGAATCTATCCTATTGCCCTTTTAGCCCACATTTCTTTATCCTGTTCATTAGGGCATTATGAGGAATTTTGCCAAATGCCTTCTTGAAATCCAAATCTTTAACTGTGCATGCAAATAAAGTCAGACCTATTTGATCTCTTGCAATTGATTGGAAAAATATCAAGTATTCATGAGTAGACTGAGCTAATATAATAAAATAATTTCTTATTCAGTGCCATAGCAATCTCCCAAGAAATTGTTTTACAGAGCTAGAAAAAAAATAATAACAAAGTTAATCTGGAAGAACAAAAGGTCAAGAATTTCAAGGGAATTAATTTTAAAAAATGCAAATAAAGGTGTTCTAGCTGTACCAGACCTAAAACTATATTAAAAAGCCATGGTCATCAAAACCAATTGGTAGTTGCTAAGAAATAGAGTAGATGATCAATGGGTTAAGTTCACAGGACAAAATAGTCAATGACTATAATAATCTAGTGCTTAAAAAATCCAAAGACCCCAGTTTTGGGGATGAGAACTCACTATTTGACCCTTACCAAGGTCAGGTTGAAATGAGTTTATGTTTTAGACATAAAGAGCGATATTATAAACAAATTGCAAGAACAAAAAATAGTTTACCTCTCAGATTTGTGGTAAAGGAAGAAATTTGTGGCCAAAGGAGTATATTATAAAATACAAAATAGATAATTTTGATTATATTAACTTAAAACATTTTTGTACAAAACAAAACAAGTTTAGAAGGGAAGCCATAAAATAGGAGAATTTTTTTTTTTTTACATTCAAGGGTTGTGATAAAGGCCTCATTTCTAAAATATATAGAGAATTGACTCAAATTTATAAGAATTCAAGGCATTGCTCAATTGATAAATGGTCAAAAGATATGAACAGACAATTTTCAGGTGAAGAACTTGAAACTATTTCTAGTCATATGAAAAGGTGCTCTAAATCACTATTGATCTGATAAAAGCAAATTAAAACTCTGAGGTACGATTATACACCTCTCAAATTGGCTAAAATGACAGGAAAAGATAATGTTGGAGGGGATATAGGAAAACCGGGACACTAATGGATTATGGTGGAGTTGTGAACTGATCCAGCCATTCTGGAGAGCAATTTGGAATTATGTTCAAAAGGCTATCAAACTGTGCATATCCTTTGACCCAGCAGTGTTTCTACTGGGCTTATATCCCAAAGAGATCTTAAAGGAGGAAAAGGGACCTGTATGTGCAAAAATGTTGGTGCTAGCCCTTTTTGTAGTGGCTAGAAACTAGAAACTGAATGGATGCCCATCTATTGGAGAATGGTTGAATAAATTATGGTATATGAAATATATATATATATATATATATAAAATATTCACATATATATATATATATATATATATATATATATATATATATATATCTTTTTATTTACAAGATATATGCATGGGTAATTTTACAGCACTGACAATTGCCAGACCTTTTGTTCCAATTTTTTCCCTCCTTCCCCCTCCCCCAGATGGCAGATTGACCAATACATGTTACATATGTTAAAGTAAACTCCTTTCTTCAATGTTACCAGTGTTCTCCTAATTATTGAATCCAATGGCTTTTTTCTCAGTCTTCATTATTGCTGGCCTTTATACACTGTCAATCACTTTTCTCCTTGATAGTCACTTCTCTCTTGGTTTGGGGAATACCTCTTTTTTTTTGGTACTACTCCTAACTGCAATAATGTCAACATTCTCTTGGCTCAGGTTTGATATTGATTGGTACAAATTGAGGGCACTCACAAATCATGGAATATTTGACAAAAGAGGTTAAGTGTACTCTAACAGAACAAGAATAAACAAGAGGAATACAATATCACATCATCTCTCGTGCAGCCTTCTCTTCATTTGGAAACATGTCTAGTTAGTAGGTCTTCCGGGTATGGTAACTTCCACAGTACTCTTGGTATCATTCTTGATTCTTCACTCTCTTTCTCCCACCACCCCAGCCCCCATCACAGCCAATATCTTGCAAAGGTTTGTGTATTTTCTATCATCCATTCATCCACAAAGTAATTTTCCTAAAATATAAATCTGAGATTATGACACCCCCATATCAATAAATTCTAGGGTTTTCCTGTCAACTTCAGTATCAATACAAAATTCTCTGTGTAGTATTATAATCTTCCCCTCCCTCCACATTTCCAGATTTCTTTTGTCCTGTACCTTTCCCTGTAATATTTGATCCAACGATATTGGACTCCTGGCTCATCCAAGAACAAGATACTACTCTTTGGCTCTGAGAATTTTCTCTTCTTGTCTTTCATGCCTGGAATTTTCTTCTTCCTCATACTTGCTCCTTGGATTCTCTGGCTTCCCTCAAGTCCGAACTAAAACGCTTGTTTTATAGGTAGCCTTCTTTACTCATTCTTAATTCTAGTACTTTCCCTCTTTGAATTATTTCCTATTAATTCTGTAGGTAATTTGTTTGTACCTATTTGTTTCTTGTCTCCCTCATTAGATTATGTGTTCCTTCAGGGCAAGAACAATCTTTTTTCTTCCTTTCTATTCCTAGCCCTTAGGACGATGTCTGGAATATAGTGGTTGATTAATAAATGCTTATTGACCATTTTGAATTTGTTTCCTCAGAATATATCACAATACTTGGCATTTAGTAGTGTGGCATTTAAAAAGTTCAAGACAGAGTTCCTGGGTACTTAGTCACTTTATTAATAGTGACAGTATTTTAGTAAAAGAGGTCAGTGGGACTCTCAAATGCCAAAAATAATCATGGTAGTAGGCTCACGACTTATATGCCCTTGGAAAAGGGGTGTTCCTGAAGGTGACAATCAAGTTTGATTGGTTAACAATTAATGAAAGAATGAATAACAATGAAACCCTGGATTTATTCCAATGAATTTTGATTATGTCATTTACTTCTAAATTACTCTTTCCAGATGTTTTGGGCAATTTATTCAAAAAAAATTTTCCCCATCCAAACCTCAGTAGAATACAACGGCTCCCTCCCCTGGGTAGCAAGATTGTTAAGAAAGTTTAATTCAATCTCTTTATCAAGAAGTAATGTCCTTCAAAATATTAAAATTTGAAATAGGACTATATAAAAAAGTGGAACTCTGAATCTCCCCAAATCATTGGTTATTAATAATCATTTTTCTCAGCTGCTTAGGAAATGTTTGCACAGTGAATAAAACAAATATAGTAATTCAGTAAACTAAGTAAGTAATGTTAAGGATTAAAAAAAGAAATCATGATGACTCATAGTGGTTTTATAGCAATTGATGTACATCTGACCCATTAAAAAGTATGGATAGTTTATGGTCTTTTCTGAAGGAGAAACGTACTATTTAATTGAGGTGAAATGTTAAGTTTACTAATCCATAATTTACAACATCTATCATTTTCCATTTTTTGAAAACTAGAATATTTTCTCACCTCTTCATCATTGGGAAATATACAAATCATTGCAAATTATTGGGAGGTACTGCAATAATGTCATCATTCTCTTGGTTCAGGATTGATATTGATTGGTACAAATTGAGGGCATTTACAAATCACTGAATATTTCACAAAGGAGGTTAAGTTTGCTCTAACACAACAAGAATAAAGAGGAATACAATGTCACATCATCTCTTGATGCAGCCCTCTCCTCTTCATTTGGAAACATGTCTAGTTAGTAGTTCTTCAGGGCATGATATAATCTTAGGTATCCATTAGGTCCTAGAAATGCAGCATACCTGCAGGGTAGAGCATTTTATTCCTCCAAATGCTGGGAAGCAGCATAAAGGAACCTAACCCAACCAGGCCCTATGAACAGTTCTGGCTTTACAGTAAATTCACTCTATGTTATGAGTGGGAGGAAAGAAGCTGCCTAGGAGATGCTGGCCCAATCACACTGTTGTTACTCTTTTCATTCCCTGTTATTCTTCAAAGATTATTGAAAGCAGATCAGTAATCATATATTTAACTTCTTTCTTTGCTCTACAATATAATTCATGCAAGTTTGAACTCATTCAGTACTTGGTGAGGTTTACTTTCTCTCTGTCTCTATCTCTCTGTTTCTTCATCTATTTGGGGCTAAAAAAAATTACTTTTCTATCTTCAGTTAACAGGTGCTAGTTGTTTGCATGCCATCCCTTCCATCAGAATATATCAAATATACTTTGTGAAAGCAGAGACTTTTATTATGTGTTTCTCAGGGTATTTCCAATGCTTAATACATTTCCTGACATATAATAAGAGCTTATTAAATGCTTGTAATGAGGGAAAGGAAAGGGGGGAACCCCATTTCTCGGTGCATAGATAGTAAGATAATCCCATGAGGCATAGTGTCCCCTGTAAATGAATTTACAGGCCCAAAAACCTAGATTGAAAAATAAAAGGTTTATTGTAGAAATTTGGAAGTAAAGATCAGTTAGAAAGACGCCAGGGCCAGAGGTGGCCGCTGGATGGGCAGGAACCCTTACATGGTCGGTAGGATACCATGTGTTGGCTGAGATGGCTCCTGAAAAGAGAGCACTCTGGCTTGTTTCTTTTATACCTAGAAGGTGATGGGTGGTACCTCCCAAATTCTTGGGGCTTTTCAGTTAGCTCAGATCAGGTGAGGGCTGGGGGAAGCTGAGCAGATAGTGGAGCTGGGTCCAGATATTCAAAGGGTATCTTTGACCAGGATTTGTGAATCAAAGTCAGCCATGGGTTGGGCAATTAGAAAGGAATCCTAAAGGGACCTCAACCCCCATCACTTGTTTAATACCTCACTGACAATGATAGCTAGTGACAGTCTTCAAGATTGAATAACTACTTAGGGAGAAGATGACAGTATTTCCTACATATCATGTAATATATTATAGTTCCAATAAAACAAATGAAAGGCACAGTTAAGATTTCTAGGAGGGAGGCAAGAGCATGACAGAATATTCAGATTTTTGTCTTAATTGATTTTTTTCTTATTTCAGAAATAAGTTGGGGACAGGGAAGTGAAAAGAAATGGAAAAAAAAACAGAGCTGAGATCATTATTGAAAAATGGAAACATATGGTGAGATCCTGAGAGTGCTTAGTTGACTACTTACTGCCTTTCACTGAAGGAGGTATCATCATGCTGTAATGATATAATTAATAAAAAATGCTTGCAAATTAATTTTATACACATTAGAATTTTGTCTCATTCTGGTCATTCTAATGACTTCCTTTAATTCTGGAGCCAAATTTTAACTTTCAATTGGATTTCTTTCCAAGGTAACAGTACCCTCAAAATATGTTTTTGTTGTTCTTTGAAATCATTTGACAATAAATCCTAATGAATACCAAAAAAAACCCATATATAATAAAATAATTTTGATATGGTTTATTTCAAGCCAGCCTTTGTATAATAGCTGATCCTACCAGGGAAATAGGAATGGAGCTTAGAAAGTGGTGGGGAGATAAAGGCCAACACTGAATGTTTATTCATGTACTAGTTCTCATGTCTCTCAGAAGTATACCCCCTAGCACTTTCCAAATGGGTAATGTCCTCTTATGTGGTTTTACTCTATCCAAATCTCTATTACATCTTCAAAATCTTAATTCAAACTCTTTCAAAAAAACAATTAACATTCACATTAATCATTTGCTATTTTTGGCATGTGATAATCACCGGAATAAAGTATATATAATAATTAAGGAGCTATAAGTGAATTTAGATATGCATGCAAGCATGGCAGTGCCCTTAATAGGAATAGAGAAATTTGGAGGAGTGATGGATTTAGATGGAAAATAATGAGTTATATTTTAGACATGCTAAGTTTTAGATATGTCCAACCAAGGTTTGGTGATAGGAAATCTTGGTACTCTGGAAAAACCTTGAAAATAAATATATAGATTAGGTAATTATCTCCAGAGAGATAATTGGATTCCTCATTGTAAAATTATTGGATATTATTCAAATTCAATTTATATGCTTTATTTGATACCAGGGACTGTTGTGTCCATCTAGGTATTCTCAATAATGGCATTAACTTGAGGTTCTCCTATATCTCTTACTCTTCCATATAATCCTTTTTTATTTTTAAAAATATACATGTCTTGGGGCAGCTAGATAGTGTAGTTAATAGAACACTGGCCCTGGAGTTCAAATCTGGCCTTTGACACTTACTAGCTGTGTGATCCTGAGCAAGTGACTTAACCCTGATTGCCTTGCAAAAACAACTAAATGGTTATTTCTATCTAAAAAAAACCAACATGTTTTGCAGATGGTATTTTTTTTTCATTGCTATTTCTTCCCCATATGCCATCCCCAACCCCAGTAGAACTTTTCCTTATAGTTCAGTCTAGTTTTTGGGGTTCCCTTTAAGGGAACCAAAAATATGATGAGGTTGAGGTTTTGGGATTTCCTTTAGTAGGGAACCAAGTGATAAGGTCTAGATTAGGGAAGCCTATTATACTTGGGTGTCAAGAATTCTAACTTTCAAATCTAAGAAAACACATCATTTTTACTGATGAAATGCTTCTAATCGTATTTGGCTTGGATCATCTTGATGTCTAAATACAGTTCCAGTACTTAGCAGCAGCTCAATATAGGGTGGCCAAAAGGAGTCATTAATTTTTACATATGGATCATGTGGAGAATGAAGAAGAGCTTTTATAAGGATCTCTAAAATTTCATGTATTGTAATTAGCTGTGCATTTGGCTGACATTCTCTTTTTTTCTCTTACTTCCATTTTCTTCAGGAGAGGAAAATGCTTGTCTAGAATTTCACCCAGAGAGGATTTCAGCTTGAGCTGAAATTTGGATAGAATTGAATGAATGACTTTATTAATTCAATAGGGTTGGAATTCTTTTGCTCTGGACTGAACCAACCCCACCTAGATAACACAATGTAACTGTTTTGTTTCCCTCAGGCAAGGTCCCTCACTGAGGCAGAGTTGAAGATTTTCTCCTTCAAGGAGTTTTAGAGTTTTGGGTTCCCTTCTTCAATATTACCATATGTAAATTCTTTGAGATGAAGGATTAGATTTTGTTTTTGTCTTTGACTTCATAATTTTATGCCCAAGCACAGTTCTTTGGTCATAATAAAGATTTAATATGTTTGTTGATCTAAATCAAGCTTAATAGCTATTGAAAACTGAATTGAACCACCAAATTCACAGGTTATTTTTCCTGTTCCTGATCAATCCCTCTAGCTGATGACTACTTTCTTCCTTCCTTCATAAATAAGATAAAATAAAAATCTGAATATTCTTTAAACAGCTTTGAGTTCTACATATATTTATTGCTCTCACATGTTCCTTATTTCAAGAGATTAAGTTGGATTTTGACATTTCTAGTCATTCTATATACCTATGAATTTTTGACAAAATGTCATCTTTTTTTCCCTATCTTTTAACTACTCTCTGTATTTTAATAAACCTCTTGGCAGTAAAGGAAGTGTTAAGGGGAATTAATGTATTAAATTAGACCAGTTTCCGTAACTTTGTATTGTTGCCAAAATATATATAAATGGTAATAGTCAAGACACATATGAATTCCAGTGTGCTACTTCCCTGGATTATATGATGAAAAACTAAATTCTATACAGTATTTTCTCAAATTAGGCATAATCTGTTTCAAATGATATAAAGTGAAGTATGTAACAAGTTAAGGAAAATTTATTTAATCTTTATATCCGGAGGGTAGGTGAGTATCTGCTACATTAATAGATATGCAACAAGATCAAACAAGTCCCTGAAATTTAGAGAAGCTTTGTACTATCAAATGGGATAAAATGCAAAGTATTTCACAGGCTTTAAAGCACTGTATAAATGTCTTTTCTCCATTATTATTATTCTCACTTTATTATTACTTTCACAGAAAAAAGATGGGGAGGAAGTGGATTTGAATTACTCTTTGAATTACATTTTAAAATAAGCATTTTTCATGCCATTTGCAGAGGAGAATCACAAATGATATCTGTTTTCACCCTCTAAAATAAACCAAACCATATGAGTGTTCACCCACAGATGAGTCCGTGGGCAGTCAAGCAGGAGCTACATATCTTTTCTTCACACACACACACACACACACACACACACACACACACACACACACACACACACACAATCTTTCTTTACCAAATAGGGAGAAAGAAGGTAGTATCTACATGCCAGATTTTTGACCCTTTAGCACTCAGCATATTTAAGCCTGTTTGCATTCAAAGCAACCAGGAAATGTGTCCATATGACTGCTCAGGTTGCAATGAGAACTGCTGTGTGGGATTAAGGGGAGCTCAGTGAATACTAAAGGGAAAGAATTATGCATCCTTATGTCCTGAGGCAATGTCTGACAGCTAATTCAAGCCTTCCCACAACCATAGCACCACAACAGAATCATCTGTGAAGTCAGCCTTCTCACTTCCTAGATCTGTTTCCAGAGTTGCCTGGTTTGGGAAATGGGAGTATTTCAGATATTCATGCGTGGTTTGATATGCCACAGGCAGGGTTCCCCTCTCTGTCACTATGGTTTCACAATAAATAAATGGTTGGGCTGGACATTTTGTGGAGAGCAATACTTCTGCACAGTGGTTAATGGTATTCCCTGCATGGTGAGGGAAATCTCTTCTCTGTTCTTACTGCCTTCCTCTTTATGCTTCAAGACTTTGGCAAGAAAAGGCAGGGCATTTTCTAATTTGGTTGACTTGTAATGACTTTGTGGTGATGAGAATGGCCACTTGAGAAGTCTTCAGGAACCTTTTAAAAAAAGAGTGAAATGGCAATTTAATGAAATTTTATTAACACATAATGATATTGAAAATCTCAGGGGAATATATTCTGCTTAAAAACGGAATTAAAGGAAATTAGAAAGAAAATTCAATTCAATTCAATAAACATTTATTAAGCATCTATGTGGGATGGATGCTAGACCCCATTTCCCAACTTAACTAATCAGAGACATCTTCAGGTCCTCTTTTATTATCCTGACTCAGTTTCGAAACTGAGTCAGGATAATAAAAGAGGACCTGAAGATGTCTCTGATTAGTTAAATTCTGCTCAATCTGCAAAACCATCTCTTAATCAAAAGGCTTCAAAGCGTCTTAATCAGAATATTTGATAAGGATAAAAGATCTTATATTTTAGAATATCAGGATGCCTCTGCCTATCCCAAGCTATCAGAATATCAGCTACCATCTTATCAAGATGTCTCTCCCCATCTCCGGGTACCTCCCCCCATTATGTCATCCCCATCTCCGGAAGCTCACATCACCCAGTCAGAGTCCCATTCCTGCTCTCAGTATCTGGACTCTGCCCCTGCCTGAGTCTACCCCTGTAGTTGAGCCACATATATATGTCAGTGAGAACTCACATTGCTTTCTGGATTCTTGGAGACCATAGTCTCATTCAGCCCTGGGACTAAACCATGTATCCATTTGGTCCCAGTAAATCTCTCCCTTTTAAATAAATTATTAAATATTCTCTAATTTCTCTCTTGCCTCAGTTTCTCTGGCATTACACAGGTACAAAAAGAAGGCATTTATTTAGTCCCTGCAGGGAGAGGGCCAAGCACACCTGGGAGGCATCTCAACTCCCAACATGTGCCTGACTTGGCAAGCTGGAAATAGTAAAGCTGGTTAAATAGCAAAAGATCCAAGTCTTTTCATTGGATAGACTAAAAAGAAAGTAACCATTATTCACAAATGTTGTCTGTTTCCTGTGGGTCACATCATTTCCTGAAGCTAGCTTCTGACCTTTCTAGCGCTAGAGAGCTCTAGCCTTGAGATAATTTGGACTTCTGGGAATAGGGATCATGTGAGTTAGGCCTAAGGTCTCAGATTTTTTGAGAAAACTTCACCTGGTCTCATTCACATCTACTAAGTGCCATCACTGTGCTAAGTGCTGGAGATACAAAAAAGGCAAAAATTAGTGATCTCAAGGAGCTTAACATTGAATTGGGTTGACAACAAGGAAACAAATATATACAAATCAGGCTACATACATGATAAAAAATAAATAAGAGAAGGAAGTTTGAAATTAAGATTGGTTGGGGATGAACAGAGGAAGACAGTACTTTTTTGTTTTCCTTCTTTACTTGTCACAATACATTTAGCTTTATCTCAGACATGTGTTTTCTTATATGCACAAATACCCATCTTTAAGCATTTTTCTTCATCCAGCTTTTATCCAGTTATTCCTGGAAAAAGTTTCTTCAACTTTCTTTGAATCCCTTTTCATTCATTTATGACCCTTCCAAGTTATCCAAATCATAGGAATATTAGATCATAGAGAGATGGCAAGGACCTTAGAGGTCACTATGGTTAATAAGATTATAAGTGTCGCTATTGATACACTTGCAAAAGAAAAAGAAATGTCATACATTTGTGAATATTATCTGTTTATTTTACCTTTGAAAATATTTTAATAAATTGTAAAATTCTGATCAGTGTAAGAATTCAAATGTAGGAATGTTGACTAAATAATATATGAAAAAAATGAAACAAAAAGCCAAAACTAGATCTTAGAAAAAATTATAATTATGATGTAATTTTCTGCTATTCAATTACTATTAAACAAACAAAAACTCATATATTAACCTTTACATGGACAATAAAAATAGTTATCCAAAGTATTTAATGTAGATTATTGCTATAGTGTTGCTTTTATATATATAATAATAATCAGTGTGTGTGCACATATACAAAAGGCTTTTTTAAGGACTTCAAAAATGCCAGTGATCCCTAATTTAATTAGGTACAACGTCTAATTTCAAAAAAAGATAGAAAATTACATGATAATGACAAAAATGTTCATAACCTTTGACCCTACGATTATACTTTTAATTTCATAATAGAGTGGATCAATCTGTTAAAATTATTACCAGCTGCACTATTTGTAATGAAAAAACAAAAATGAGATTAGACCCTGTGTCCAACAATTGGGAAGTGATTGTTGAAGATGAAGCAGCAGAGAAATCCTATTGAGAATTCAAGTCCCTCTAAATTAGGTCAGCATTTATTGCCATATATGGCAACTTTATTGCAAAGGTAAGAAAAAGTAAAGATGAGGAGAAATATATGGGAAAGCATGATTCTAGGAAGAAAGAATTTAAAGGTCCTACC
The DNA here is from genome assembly GCF_048593235.1 of Sminthopsis crassicaudata. Taxonomy (NCBI): domain Eukaryota; kingdom Metazoa; phylum Chordata; class Mammalia; order Dasyuromorphia; family Dasyuridae; genus Sminthopsis; species Sminthopsis crassicaudata. The sequence continues at coordinate 235,779,698 of NC_133619.1, forward strand.
AAGCTTGCATATTACATAGAAGCCTCCAGCTTGATATTATGAACTTTTTTTTTTTTAATTAAAAACATTTGTTAAGTACTAGACCTGGCAAGCACCAAGTAGTATAATAAAATTTATGATTATATGAGTTTTCAGATTTTAGATTCATATAACATATATATTTTTATGTTATTTTAAATTACATTTTAACAGGCAGAAAAATCTTGTAATTGATATGTCTCATCCCTAAGACAATTTTCAATGCAAACAGATAAGGAGTAGATCTAAAGATATTCTAAAGGCCCTTTCACTTACTGGGTAACCCAATCTTGAAAAATATAAGTTTGGCCTTAAGTAAGAGCTGCCATTCAGTGCAGCTGACTCTTTATGATCTCCTAGATCATAGCATGTCAATACTGTCCATGGGGTTTTCTTAGCAAAGAGTGGCTTGCCATTTCCTTCTCCAATGGATTAAGCCAAACAGACTTACCCAGAAACACACAGCTAGTTGAAACTGAGGCCAGTTTTTAGCTCTCGTCTTCCTCTAGGCCTTGTGCTCTCTCTCTCTACTGAGCCACTTAGCAGTCTTACTAGTAAACAGTACTAAAACAGAAAGTTTTTGCTAATCCTCTCACCAAGAAAATCCTCAAAAACAACTGCAAAGGAAAACAATTTTACTAGTTCTTTCAAGACATAATAAAAGATTAATAAAAGAAGTGTAGAGGGCTGTAACTCTGAAAAAGTATATCTAAGATTCAGTATGATTGATGTAATCTTACAACAAGATATTAACTCAGAGGAATTGATCAGATAATGGTTCCCTAGTGATATAATGATTGGTTTATAATCAGTATGATGAATTGATTGTAATAGAGTATTTAAGAGGTCAGAGTCATACCAAAGTCAGAGACTGAGATGTGCAGACTGGCTGACTGGATGACTGGCTGGCTGACTGACTGACTGACTGACTGGCTGACTGGCTGACTGACTGACTGACTGACTGACTGACTGACTGGCTGGCTGATTGGCTGACTGGCTGGCTGATTGGCTGACTGGCTGGCTGGCTGGCTGGAAGAGACCAGACACTGTAGACTGGCTGATTGACTGAGATTGCTGGTGCAGACTAGGAGACTGAAAGAGACAATAAAGACTTTGGACTTTATTCCTGTCTATTCTCGTGGTGATTATTCTGCTGAGACGAAGGCTGGCTCCAAGGCCCTCCAGAAAGTTAGCTTGGACATTACAATGAAGATCAGAAGAGATTACAGACTTTAAGTCCTTCCTTTAGAAGGAGTAAGTCCCTAATGTCAAAGATGTGGTTCTGGTGGTGATTGATACCAAAGGAGTAAAGAATAGTTTCAGAAATATCAGGATCATAGAGCAGATATGCTACTTCCTGCACAATTTAGTATTCAATTTAGTATTTTATTTTTCCCCAGTTATATGTAAAAACAAATTTTTAACATTTATTTTAAAAACTTTGAGTTCCAGATTCTCTGCTCTCCTCCTTTAACCCCCACATTGAGAATACAAGTAATTTGATATAGGCTATGTATGTGTAGTTATGCAAAACATTTCCATAATAGTCGTGTTGTGAAAGAAAATATAAACCAAAAGGAACAAAAAAACCTCAAATGTTAAAGAAACTATTCAATCTGTATTTAGAGAATATCCATTTTTTTTCCTCTGGATATGGATAGCATTTTTTCATTTTAAATCTTTCAGAGTTGTCCTGGATCATTATATTGCTAAGAATAGTTATGTCATTCACAGTTTTTCATCTTACAATATTGCTATTACTTTTTTACATATAGGTATTTTTCCTTTCTTTTAGATCTAGTATTGCTAGTAGTAGTATTTCTAGGTCAAAGGGTTTTATAACCCTTTGGGTATAATTCCAAATTGCTGTCCTAATACGTATACTTTTGCTAGCATGTGCAAGAAATAGCTCTTTCTTCCAGCGTTTGGAAGGGTGCCTGTGAGCCACTTAGCTAGAATCTTTCACCCATTCTTTAGTGGGAGTCCCACTGAGAAGAACAGCTATAGTTTATGAGAACTAGAGTAGAAGCAGTTCCATCTCTCCTTTTAAATTGATCTAGTTCTTCCCATTCTTAGTAAATCAACTGGGTATATTTGGAACATTTGTCCTTATTCCCAAATTCCAGAAATATTATACAAAAAGCCACAAAATACATTAATGGGGTTTCTTAGATACTTCTGAAATTACATCTTACAGGGAAAACCCAGGCTTGCTACATTCGAGATCACTATTATCCCTCCAAACAAAACTTATGCAAATCCAATAAATAGTTTACAACATTGATCATTTTCTTGTCGTGACTCCTAACAAGAAATACAGAGGCCATAGGTTGAAAGTTTCAGAATCAAGACCTCTGATCCCTAGGATTCACTCTTCTCCCTATAACCATTCACCTACTTTATGGGGAACATTCTGAACTAATTCTACTGACTATCACCAGCTGTGAACAAATAAATATCACAATATGTGAAAAAACAAAAATCACCAGTCATCTAAAGGATGATAAAGGGATAAATTGTGGGTACAAATAGACTATATCATGTTTCTAATGATGAATTATATACACTAAATGGTGTGAGATAGCATCAAAAAGATATGTTATTGGAACAGGAGGTAGGCCAGTCTTAAACCAAGACCAAAGGATTACAGTAGATGACCCCATGAGCTTCTTTGATTCCTATTTAATGTCATTCATTTCTAGGCTGCCCTCCTCCCTCTCCAGGACTTCTGATACTCTGCAGAAAGCTCTTCACCCTGGAAGTTCACTTTAATGGCAAGATTTCACAAATCAGAAGTGCCCTCTGTCCCTGAAGCTGATTCCTCCTAGAATTTTTTTTTTTTTTTTTTTTAAGGAGAATGCTGACCCTGGCTACATTCATTCCTGTCCATGCTTTCCTACTGCCTCTCTATGACTTTCTCTGCAATGCTCCAAGGTATCTTAATTCCTTCTCTTTCTTCTCTTTCCCTCAACTTTCTGTTAAATATTATCATCCCCCATTAAAACATAAGCTTCCTGAGAGCAGGAATTGGCTTTCCTTCTACTTGTCTTATTTGTTTCTTAGCATTGTAAAGCTAAATACATATTTCTTGACTTGACATTTCTGGAGATCAAGAGAAATCTTGAAATCAAGAGAAGGTTGGGTAAATTCCTTGTCAAAGATTAATGGACAAGGACAAACACAAAAAGAAGTGGATGAATTATAATTTGTACTACCAGCAAATTCACCTTGATAAGTTCATGGATCAATTAAGGTACTGAAAAATAAGTAATTTTAAGATTTGTAAATTGCCTGAGAAAGAATTTTTCTCAATTTTTGATAATTATATTTTTGTACTAGATATAATATTTATGTACAACTATGTATGTGTGTATTTGTCAGTCTCCATCTTATAGTAAACTTAATTAAATAAAAGATAATCTCAAATTTCCTGTAAAAGTTAAGCAACAGAACCAAAATATTAAGTAAGTTTTATTGGAAAGTTTACAGAGGAAGAAAAGCTTTAAAAAACAACATGCTGAGCCCATCATAATTTTAACTCACTAAGGGAGTTCTTAGGAATTGAATTAGGTGGGGAGTAGAACACTGAAGAGCCTCAAAGATTCTCTCTGACACTACATTAAAACAGAGTCTGGTTTACAGATCATTTTTGATGTTTTTATAGGATGAAAGAGCTATTTGGCTAACCTTACCTTCTCATTCTATTCTATCTGCCCTAAGCAAAAGAGTCTATACATCATGATGCTCATCAATTGAAATAAAAATAGAATATGTTAAAAGAAAATTTAGGAAATACTACATAGCTTTTGGTGACACATTAAGAAAATATTTGATAATAAAGAGCAAAATTCTCAAAGTGTGATTTTACAATTTTATCATATAGATGAATATAGAATAGTTTTGTCTTGGCCCAGGATTGGCATTTTCCTTGTAATAAAAAAAGATGAAATTAATTACTTTGTTTCCAGTCCCAATTAGGCAGAATTAGCAATTAATCAACAAACATTTACTTAGTGTTTACTCTATGCTAGTCACCAAGTTTAATTTGAGGATACTAAGAAAAGCAAATAGTCGCTGTTCTTAGCACACTCACATTCTTATTTGGGAGACAGCTTGCAAAGAAGCTAAGTACAAACAAAGAAAGTTGGAGGAAATCTTACAGGGAAAGCACGAAAATTAAGGAGGCTTGGGAAAGGCTTATTGGAGAAGATGGATTTTTATTTAAGACTTGAAGGAAGCTAGGGTAGCCAGGAGGGAGAGAAGAGGGAATTTCTTGGGCAGGGGAATCTGCCAGTGAAAATACAGAGGCATAGACATTCTGGGATAGTGAATAAGAAGAGCCAAACCAGAGAATTTTAAACTGTAAATCCAGCTCATTAAAACATTTAGCACAGTGCCTGACACATAATAGGTGGTAAGTAAAAGTAATTATTGTTATTATCATTATCAGTATATGGTAAGACTGTTGTTTCCCCAAATTGTTTCTGATAGTTTAAATAGATCAATGAGTAAAACAATTTCCCACATCTCCCCCCCCCCAAAAAAAAAAAAAAAACTCTAGATATTTAAGTATTTACATGTACTCTAAGTTATACTCAGAATAAGACACTATCAAGGACAGTCCTATATAGCTAGGTTTTGATTAATGTGAATAATGAATCCCCTGAAGTGGTTGTATGTATTAAAATCTGCACTATTTGAAGTTATAATTATATAAAATATAATTGGCTCTAGCCCAATGGAATAATACAATGCAAAAATCAAATAATGAAAACATTTTAGGGGAAATCATCACACTGATCAGGACCTAGCTGTACAAACAGGACTTTGATTTTTGAATTCTTGTAGTGGATCATCAGTCCAATGAACTTTTAGATATATATGGGTCTGGAAAGATATAACTTATTTAAAAGAGTAAATAAAATATGGTGGATGATATAATAAGGGGGTGTAGAGAGGTTTCAGCTTCTCTTTTGAAAGGTATTGGAGGAAATGTCACACAGAAAAATTGGAAAAAGATGAGAAGAACATTTGCATATAAATAATAAATGTTCCTTTTGTGAGGAGAGCTAGACTATCTTGGAATATAACATCATTTTGTGCTCCAAAACACAAGGCTCATTAAGAGAAAAGTCATTCAATAATGGTGAGAGAGAGAAAATTAAAAAAGAAAGAAAAAGGGCAATTTTGATTATATAAAATTTAAAAAGGTTTTGCACAAAAATAATGATTGATTCAAATATATAAGAATAAATCATTCTCCAACTGATCAAAAGATATTGACAGGAAATTCTCTAAGGAACAAATCCACATTTTCTGTCTGTGTCTATCTTTCTCTGTATATGTGTGTATATGTGTGTGTATATACATATATATATGTATATGTATAAATACATATACATATATAAATATATACAAACATAGCTCCACATCATTAATAATTAGAAAATAGTGATTTAAAGAAGTTCTGAGGTTCTTATAGCCTTTAGATTTGTGAAGTCAAAAAAAAAAAAAAAAAAAAAAAAGGAAAATGACAAATGTTGGTGTCTTAAGGATCATGCCTTAGGTGAAGGAGCAGGTCAATTCTCCCAGAGCTTCCACAGCTATGAATCATAATACTTGAAGTAGTTGGAAAGTAGCCTTTACTAACGCAGATGTTCCTTGTGGATTTGGAAGGAAATATACTGGAGGCAAGAGGGATGAGGAGAGAGGGAGGTCAGACAATATAACCTCCCAGTGGAGAGGTCAGAGAATGCAACTGCCTCTCAGTCTCCTTATATGATCATCCTCATCATCCTCTCACATGAAGAGATCCATTCTACAGGTTCTGAGTTAGATCTCCAGCAGCCCCGGGCAAGTGGTTCCTTTATCACAACATTGGTGGGATTGTTGTAAAATAAGCACATCAATGCAGTGTTGCTGCAACTATAGATTGATTCAGCCATTAGAGAAATTTGTAATGTTGATTGATGATTTTCTGTTAATGGCTTCAAGATAGAGATTTATCATGTAAAAATAATAAATGATGTTATATACTACCTCACAAGAATCACAGAAGAATTGAGAATGTTTAGCATGTAGGTGAACATGATAGATATTATCGCGGACTGTCCTGTGGAAAGGGGAATTAAAAGTTCTAGGCTCTCACTTTATAAAACACAATATTATTCCATCATATACATTTCACAACTTTTTCAGCCATTCTCAATTGATGAATGAGCTTCCAGAGTTTTTGTTTTTTGTTTTATTTTGCTGCCATAAAAAGAACTACTATAAATGTTTCAACATAAATTATCTTTGCTCCATATTGTACCAAAGGGCATGTAGTACTTAGTAACTTTTCATGAATAATTCCAAATTGCTTTCCAGAATGATTGTAGCTATTAAAAGATCCAACTCATCAATACATCTTTTTTTTTCCTCAAAGCTTTTTTTAACATTTATCTTTTATTTATTTACTCAAGTAAGTGTGATATAGGATCTCAGAATTGATTGAGTTTACATTTATCTAATTATAAGTGATTTGGAGCATTTTTTTTTCACATGGCTACAAAGAGTTGGATTTCTTTTCTTGAGAACAACTTTTGTATATTCTTAGACTATTTATCAATTAAGAAATTGCTCTATGTTATATAAACACTATCTATCATTATTGCTATTTCTAGGAGACAGGAAAGAACAATGACAGAGGGATAGATGTAAAGTTAGGATGAATTACATTCACCATCCTCCCCAGAGCCAAAGTAGCTGTCTGCTCTTAGGAAAGTCAATTAGTTTCTTTGACTCAGTTTCTTCATATGTAAAATGGGTATAATGATATTCCCTAGATGACAAGATCATTGTAAAATTTAAATTAAGTGTTGTATTTTAAGAACATTGCAAAACATAAATCTGTATAAGTGGGGACTATTATTATTACCTCACAGATTTGTTGTGAGGAAAACAGGATTATACAATAACTGAGGGCTAGACAATGCTATTACAATGTGAATTGTAACATTGTTTTTGTATGCAAATTATGCATCAAGTAATGAAACTGCAAGTTAAAAAATGGCACCAACTTAGAAAATTTGAATTACATCTTTCCACAGTATATATAAAAGCACAGGCATTATGAATAAAGCTATGAAATGGGAGAAAACAGGCCTAATTCTCATAAATTTGAAATAGTTATTTTTCTTGGAAATCAAACCTCTATGGAAAAATTTGCTACAAAGAATTTTTTCTCAGTTATCTCTTTTTTCTTCTAATCTTAAATGCATTGAATTTGGGCAAAAACTTGAATTCTTTGTAATGAAAGAGAAAGGTATCACTAACTACAATGTGTGCAAAGTATAATATCATAGAGAATAGAAAGCCCAACTTAAGAAGAATAGCAAAATAGAGAAAAACATAATTCATGGGAGAAAATATGTAAGAAGGTAGCCAGAAAACCTATCATCTCAGTTGTCTGTTTACAAATACACAAAATATTGCTAAAAACAAGGTCAAATTAGGGATCCTAACAACAACAAAAAATAGATAGAAAGTTGTCTAGGGAAGAAATCCAAACTATCACTAGACATTTTTAAAAAGACTCCAAGGCAAAATATAAAATTTGATCTCAGTGGTGTCTTTGAGACTTTGGTAGGATGCAATTCATGCCTTCAATATAGGTCTGGAGATTATATATCTTATTAAAAAAATTAAGTAGATAAAAAGGACAATAAAATATAGGTAAGATAGTCATAAAACAAATACAATATGTTGAACTATTTAATTTTTATTATTTTCTTTCATTTTTATGACAAGGAGAGTGATCTTTAGATGGGGAAGGATAATAAATAGTAACAAGAATCGAACTGCATGAAGGTAAGTGAGCATTATTGTAAAGCTTCCATTCATGTCCTTTTAAAGACTGTGGAGAATAGGAAATGATGTGAGGCTTAAGTCTGATGTTTTACAAGGGGAAAAAAGAAAAAAAGTATTGGCCAGTTATATTAACTTCTATTTCTTGAAAATTTCTAGAACAAATGATAAAACAGATGGTTAGTGAACATAGAGAAAAGGAACCAATAGACATTAAAAAGTCATTATGGCTTTATGTCATGAGGAATAAAAAGCCAGCCTTGGGAGTCAAGAAAATTTATATTCAAGTCCCATTTCTGACACATACTAGCTGTGCAATGGCGGGCATATTATTTAACTTCTTAATATCCCTAAACAACTCTTTAAGACTGTAAGTTAGATAGACAATATTTTCTATTTAGGAGTTCAATGAACTGATAAAATCACAGATTTGGGATAAAAATTGAAACCCAAAGGCTTCATCAAGAATAAATCATATAAGACTAATCTTACTTCCTTTTTGGTAAGAATATCCTAGAAACTTGGGGACTGCTGTATGTAGAGCAAAAGTAGATTTTGGCCAATTGTTTAATACTATCTCTCATGATAATTATGTGGACATGATAAAAAAAGATATATTACATTGTAATATAGTTAGGTGTTTTGGGTTCTGGTCGAATGACTGACTAGACCAAAAGAGTATAGAGTAATATTTTTTATATGAATTGGGAGTATATTTCTAGTGGAATATATTCCAAGATCTATTTTTTGGCCCTGTGATGTTTACAATGATTTAAATGAAGGTGTACTTGTCTAATTTATAGATAACATAAATCTAAAATAGATAGCTAGAGTATTGAATGATAAATTTAGATTGTAAAATTATTTCAACTGACTAGAAAAATGGATCAAATCAGATGAAATTTAATATAGGTTAATGTAAATATTTACATATGGATTTTTTAAAAATCAAATTTATAAGCATACCATCTGGAAAGTATGACCAAATAAGCATTTTTACACGAATGCTTATTTATTTAGTGAATTTAGTAGGCCGAAAACTCAACATGAATTATAAGACTGATGGCTGCCATGAAGACAAATACCATTTTAGGCTTTAGGAAGAGAAGTATAATAGGTAATGGGAAAAGGAATTTGCTGGGATTTTTCCTTTCATGGTTAAAGAACAATCTTTTATGTATCTTTAAGGTAATCTTTTGGGATCTAGGTAACATATTTATAAAGGACATTATCATGATGATACTAATCCAGATAAAGGCAATGAGGATAGTTGGAGGCCTAAATGCCATGCTATATAAGAATCAATCGAAGAAACTGAATATTATTTGAATATATTATTTGAATATTATCAAAGAAACTGAATATTAGGCTGGATGGATAAAAATATTACATATGCCTGCAAGTATTTGAAAACTTAACATATAGAAGAAGAATTTTATATTTTTCCACTAAATCCCTCCAAAACAATGGTGGGAATAATGGTTAAAATAAATAACAGGGAAGTTTTATTCTGTTAAGGGAAAAATCCTAACAGTTAGAACTGTCCCAAAGTGGAATTTGCTTCCATAAGAGAGTGTTTCCCCCTCTTAGAAGTCTTTACTCAAGAATTTTATTACCACTTTTTTTTTGGGGGGGGGATAAAAGAGATTCTTTTTTTTTACTTTAATTTTTAAAAATTTTCTTGATGAGTTTTGCTTTCATATCATTGATTTTTTTATGTTAAACATGTTGAAATACATGTTAAATTCAATATACGCACACATATTTATACAATTATCTTGCTATACAAGAAAAATCAAATCCAACCAGATAAAAATCATAAAGAAAATAAAATGCAAGCAAACAACAACAAAAAATGAAAATGCTATGTTGTGAACCAAACTCAGTTCTGACAGTCCTTTCTCTGGGTAGATGGCTCTTTTCATCACAAAATCATTGGAACTGGTCTGAGTCATCTCATTGTTGAAGAGAGCCACATCCATCAGAAGTGATCACCGTATAATATTGAGGTTTCCATGTACAATGATCTCCTGGTTCTGCTCACTTCACTCAGCATCAGTTCGTTAAAGGCTCTCCTGCCTTCTCTGAAATCATCCTGCTAATCATTTATTATAGAACAATAATATTCGATAACATTTATATACCATAATTTATTCAGCCATTCTCCAATTGATGGGCATCCATTCAATTTCCAGTTTCTTGCTACTACAAAGAGGGTTGCCACAAATCTTTTTGTACATGTGGGTCGCTTTCCCTCTTTTAAGATCTCTTTGGGATATAATCCCAGTAGAAACACTTCTGGGTCAAAGGGTATGTACAGTTTGATAACTCTTTGAGTATAGTTCCAAATTGCTCTCCAGAATGGTTGGATTCATTGACAGTTCCACCAACAATGTATTAGTTTCTCAGTTTTCCCATATCCCCTCCAACATTTGTCACTATTTTTTCCTGTCATCTTAGTCAATCTGAGAAGTGTGTAATGTATCTCACTGAATTTGCATTTCTCTGATCAATAATGATTTAGAGCACCTTTTCATATGACTAGAGGATGGTTTCATTTTCTTCATCTGAAAATCATCTGTTCTTATCCTTTGACCATTTATCATTTGAAGAATGGCTTAAATTCTCATAAATTAGGATCACTTCTCTATATATTGTAGAAATGAGGCCTTTATCAGAACCCTTGAATGTAAAATGATTTCCCAGTTTATTGCTTCACTTCTAATCTTGTCTGCATTAGTTTTGTTTACACAAAACCTTTTTAACTTAATAAAATAAAAATTACCTATTTTGTGATTAATAATGATGTCTAGTTCTTCTTTGGTTGCAAATTCCTTCTTCCTCCACAGATCTGAGAGGTAAACTATTCTATGTTCTTCTATTTTTTTGTTTATAATATCATTCTTTATGTCTAGTTCATGAACCCATTTCGACCTTATCTTGATATACAGTGTTAGGTGTGGATCAATGCCTAGTTTCTGCCATATTAGTTTCCAGTTTTCCCAGCAGTTTTTGTCAGATAGTGAATTGTTATCCCAAAAGCTGGAGTCTTTGGATTTGTCAAACACTAGATTACTATAGTTGTTGACTATTTTGTCCTGTGAACTTAACCTATTCCACTGACCAACTACTCTCTTAGCCAGTACCAAATTGTAATGTCCGGGCTAGTTCTCTGGAGAATCTTGGGATCAGCCATGGTTTTAGTGGAAGAGTGAAGTAGGCAGGAGAGCCACCAAGAGGATGGTCAAAGATGGAATGTCTCTATTTCTAGTCCTCTCAGCTCTTGAATAGCTCAGTATGATTACATCATTACAGCACACTAAGTATGTGTGAACTAGAGAACCATTACATCACCATACTAAATACTAAATATATGTGAACTAGAGAAACATCATCTCATCAATCACACTGTGTTAACACCCTGCTGTATTTTTGCTTCAACTATACTTTTCTCAGAGTTCTCCAATATCTGTGGTCCTCTACACCAAATGATTTTAATGACTGCTGCATTGTAATATAGTTTTAGGTCTGGTAGAGCTAGGCCACCTTCATTTGCACTTCTTTTTATAGTTTCCTTGAAATTTTTGGCAATTTGTTTTTCCACATGAATTTTGTTATTATTTTTTCTAGGTCTGTAAAATAATTTCTTGGGAATTTGATTGATGTAGCATTAAATAAATAGATCAGAATTTAGGTAGTATTGACATTTTTATTATATTTGCTCGCCCTATCCAAGAGCACTTGATATTTTTATTATTGTTTAGATCTTTATTTGTGTGGAAAATGTTTTGTAGTTGTGTTAGTATAGTTCCTGGCTTTCCTTTGGCAGATAGATTCCCAAATATTTTATACTATTGACAGTTATTTTAAATGGAATTTCTCTTGCTGTTGGACTTTGTTGATAATATATTAAAATGCTGATGATTTATATAGATTTATTTTGTATCCTGGAACTTTGCTAAAGTTGTGGATTGTTTCTAGTATTTTTTTATTTATTTGATTCTCTAGGGTGATCTATGTATATCATCATATCATCTGCAAAGAGTGATAATTTGGTTTCCTCATTACCTATTCTAATTTCTTTAATCTTTTTTTCTTCTCTTATTGCCAAAGCTAACATTTCTAATACAATATTGAATAGTAATGAAACAAGTAACCTTGTTTCACCCCTGATCTTATTGGGAGTGGTTCTAGTCTATCCCCATTATATATAATGCTTGCTAGTGATTTTAAATAGATGCTACTGATTCTTTTAAGGAAAAGTCCATTTATTCCTATACTCAAATGTTTTTATAGGAATGGGTGTTGGATTTTATCAAATGCTTTTTTTTTGCATCTATTGAGATAATCATTTGGTTTTTGTTAACTTGGTTATTGATATAATCAATTATGCTAATACTTTTCCTTATTGAACTAGCCCTGCATTCTTGGTATAAATCCTACTTGACCACATGGTGTATTATTCTGGGGAGATAAAAAAGATTCTTGAACAGATTGGTATGCATTTAATGTCTCCTGAGATTTTCTTATTCTGTAAATTTGAATTCTTAATTAGCAGTTAAGAGACTTTTTTTTTTAGTACCATACCCATCAATAAATATTTGTATTTTCCCAATGAATCATTGCACTTTAGAATTTTTGGAAAAGAATTTTAGATCCAGAAAGAGGCATTTTGGATCACTTGTGTCAAATATTTTTCAGGTGAAGTTGATTTTATGGACTCTGATTTCTCATTTTTAAAATCAAAAGATCGAACTGAAATTCTTTCAGATCCTTGGCAAATTTCAATAATTTTTGACTATACTTTAAAAGAACTATTGAAAGATTCTTACTGAATTTTAGAAGCAAAATAGTTCGTCTCATTATGGGAGATTTAGCATTTGATCAGCATCTTTGGACTAGTGTTTTGAAAAATATCCTTACAATAATCAGGTAATATAATATGCTAGTTAATGCTTAAACAGTTATATCACTAAAATATATTCTCTTAGTAGGAGTAGCATCTCTCTTTAAGAAGGAATGGGAGAGAGAATTATATAGATTTGTATTAAATAGCACCACATTCTAATGGTGACAGGAATTCACTCCATCTGCTATAATGTGGACAACATACATTTTGATGTGGATACCTTCTCCCCCTCCCCATCTTTCTAAAAATCATTTCTCCCTCTTTCCCAAACGCTAGTAAAAATGATAGATACTCCTAAATTTAATTCAATCTTAAACTTAAATATTACTTCTATTGTAGAAAGAAACCTGATTGCATTAGATATGTGCTGAGCAGATATGGATTCTCATTTCTCTAAAAGAATGCATTTTTAATCTTAATGTTTTATTTTTTCCAATTACATGTGGAAACAGTTAACTTTTATTTCCCTATAATTGAGTTCCAAATTCTTTTCCACCTTCCCTCTCCTCCATCATTAAGAAAGCAAGCAATTTGATAATGATTATGTATGTGTAGCCATGGAAAGCATATTAGTCATGCTACAAAAGAAAACAGGTGAAAAGTTTTTTTTAAAAAGTATGTTTTGATCATTTTTTAGATTCTATTAGTTAAAAAATGTATTCTGAGCAGTTTGAAAATGTATAATCCTTTGATCATGAAATTTGTGTTTGGAGGAATTTTGGAAGTGAACAGTATCTGACATACTGATTCCAGTGTAGAAAATACAAGTTTTTTAAAATAAATCAAAATAGTAAAAATATATTTTTTCTTAAACCTAATTGAATTTAAAAATTGTTTTGTCCTGGGGGAAATGGTATTCTTCTTTCCTAAATATAAAGTATCATCTTTGAAAAGACTGTGAATGTTGCTTTAATTAAAAAAAAAAAAAAAAAAAGATTGGATAGGTTCTCCAACAAAAGCATATGGTACAATGAGTTTCCTAATTCTAATTCCCTTTACTTTTTTTCCCAAGCAAGTTTGCTGCAGATATACCAGAATACAGGAAGTTTTCAATTTATAAACAAGCTATATTTTGAACATTTGCAAATCAATCATTTAGAGCTTTGCGCACTTTTTCTCAAGCAAAAATGGAAAAAATGATGGTAAGATTCCTATATTAGTTCACAAAAGCCTATTTCATAGATTGCAGAGCTAGAAAAAACCTTGCATTTGATTTAACCTCTCCATTTTCTAGTTGAGGAAACTAAGGGCCAGAGAAGCTAAATGACTAACTCAAGATTTCTTAGCATTAAAAAACCCAAAAAAAACAAACATACATCTAAAACAATTTATTTTTAGAAAATAATCCTGTTGCAATACTTGGAACTGACCAAAACATAAAATAAAATTGAGTAAGAAATCTTAAAAAATGCTGATACTGAAGAAAATCATGTTTTAATAGAGGAAGAAAAAAAATCCATGAAGATTTTTGGCAAATTCTGGAAAAGAACAACACTGGTCTTTAAAAAACCCAACTGATTTTGTATTAGGAATTTTTTTTTTATCATGATGGCCATTTTGAACATTACGTATAATGCCAAGCACTCCGTATGTCACAAAGCAGTATATGAAAAAATGCCAATGATCATAAATTATTATCACTAGCATTGACTTCTAAAAGCTCTTCTTTTCCTTGATAAAGGAAAAGATATTATTAATATCACTATTATACTTGCTAACCATTATTAGGATGGGTTCTTAATTTTCTTTATTTTTTTTTTTTCATAATTAGAACAAAGGTGGGCAGAAAGCATTTCCCAATGTAACAGCAAAAGTTAGAAGATTAAAAAGGGTATAGCTCTTAAATAGAGAAATAGCTTACTCTGGTCAATCACTGACTCTAGACCAATGCAAAAGACAATAGCTCAAGTGGAAATAAGTAAGTGAGTGCTAGAGTTCATCAGACAATAAGAAAGGGGAGAGGGATCAAGGAAATGGAAGAGGGAAATAGAGAGCAAGAGTGGGGTGGTTTACAAGAGGGAGTGCTCAAGACAAATGGGTTCCCAAAAAGCATAGCTATCAACAGGATGATTGTCTCTATTCAGCATTATGCTTTTGGGATCAGTATTCTTCTATTCAGAACAAGAGCTCCTTCTATGTTCCCATAAGATCATAGATAATAGCTTTTAAGCTAGAAGTGACTTTTGTGACAATCCAACTCCACACTGAAGCTAAGAAACTGAAATTACATTTGAGGTTAGCTGATGAGCATTGTCTCTTGTTTGATTCTACACAGCTATGATTTTTCTACCTTCAGTATGATCAGCATCTATCTATTGTAAAATTGGAGGTAACCAGGTGACTCACTGTATAGAGTATTGGGCCTAGAGTTAAGAATTCCTCACTTTAAATCAGGCCTCAGACACTTAGTAGTTTTGTGATGTTGGGTAAGTCACTAAACCTGTTTTTCTCAGTTTTCTCATCTGTAAAATGAGCTAGAGAAGGAAATAACAAATCACTTCCATATCTTTGCCAAGAAAATGTCATGGATGGTATGGTCTATGTGATCATAAGTGAATAACAGCAACAGCACAATAGAATCATCTGAACAGTGAGAAGAAAAGATAGACAAAAGAAAGGGTTTGCTATGTATACCATCCTCCTGAAATTGAAGAAAGGAAGCACTAGAGAAGAT
Source organism: Sminthopsis crassicaudata (assembly GCF_048593235.1). Classification (NCBI taxonomy): domain Eukaryota; kingdom Metazoa; phylum Chordata; class Mammalia; order Dasyuromorphia; family Dasyuridae; genus Sminthopsis; species Sminthopsis crassicaudata. The sequence continues at coordinate 235,795,147 of NC_133619.1, forward strand.
ATACTGAGTCAGGAAGTTCCACCTACCATCCATCAGATGGTATCATTGGACCCCAGATTGCTTGATCTTCAGTTAAGGTAGAGTGGGAACAAGGCATGAGAGACAGTCCATTCTCTGGATGAATAATATATTTAGAAAGTACATATATTCAAGCCAGCTGTTATTAATTCTGGGTTCAGTCAAAAATGTATCTTGAGATTCTCAATTATACACTCAGGGTTGTGGTAACATAAAGTAAGTAGCTCACTTAACTCTGTAGCCAGTCCTACTCCATTTTTCTAGGTTGCACAGAACTTGGCTTTCTCTGAAGGGAGAAAATTATACTAGCTACATTATTATACATCTATTCCCCTATATGCTTTACCTCATCTATATATTCTATATTTGTATCTTAAAAGGTATAATCAAGTTGAATTTAAAAAAAAAAAACTAGATCTTGAATGTTGTCCTTGAAGTTTTTGATTGTGCAATAATTCTGACCTCTATTAGTCAAATGATAATAAACCACATGAAGAAATTTAGATGGAAACAAGGCATAAGCCATGTACAGAAATCTCTGCCATACCCATCTGAGCAAATGATTTTTTCTGAGAAGACTCACTAAAATCAAATAGAATTTCCATGTAAAGATGCCAAAAACTCTTGCCATGTTTCCAAAAACACAGCAGAGAAATTTTAAGTCATATTTTTCAATTTTGAAGGTTTTTCCCCATTCACCTTCTCCCTCATCTTTCTGAAAAAAAAAATAGTTATAGCTATTTAAAGTGGGAGAAATAGGAATAATCTACAGTTTAAGAAACTTTGCTAGTCCAATCTCTCTCAGTTTTACAACTTGTAGCTACCATGTTAGCACCCTGGATACCTTAGAATCAGCCAGAGTCAGGAGAAGCAAAAGTCTTTATTCTAGGTCTTTAATGGTAGAAGTGAAGAGAGTGGATGTGTAGGATCTCTGTGACCTCGTCTCTTGCAGAAGTGACCCTGGCTAGTCTCCCTGTATCTCCTAGTCCCTCCCACAATTCTCTGTATACACCAAATGATTGGGCCAGCACAGGGTAGTGGGTGGGGCCATTTTCCAAGCATATTCTTATAGAGTATTGTCCAATCAGTAATTAGCCTCAAGTGCTTGATTGTCTCACCTCAGTGCATTGACTCGAGTTTCAGCCTCTTACACAACTGAAGAAAACTGAAGTTCAAAAAATTAAATGGAAATCTAGTTGCATAGCAGTAAGTGTCAGAAGCAGCATTTGAAACTTAGGTTTTCTTGGATACAAATTCAGCTTTTCTTGGATACAAATCCAGCATTCTGGGCAAATAATTATGCAATGATAATAGATATCACAAGCAGAATTTGAACTGTTTTTTGTTTTTGTTTTTGTTTTTGTTTTTGTTTTTTTTTAGCATTAAGGTTGGTTCCCTATCTGCTAAACTTGGATGCCTCTCAAAGAGCTCAAGATGATAGGAAGTAAGGATATCTGTCACATTTATTTAGGACTTAGATACGGATATTGAATTTTTAGGAAATATACTCCTGAAAACAATTTTCAAAGTTTTTAGTTATTCAAAATATACTGTCTTTTGTATATAAAGAAAATGAGTATCAATAATACTTTCATTTTGGGGTGCTTCTCTAGTAGTAGTGATGACTTTATTCTATTCATGCATTTTCCTTTTTCCCCTTCTTTTTGACAATAATAGGCAATTCTTTCAACAGTATAATATCTGGTGTTGGAATTAGAGAAAACTAACCAAATATGCATTTACTCTCAAGGTACAAGGTGAAGCCATCAAATCCCCCTGATTTTGCAGGTACAAAACTGAGACTAGTTATTTAAGTTTTCAATTATTTTTGCCATTGACTAGTTATATTGAATTAGTCAATGGCAGAAATAATAATTAAAAAAAAACTCAGAACTTCCAGGACAGAAAGTACTCTTTCTGTTGCACTGTTATGTGAAGTGAATAATAATACTATTGGCAGGAATAGTTCTGCCAATATCATCCAGAAATTTAAAAATTTTAAATAGTTTTATTCACTGCTCATTGTATTGGTTAAAACTCTCCCCTTTCTTTATTACCATCAGACATTGTATTGACAATTTGTAATGGGAACCAGCCAGTCTGACCACCAGTCTTGCAACTAAATGTCAACAGTTGTTATTTGTGCTAAACTTTTGGCTGTTAGTTGACCATGCCTCCTGTAGTTCTTGCAAGGAAAAATAGCCTCAGTGAACATTGTAGTTGCCAATAATTTCTCTACAGGGTGGGTGGCCGAGGTACTAGTCGCTCAAAGCCATACTTTCTTAAGACCATAAAATTATAGAGCTGGAAGAGATGTGAAGATGGCATGTGTTCCACACTCCTGTCTGTAGCAGGTTTGCAATAAACTATCAAAAACAGATGACTTTCAGTCATAATCTCTGGAATGTTCAGGATCAGATATTATATTTATTCTCTTGGTAGGCCTTCTACATGTCTAATTACTCTTATAGTCGAGATCTTATTACTTATGTCTAAGTAAATTCTTTTCTTGATAAAGAAAAAAGTCCAATTTCTCTTTCCTGGATATTTCCTAAAGGATATTTTCTAGTCAGGACTAGACTGGAAATTCTCTATGCCAGTGAAGAAGAGCATCTGGTAATTGCTGTCTTTTCACCTTATGGTGTCTGTGCTATGGCAAAGAGGTATAGTATTTTAAGGGCTCATCAATTGTCTGGAAAGTTTCCTATATCTTCTGTGGCAAATCAATAATATAGACTTCAACATGAGCAGACAACACCCAGAAAGGTTAACAAAGACTGTCCATATAAGCAAAATAAAACAGTGACAAAGTAGTCAATCATATTAAAAAAAAACAAACAACCCTCTTTTTTTGAGAAAAAATGGTTTATAATCACAACTCTTTAGACTGCTCTGATGAGACCTTTATTTTCTGACTTCTTACTTTGACACTTCTCTGAGCTCATTAAGATGGATATTTCTTCCAGTGGAAGTCATTTTACACAACCTTTGTCTATATTCTCTGATAAATCTTCCAAAGGGGGAAGAGAATACTTAGTTCACTAAGTTTTCTGGGTGGGCTTACTCTAAGAATCTTAACCTTGAGAATATATACATTCTGAATCAGTGTGGAATTTGTTTGTTACCTCTTATTCTTGTTATATAACTTTATAGACTCTCAAAGTATACAGGGATCCTTCATTGAGAAAACAGTATATCAACACAGGTTATCACCTTATTAGCAACTTATAGTCTTAGAGAGTTGTTTCAAAGTCTGAAAAGTTAAGTATCTTCTTCAGAATCATAAGACAATATATATAAGAAGCAGTCCTTGAACGCAGTTTTTCCTAAAATGGTATCTATTATACACATTATATATTATGGTATTATACACATACTCACAGAAACACAAACAATTAATTGTTATTATTCAATTATTTCAATCATGTCCAACTCTTTGTGACACTACTTGGGGTTTTCTTAGCAAAGATATGGAGAGGTTTGCCATTTTCTTCTCCAGCTCATTTTACAAATGAGGAAACTGAGGCAAATAGGGTTAAGTGGCTTATCGAGAGTCACACAGCTAGGTTTGAACTCAGGAAGATGAATTTTCCTGACTCCAGGTCCAGCATTTTATCCATGTGTCACCTTGCTATCCCTTATATATAATCGATATAGATAATATTATACGTATATATTTATATGTGTATGTAATATATGCAAACACATGTATGTAAGCGACATGTATACATGTACATATAGACTCACATACATAACATAACTATATTTATACATGTCATTTAAAACCAAACACAATTTTTTACAATAGTCATTCAATAGTCTTTGAATTTTTGAACTTGGACAGCATCTTTCAAGAAATTATCAAGGAAAATTGTTCTGATGTTCTGGAACCAGAGGGGAAAATAGACAATGGAAGAATCCACCAATCATTCCAAGAAAGATATCTCAAAATAAAGAGCTCTAAGGAAAATTATAGCCAAATTTTACAACTATCATGTCAAGGAACAAGTAACCAGAAATAAACAATAATAATATTGGGAAGCCACAGTAAGAATTACACAGGACTTTGCAGCTACCATATTAAAAGACTAGAGATCATGGATATTCTAGTAAGGCAAAGGAATTAGAACTACAACCAAGAATCACTTACCCTGGAAAATTAAGCATAATACACCAAGAGAAAAAAAAAATGAAATAGAAGAATTTTAGGCTTTGAAAAGTAGAATTAACACCCCCCCCCAAATGACTCTCATACCAAGACTCAAAGGAAGCAGAAACAGATAAAAAGGGAAAAGAAAAGATAAAAGATTCAATAGAGTTAAACTTTATATTCCTACATGGGAAAATAATACTTGTAATTTTTCAAAATTGCTTCACTGATAGTATAGCTAGGACTACATATAGACAGGAGGTACAGGTATGAAGTGAATTTTAGGGAATAACATAAAAATTATTAAGGGATGAGAAAGAGGAGTATACTAGGTAGAGAAAGAAAGGAGAGGTAGAATGGAGTAAATTATTTCACATAAAGAGGCACAAAAGACCTATCATAGTGAAGGAGAAGTTGGAAGGGTGGGTGATGGCCATTACTCTAACCTTACTTTCATTATTATTGTCTCAAAGAAAGAATGTTATATATAATCATTGAATATTATCAGACAGGGAAGTAGAGGGAGAATATTAAGTAAAGGTAAGGGGAGGAGATAAAGAGGACTAACAGAAGGGAGGGCAGATCAGGGAAGGTAGTGAAGAGAAGGAAAACAAAGGAGAGAAAGGGTGAAAGGAAAGGGAAGACAAATAAAAGGAAGAAAAGAATAAAGGGAAATGTACAGGTAATAATTGTAACTATGAATGTGAATGGGATGAAATGTCCCATAAAATAGAAGTAAATAGCAGAGTAATATACATTGTTAAAATTAATGGGAAAGTAAATAATTTAATCCTAAAGAATGAGTGGGTCAAGGAACGAATCAAAGAAACAATCCATTATGTCATTAAAAAATGACAACAATGAGACAACATACCAAAATTTATGAGATACAGCCAAAGCAGTACTTAGGGGGGAAACCCCCCCAAACTAACAAAAAAGCCTTATTGAGATTTAACAAATAAATTTGGGAGTAAGTTTTATGTAAACACAATACGCTAGATAAGCTGTTGGTTAAGTTGGTTTAAAAAGAGAATAAAATGTATGTAAAATGAAAAATGAAAAGGGTGAAATGACCAGCAATGAAGAAGAAATTAAAATAATCAGAAAACATTTCACACAATTTTATGCCAATATATCTGAAAATTTGAGCAAAATACTTGGAAAAATTAATAGATGGTGAAGTAAACAGAACTGGGAGAACATTTTATAAAGTATCAACAACAATATGTGATGATCAACTACCGATGGCTTAGCTATTAATGGTCCAAATATAAAGGACTTATAAAGCAAAATGCTGTCCCTATGCAGATAAAGAGCCAATGGACTCTGGATGCCCAATTGAAGCATTTTTTTTCACTTTATTCTTTTGTGTGTGTGTGTGTGTTTTCTCTTTTGATCTGTTTCGTCTTTCATAACTGTAACTAATATGGAAATATGCTTTATATTATAACACACGTAAAACCTATATCAAATTGCTTATCATTTTCAGAAGTGGAAAGAGGAAGGGGAGAGGGAAAAACCCTGGAACTCAAAATCCTGCAAAAATGAATGCTAAAAGATTGTATTTCATGTAATTGCAATAAAAATAAAGACTATTAAAAAAGAATCCTATGTACAAAAGATAAAGTACAATACTAAATGATTTGACTAAGATTTTTAGATGACTTTTAACATAAATTTAAAAAGAAAATTCCCAAAAAATGTTTGTGTGGAGGAAAGCTTAGCCCAAGTGCACAAAGCAATCATAAAGAAGCCACACAAGAAAAAAAAAATGTCTCCCCTGCCATAGGTCAAGACCATACAAATTTGGAAGTCTTTTTTTTTTTTTTTTTATACATTCCATATATATATATATATATATATATATATATATATATATATATATATATATATATATATATATATATATATGGAATATATCCATATTCCCTTTTTTTTTATACATTCCATATATATATATATACATATATATATGTATATATATATATATATATATGGAATATATCCATATTCCATATATATATATGTATATATATATATGGAATATATCCATATTCCCTCTCTACTATGTACTTTAGCCAGTCCAGTCCCAAAAGGAAGAATTAAAACAGTAAAAATACCACACCTCTGGTTTTGCAGAAAATGTGGGCAGTGATTTGTTGTTGTTGTTGAGATGTGGTTCCACTCACCTAGGGAACTCTGAATGAGGCAACTATTCTCTAGCATAGAGTCTTAGAGATTTCTTTTCTGATAGGGCAGCTAGATGGCACAGCAGATAGAGTACTAGGCTTGGAGTCAGGAAAACCTCCATTCTTAGTCAGTTATAAACAGTTACTAGCTGTGTGATTCTGGACAAGTCCTCAGTTTCCTTATCGGTTAAATTAAGCTAGAGAAAGAAATGGCAAACAACTTCAGTATCTTTGCCAAGAAAAATCCCAAATGGGAGTTGAATATGACTGAAACAATTGAACCAATAGTACAGGTGACTTTATGAGGCAACTATTCTTTGGCATAAAGCCTTAGAGATTTCCTTTTGGCAGGTTTTAAGACCAGGTTTTTCTGACTTCAGAGCTAAAGCTCTGTTTCAATATATGCTATTTCTTCATGTTATGAATACTATTAAAGATGCTATGAAATATTCCAGTGCTTGATGTTATCTGCACATCATTCCCAAATGGAAACATCCAGAGGCTCTCAGAATCTAAAGGATATTTCTCTTCCATTTAGACTCTTTCCTAACTATTCTGCTTGACAGTGGCACACCTCCCTGCTAAGCTCTCACTTAGTAATCAGAAAATCATCCAATACATAACAATTTTTTGTTATATCTACAAGATTAGAGAATCTTATTCTGAAATGAAATTGAATGAGTGTTTTCCTTTCTCTTAAATATTATTCAAGCATTTTATGATCATATATTATTTTTCTCTTCTCATAGTTAAACATAGTTGATCATTTTCTTCCCTTTCCCTTTAAAATATATGGTGCCAAGAACTAAACACAATCCTCCAGATGTTGAGGAGGCAGTTTGGCAAAAATATGGCACAGGCTTGTATAAATAATGTCAAGAGTGCTAAAACTTAGCCTAAGCTAAAGTTGGCAAGGAAGGTTAAGATCAACATATTGGGTAAAAAGGGGAAAAAAAGAAAAGTAGATCTCTACTCACTGTGAATGCTACCATGATAATGAATGATACTCAGTTCTGATTTTACTTCCATTGCTGCTGAAAGGAATTTGTATGACACCCATGGGTTTCTAATTTGGTCTACTGTAGCTTTTTTAAAATATGGGACATTTGTCCTATTCAGTCATGTGGTACTTCTTATATTATCCATGATCATTCAGTTCCTAACAGTAACTCAGCAATAATATCTTGGGCTCTCTAGAATGTTTTGTTTGAGTAATACATCAAACAAAGCTAGAGAATAAATTCTATTTCTCTATTATTTATATTGGATTTGTGTTCAAATTCAGAATTGGCTAATTATAATGGACATGACTGTAAAGTCTGGGCTGGCTCTCTCGAGGACCTCGGGATTACCCCAAGTTCTTGGTCTTAGTGGAGGAGTGAAAGAGGCAGGAGGGCTACGTGGCTGGTCAAAGATGGAGTCTGGAATCTGAAGTCTGGAGCCTGAAGTCTTCTCTCTGTCTGTGGCTGAGAGATCTTTCTGTGTCTGAGACTCTTTTAAATACCCCAGTACAATTACATCACTACAACACACTGAGCCTGCACAACCATTACATTACCATAGAGAACCATTATTTCTCATTGAATAGGTACTTAACTATAAACATCATGCTGACCTAAATTCAAGTACATCTTTTCAGAGTGACCTGACCTTGGAAAGAAGGAGAGAGAAAAAACTGAGTATAGTACAGAGACTTGATAGACTTTGAGGCTGAGTTCTGGGGCATGTCTAAACCACGGAGAAGGGAAAGAATCACAGGACTTGATTTGATCATTTGGTTCCTATAAGGAAAAGGTTACATTTGAGCTAGCTTCAGGTACCAAATTCCTTTCCAGAGAAGTCTGAGAACCTCAAGTCAATGCTTTGAGTTTGAAGTACTGTATATGTATTCAAGAATGAAGGTGGAGTTCAGGGAGTGGGGAAATAGGGGTGAAGAGTAACACTTTTTCAAATTGTAGAGAACATCAAAAAGAACAAGACTAGCTGTACTAGTCAGATCTTCACACAGCATAAGGTGGTGCTTCTACTAGTCAGCTCTCAGCATCTTTCAATCAGATCAGCCCCCAGTCATTCAGTTATTATCAGTTATGTTCAGATCTCTTTATCTTTTGTTTCTGATGCCTTCTCTCTGTTTTTGTTTTTGTTTTTTTAGGTCTTAACTGTACTGGTTTCTATATTTTGTCTACTATAACCATCCCCTTCATTTGCTTTTCTAAACTCTCTCATTTAGTTTATCAATGGCTTTTCTTCTGCTCAAAAAACAGAAACTCCTTATATATAATAATCCAACTCTTTATTAGGTTTAGGAAAAAACCACAAATCTCGATTTTTTTTTGTTTTTAAGCTAGTAAGTACATGGTTATTGTAAGAAAATATACTGTTCTCAAGTAATTCTTTGATTCAGTTTTCCAGCAACAAACTTCAAAGCCTTGAAAACAGTAATATTTTAAATTAGTTTGGAAACAAAGAGCTACAGACATTTCCAACATTAACATCAGCTTTTCCCTGAAGAACATGTTTTCACTCCAGTCCTCTCAGAGTCTATGTCTTTCTTCAGGTTCTTAAAGAAACTCTTTTAAGAGTTTTTTTTTTCCATTTTCTCTCAGAACTGCTTGTGTTTCTCAAGATAATTTCTCAATGATGATGGTTTTTTCTTTGTTTTTCAGCAAATAAAACAATGGCATAATAAAGAGGCAGTGCCTAATAATAGCACCATTAAATGTAAGAGGTATAAGGGCCTTTATGAATAGTCTAATTCTTTGTTTTAATAAAGAAATAGAAGGCAAAATGTTATGATTTATCCATTTTCACAATGGCAGAGTAAAGATTAGAACAAAATCTTATTTATTCCTTATCCATTGCTTGTTTTATTATAGAAATATTATTTTGCAACATTTCTGATTACTTTGTTGAATATTGAGAAAGCAAAAGTTAGGTACTCTGTGGAGATGGTTGAATACATGTATGGCTTGGGAGAATGTAATTGTGCAGAATAGGTTCTGCCTCCTGCCCTTCCACCTAGAAAAGTAAGCCACATATTTCTCTGAATTACCTAATATATTCTGAACAGAACAAGGAAAGGGGTAGTTGTCTGGTCCAATTAGCCTTAATCAAAAGAAATGAGGGGGGAGGGGGGAGGATTCTGGGAAGAAAGCAGAGTAGGTTGGTAAATTTCAAGCTCTGTCGATTTTTCCCACAAATGGAACCAATTTGTGCCTCAGGACAAACATAGATTGAAGAAAAATCAAGAAGGCTTGGGGAAGAAAAAAGGTTCTCCAAATATAGCCCAAGAAGATTTAAAGAATGTCCTGGAGCCAGAGATTAATCTGTGTGAAGTGCAAACACCTCTGAGCTAACTCCACAGAAATATCAAGTGGGGAATCCTGGGGCTAGTTGGGTTTGGCTGGAGCCTCAGCAGGAACCACAGAAACTTTCACCTCCTGGACTGCTTGAGGAGTTGGAGTCTGAGTTTAGGAAGACCGAAAGAACCTGGCTGATTGGAATGCCAGGCCCAGCTATGCTGCAGGGATCAGGCCTTGGGCAAGAAGGAGCCAGCACCAGATGAAAGCAGAAGCAGTGGGGCAGGGACACTGTGTGATGCTCTTAGTTTATAGTTCCAGAGGGAAGAGCTGAAATGAAGCTTAAGGCACTATCCCCTCACCCCACAGTTATAGGTGCTTATATCAATACCTCATTAAAAAAAAAAAAAATGAGCCATCAAAAAAGAAAGAACCCCATTGCAGAAAGTTACTATGAGAACAGGGAAAACCAGAGTTCATTTCAGAGGACACTGAAGTAAAAAACAAAACAAAACAAAACCAAAAAACAAACAAATCTTCTATATAGAGTCATGTGAAATGGCTCCCTGCCTAGAGAGAATTTGTAGAAGAACTCAAAAAAGAATTTAAAAATAAAATGAGAGACATTGAGGAAAAACTAAAAAAAAAAAAAAAACAAAAAACAAAAACAAAAACAAAAAAAAAAAACATCCAAAAAAAACAAGATTATGAAGAAAAAATGTTAACCAACTAGAAAAGGAGGCATAGAATCTCAAAGATGAAAATAATTCTTTGAAAATTAGAGTTGGGGGAGGAAAAATCAGTGAAGCTATGAGAGACTAAGAAATAACAAAAAGGAATGAAAAAATAGAACAGAATATGAAACATTTTATAAGAAAAAGAACAGATTTGGAGAACAGATCAAAAAAAGAAAATATAAGAATTGGACTGCTTGAAAGTTGTGACCAAAAAAAAAAAAAAAAAACACCTGGACACAATAATACAAGAAATAATGAGGTGCAGAGAAAGAATACACACACAGAAGTATTAGAAAGCACAGGGGGGCTTACAGTTCTGAAAACCCACTCATATCAGGAATGGGCTAAATAGGCCACACTACAGATATATCATGAAGGGTATATAGTACTCTCCAAAATCTATAAAGAAATAAGGGGGCAGTTGGATGGTGCAGTGGATAGAGTGCCAGCCTGAAGTCAGGAGGACCTGAGTTCAAATGTGACCTCAGACACTTAACACTTTCTAGCTATGTGACCCTGGGCAAGTCACTTAACCCCAATTGCCTCAGGGGAAAAAAAAGAAAGAAAGAAAGAAGGGGGAAGGGATTGGTGGATAAGGAAGCAAAGAGTTTGGGAAGAAGACAAGGGAGGGGTCCATGGGTAGAGGGAGGTTAAATAATATAGCAAGGCAAGTTAAGGAGCAGAATTAAAGCAAAGAGTAAGCAGGGATAAGAAAGATATGTATATTATATGGTAATGATCCTCAGAGTCAGGCAATGAGCAATTATTAAGCTCTTACTATATGCCAGGCACTGTACTGGAGACAAGAGATAGAATATTAACTTCCTTTCTATTTTAAGAAAAGGAAAACATTAAAAGACTTGAGATGGAATCTGGCCCTCCCATTTGGAGCCAGAGGATCTGGGCATGAGAAGACAAGCTGGCCTGAGACAAAATGGGCATGAATTTGAAATATTGTTTCTATTTGTCAGTAATTTCACTTTGGCTCAACCTTGAATGGTCACAGTGGTAAAGAATCACAACAGGTCATGTTGGGTGGCTGTACTAAAACTCTCAGAACACCGAACTGTCCCCAGTTAAAATATATTGGGGAATCAATGAATTTTAATATCCTTTAACTTTAACTTAAAAAAAACAAACAAAAAGAAAAACAAATAAAAATATTCTCTAAGCCTCAAAGCAATTGTTACCAGCTGTAAATTGCCACATGGAATAAACTGAAAACTATTTCTACACTTGTCAAACTTCTTTTAAAGTTTTCTAACTAAATGCCTTCCTGGATAAAAGTAATTTCTTGAAAATACCATAGTTGACTACATACAATATTTAAATGCACACAACTAAGAATAATCATAATTTATTTAAACAGCTTCCACAGCAACTACCAGAAACAACTGGTGAGGTAAACTAGAGGGAACTAGCAATCTCTAGCATCTCTTTTTACTTATAATAGTCTATGAGTAGGTGAGTGTGTTTCCCCTCCATTTCTTTTTTCATTCAATGGCTCCTTCCCAGAGCACTGGAAAGTCCCTGGCCCCCTTAGCTGGAATTTCAGAATCTCCTAGTAAAAGAGTAGTACAACATGAAACATTGCAACATAATTCTTTAGGGAAAAAATTCTGGGAAGCATCATAAATAATTCTGTGAACAATCAGAGGTTGCAAGGGGAAACCCTATTGTTTAGACTTGCCTTCTGTTGCCATCCAAGTGTTTTCCTTACATAACCTCCACAACCTATGCAGTGTGATGTTTTGATACTAAAGGATGTGTGGAAGTTCATGTTCAAATGGCTAAATTTCAAATGATTTAGACAATTATTAAAATTTCATAAAAATATGAGGTAGATCATAGATTTAAAAATAAAAGGGATATTTCAAAAATGTGAAAACTATGGCTTAGTAAAGTGAAGCACTTACTGGAACCTCTAGTGTCAATCTCAAAAATCTTACCATTGCATTTCACTATCTGGGAGAATACCTATTGCTGACTGTAGCACAAGGAAGAATATAAAATGTGAGAGAGTGTTTTTTTCAGTATTATAATACAATGAGTTAGACTGCTATTTTATTTTTACTTAATCTTTGTAATAGATAAACCACTTTCTTTACTATAAGTTGCATTGATGGTCTGCCATAGGCATTTTTAGGATGTAATTATCAACAATTCTGAGCTCACCAAATGCTTGTGTTTTATAGGCTTGTTAATTAGCTATAAAAAGATAAGCAGATTAGATCATCTTTTTTGGCATCTCACTTTTTATTGTTAAATAAGATTATACCAAAAAAGAAGAAGAAGAAGAAGAAGAAGAAGAAGAAGAAGAAGAAGAAGAAGAAGAAGAAGAAGAAGAAGAAGAAGAAGAAGAAGAAGAAGAAGAAGAAGAAGAAGAAGAAGAAAGAAGAGGAGGAGGAGGAGGAGGAGGAGGAGGAGGAGGAGGAGGAGGAGGAGGAGGAGGAGGAGGAGGAGGAGGAGGAGGAGGAGGAGGAGGAGGAGGAGGAGGAGGAGGAGGAGGAGGAGGAGGAGAAGAAGAAGGAGGAGAAGAAGAAGAAGAAGAAGAAGAAGAAGAAGAAGAAGAAGAAGAAGAAGAAGAAGAAGAAGAAGAAGAAGAAGAAGAAGAAGAAGAAGAAGAAGAAGAAGAAGAAGAAGAAGAAAAGAAAAGAAAAGAAAAGAAAAGAAAAGAAAAGAAAAGAAAGGAAAGGAAAGGAAAAGAAAAGAAAAGAAAAGAAAAGAAAAGAAAAGAAAAGAAAAGAAAAGAAAAGAAATAAATGATGTTAGGAAGATGGAATGTTTTTTTGTTCTGCCTGAATACTCACCACTAGAGGACACTATACACTGTGTAACAGCATTTGTGCCCAAGGGGAAGTGTCAAAATATAAATTATTTCAGCAATGTCTTTTTTCTACATATTTCTGAATTGTAATTATTAGTAACCTAAAATATTGATAATATGCAAAAAACAAAACAAAAAAGTGGTTCTATTTTCCTTTATGACTTTATAGAAGTTGTCATATATAAATTTTTCAAAGTACAAAATTTAATTTATTTATTAATTTAAAGAATCAAATCATATTTCTGTTTCTTGAAAAGTAGTCCAATAGCATTGCCATTTATGATTTTCCATTCAATTTATATTATTTGACAATTAAATTGTATAGGGATACATTCCATGAAAGGAGAAAAGATTTTGAAATGTGGGTTTGAGCATCTAAGTAGCTCACATACTCTATACAGTATTTTATTTTAAAAAAATCAAAGCCAGAGTATTCAACATTCAAAATTTTGATTTGCTTCTTGCTCCTATTTTTTGCTTCTTTCTGAACTACAAGCAAAAGTTGAATTTTCAGAGAAAGCAACATTTTTCTGTTAAGTTTTTTCTTGATAAAACTAGATATTAAATAAAGACCTCCATTAGAGAAAGTATGTTTTCCCAAGAATCAGGATGACCTAATAAGCAAGCAATGTCAAGACTCAGCAAGAATTTTCACGTTCAAACAATCATCAAGGGAAATGTAGATATTTTTTACATGGCCTATCCCTTAGAAAATGAGTTTTGAGAAAAATGAATATATCTAAAATGTTCTTTGAAATTACAGTATATGGAGTGTATAGTGTTTTCAGAGAGAGCTAGCATCTCTGGTGTGAGAGCTTGACAATTTGGTCCTTTTCCAGGGCTTCTCTTCCAACTTGGTTTCCACCTTCACCCAACTTTCATCTGTGGCTTCAAGAAGCATATTCAGTGGCCATATCTTGGGCTAACAATGTCTCATCAGATGGTCTAAGCAAGGTTCAGAGCAATTGACAGGCCTCAAACCTGAGCATATAAAGATATGCTGGGGGAATGAGCAGATAAGAACAATTTATTCCAATGATCACGAAGTTGGCTAAAGTAGATGTTGTGGGGCACTTAGAACTTGGTCAGATATTGAAGATATCAAGGTTATTTAGTGCATCCCAGGCCACTACTAGTTATTTTGACTTTTGTCCTGCTACTAGACTTCTATGACTCTAGAAGAGTGCAACTCTCACATTGAATTCATGTGCAAGTCAGGACAATCATCCCCTGATGTCACTGGTCCTCTTTGAAAAAAAATGACAAAACAACAAACAATAATTCTAGTACCCTTCATCAGGGTCCTCCTTCAATGCCTCATTATGTTGTGGGCATGACCCTAAGTACCTAAAGTTATACCAGTGAATCACAAACTTTGATAGGCCTAACCAATCCAGGAAGGCAAAAAAAAAAAAAAAAAAAAAGGCTCAGAGATTGAGTTTTTCCTTTTCCTTCCTTCCTTCCTTCCTTCCTTCCTTCCTTCCTTCCTTCCTTCCTTCCTTCCTTCCTTCCTTCCTTCCTTCCTTCCTTCCTTCCTTCCTTCCTTCCTTCCTTCCTTCCTTCCTTCCTTCCTTCCTTCCTTCCTTTCCTTTCTTTCTTCCTTTCTTTCTTCCTTTCTTTCTTTCTTTCTTTCTTTCTTTCTTTCTTTCTTTCTTTCTTTCTTTCTTTCTTTCTTTCTTTCTTTCTTTCTTTCTTTCTTTCTTTCTTTCTTTCTTTCTTTCTTTCTTTCTTTCTTTCTTTCTTTCTTTCTTTCTTTCTTTCCTTCTTTCTTTCTTTCTTTCTTTCTTTCTTTTCTTTCTTTCTTTCTTTCTTTCTTTCTTTCTTTCTTTCTTTCTTTCTTTCTTTCTTTCTTTCTTTCTTTCTTTCTTTCTTTCTTTCTTTCTTTCTTTCTTTCTTTCTTTCTTTCTTTCTTTCTTTCTTTCCTTCTTTTTGTAAAAGAATTGATTTAGCTAAATTTACAAACACTTATCACCAGGTTTGTCACAGGGTCATGAATTTTTTAGGCTCAATCCTCAAATATAATCTATCAGACTATTAAAGTCTAAACTTCTGCATGGGTAGAGGGAGTAATCACAGTGAAAAAAAAAACCCCACAGATCTCCACATCTGAATTAAGAAAAAATATTTATAGTTAGATTTAACTTAATTTTACTTTCATTTTTATTTAACCTTGTGAAATGTGTAATGTGTGTGTATGTATGTGTGTGTGTGTGGCACACTGGGTCTGGAATCAGGAAGACTGGCCTCAGATACTTATTAGCTGTGTGATTCTATTCAAGTCACTTAAACCTATTTGTTTCAGTTTCCTTGTCTGTAAAAAGAGCTGGAGAAGTAAATGACAAATCACTCCAGAATTTTTGCCCAAAAAGCCCCAATAGGGGTCATGAAGAGTTAGAATGATTGAAAAATCAACTGAAAAAACAAGTAGATTTATAAATATATAATTGATTACATTGGAATATAATTGATTCACAATGGAATGAATTGGAAAGAACTTTGGGTTTGACACTAGAGGGTCCTAACAGGTGCTTAACTTCACTGGACCTCAGTTTTCACAACTGTGAAATGAAAGTATTGGAGTAAATGATAAATTGGACTCTATAATAAGAAATATATATAGTAGAACTTCTAATATAGAATACCTTATTTTTGTATTTTGTTCAATATATTCAATAAATCTAAATCATTAATTAGTGCAAAGATATTAAGTTCCAGTTATATAAAGAATATGTCTATATATGTGTATATATATAATACACACACATATGCATGCACACATAACAGTTATACAAGGAATATATATGTGTATATATACATATATATGTATATATGTATTATGTATATACACACACACACACACACACACACACACACACACACACACATATATATATATATATATATATATACACCTATTAAGGAATTAAGGACCAGGGTTACAAGGACAGAAGTGAACAACTTGTTGTCCTGAAGGAGCTTACATTCTATAAGAGGAGATAATATACCCATACATATGAAGCACAAGAGCTATACAAAATCGATTCATACTATTTGAGGGCGGGGGGGAAGGAAACCTAAAACATTAGGTGATCATTAGAGTGATCAATGTGAATAATCAACTCAGATACTTTATGTTTCAAAATATAATTTTTCTTGGTCTTGAATTTTTATTTGGCTGAGTAGGCTTGAGGTAAGGAAGAGAAGATTATTAGAGTTTACTATTAAGAAAAAGAAGGATGAGTGGGAAGATATGTTCATGTTCCTGTGGTATTATAATTCAAATTCTAGATTTATAAGTTCCTAATAAAAGCTTCAGAGAAGTCTCTGATACCCTTTCTTATCTGGAAAGTAGATAAACCTCCAAATTGCACTTGGGCATTTTCATTCACTTAGGTAGGATTTCTGCTCCCCTAAAGGTCACAGATAATTTCCAATAAAGTTTAAATTTTACTTACAATCAGTAGTCACATAAACTCAATTTCCCAGGAACTCCTTAAACTGTTGAATTGTTTTTAGCTGGAACTCTTTTACTCAACTTCTCCCTAAGGATATCAAGCAAATGCCAGAAAAAAAGAGACAGCTGACTGTCAATTATATGTATTTTCTTTTCTCTTAGAGAACTATCCTCTAAGTTGCTTCTGTATTACAGAGCAGTTAAAAATAGTTTTATTTTTTAGTTTTATTTTGACAAAGTCAAATTGTTCTTGTCAGATTTTTTTTTTGTTTGTTTGTTTGGATTTATTAGAATTTACTTATCTGTCCTTGAACTATTATTTAATTTTGGGTTAATCAAGAGAAAATAGAAAGTAGAAAGCTCATAAGAGATAGAGTCAGATCTAAGTGACCAAGTAACTAAGTTATTAAATAGCCATATATAGTTGATACATAATAATTATTTAAATGTTTGTTGAATGAATAAATGAAATGTGGCAATAAAGATGTGGTACAGTGGGAATAGAATTGTCCTTGGAGTCAGAAGACCTGCCTCCTCTTATCAAATCTGAGGCTTAATCTAGTAGGCTGTGACTCCTTAAGAGAAGTCTTTTGCCCAGCTCTTAGCACTGGTCCATAATAGGTGCTTAATAAATGTTTATTGACTGACTGACCTGTGACTTTGGGTCTATCCATTATTAACTTTCTCTTTACCTCTGTTTCTTTATCTGCAGAATGGAGGGTCACACTACATCATCTCTAAATTCCCAGCTAGTTAGGTATCTATGACCCCACACTGCAAGGCATTCATGTCAGAATGCAAGGGACATTGTAGAAAGGGGTTTTGTTCAAGTATGTATCAGACTAACTGGCAACTAAATTCTTTTGCAATTGAACATTGACAACTAGGTAATATGATCGAGTGTGGTATTTGGAGTAGGGAAGTTCTGAGTTCAAATTTTACCTTGGATTCTTGTTATATCATTTAATCTTTTTAAAAAATAAATATAATAATTCACAGGCTTGTCATAGAGATCAAATGAGACAACATATGTAAAGTACTTTGTAAAGCTCATTCTATATAATTTCTGGCTATTATTTATAGGGGAAACTAGAGTTTATTTTCTAATTTGTTGAGGGAGACCTGTCAATTTCTAAACTCTTGGGTATTCCTACACATTTTGGGGTTAAGCCACTAAAGGCAGTCACAAATTTGAAATGTAGTATGTCCTATATTATCTGGACAGGTAAGCTTCAATTTACTCATCTATTAAAATTAAATTTTTGATTATTGTTCCATCTTTAAATTCCTTTAGCCTGTGAGTCTATGAGGCTTATCCATAGTAATTTGACAGTAGCTTTTCTAGAAAAAATATAGCTAATTAATGGTAAAATAATATAGAATAGGAGTTTGGAGTCAACTTAAATTTAGCCTCAAACACTTAATAGCTGTGTGAGCCAATGCAAGTCACAACCTTGGTTCACCTTAGTTTCCTCTTCTGCAAAATGGACATAATAATAGAACCTACCTCTCAGGATTGTTGTGAGGACAAGATGAGATAATAATTGTAAAATGCTTAGCATAATGCCTAGTATTTAAGAAGTGCTATATAAATATTGACTACAATCATTATTACTACATGATATTGATTAAATAAAAAGATCTAGCAAATTATTAAAAGATAAGCAAATGTTTTTATTGGTTTAAATCCTAACTATGCCACTACTATTGTTGTGATCTTACACAAATCACTTATCTTTCTGGGTCTGTTTCCTTATGAAATGTCAGAATTGAATAGATAATCTTCAAGGTCCCTGCCATTTCTTCAATTTATGATCCTTTAAATACCATTAGGTGGTTTTTTTTACCTTGAGGATCTCCAATGAGGGGAGAACCCATTACCTCTCAAGGCAGCCTATTCTATTTTTGGATAGTTCTATCAATTTGAAATTTCACAATTTTCCAGGTTTTTTTGGAAACCAAGCAAAATAAGCCTAATGATTCTTCAGGTGATAATTTACTTGAAAACTATTAGGTAACTAAAATCTGATGAGTTTTAGAATCTAAAAAAACTTACCAAATTTCAGTTATCAGATTTATTGAAATTGTAGACTTTAAGTATGTTAATACAAATGCTATTCCATAAAGAGCTTATTAATTACAATGCCCTGTATGTTTTATTTTATAAAATGAAATGTCTAGAATTACACCTCACCTAACAAAGTCATATTTACATGCATCATGTGTATTATTTGTATGTTATCATCATCATTACCAATTTAATTGTTCATCTCTTCAGTGCAAATTCACTCTGTGAACTATGTGTTGGTTCAGGTATGGGAGATTCTGATACCAGAAATATGCAATCCACTTGTTTGACTTAGGGTCATTTCTATGGGGTACAAAGAATGGGACTATCTATATTCTTTCTATAAAAGCTGCTGTCAGATTACTAAGGATACACCTCATAGACTCATAGGTTAATGGAATTTAAAGATGGAAGAATGATCAAAGACTTTTTAAAAATAGATGAGTAAATTGAAGCTTAGCTGTCCAAATAATATAGGACATATTATATCTTAAATTTGTGACTGCCTTTGGTGACTTCGCCCCAAGATATGTAGTTCTCTTGGGTTCTTATCATGTATTGCAATTGAGTGGGTGAGTGTGCAGGCAAATTTATCTGAAGCATTTGGTCAGGATTGGCTAAGCACAGACTCACTCCTATTGTTCTATTAAGAGAAATACTTAATGGTCTTAAGATGTAAAAAATCAGGCATTATTCTGACAAAGGTGTCAAAAAGGTAGACCTTCAGAACTCCAGAATACTTCAGCTACTATAACAGATTAACATGTAACTGGGAAATAATAAAATAAATAAAAATATGATTCAATATACTTAATATCAATTTGTGGTTTTCTAAGTCACTTTGTATGGTTAAAGATATAATTCTATTTGGATTTGACAGTACTGTCTAAGATAGATAGGGCTCTAGCACAAATATAAGTTTTTCCCAAGGTCAATGAATAATAATAAAAACGAAGAATTACAAGTTTTAAGCAATAATATTAAAGGTAGCTACATATTACTACTAAAAAAAAACAAATTAAAGTCAAAATAACTGAGGTTTTTTGTTATACTAGCAAAGTTAGAAAAAATAATGAAAGATGAAGATAATCAATAATAGATTGATTGAGGACATTGTTGGTAAATTTGAGAAATAATCTAATTATTGCAGAAAGTAATTTGAAACTATTATAAGAAAGCAAATAAAATGCTCATGCCTTTTAGTCCAGAGATCACAGTACTAAGCTGTACTAAAGCCAATATATAGAAACAAAAGTCTCAAAATAAAATAAAAAATAAAAAATAAAAAAAAATCTTCAAAATAATTATAATAGCAATTTTTAATGAGTTTTATGGATTTTTTAAAACATGAAGCATTTTCTAATTTATTCCTTTTTCTTTCAGAGAAGTGACACTTATAAGCGAGGATTTTAAAAAATGAATAAAACAGAGAAATGGGAAATTGAGGACTTCTTAGAAAAATAAATACCTGAAGTAATCTCTTTTGACCCTGTTCAACTGTTTATAAAGAAAAACAAAAATAAAAACAAAAACTGATCAATTGTTTAATGGCCCAGAGATATCTGAGAAGTCTCCAAACTGTCTATCTCTATTTGTTGAGAAAAGCCTGAAGTAAACCACACCTCCTTAGAAACTTTTAAGCCCTCTGGCTTAATCAATTATTTACCTCTAACCAAATCTCCTTAGAAACTTTTAAATCTCTCTGGCTTAATTGATTATTAACCTTTGAAGCAAAACAGACTCCTTTTTCTTAATACCATTTAGAAAACATTTATTGCTCAACCAAGACCATGGCACCACAAAAGCCCATCTGTATTCCAAAGACAAATAAAGGAATAAAGGTCCAGTTTGCCAATAAGGATTAACAGATGGGTGGGCGAATAGTTTCTATAAAATCTTGACTATATAACCATGATCGTTACCATTATAAAATTGGCTTTTACTGCTCCAGACTTTCTGGTGAAGGGACTACCTTACTTCTCAGGAGAATCAAAAAACAAAAACAAACAAACAAACAAACAAAAAACCCCAACAACAACAAAAAACAAAAAAACAAAACAAAACAAAAAAAGAAAACTTTTCTGTTTGTACCTAGAAGACCTTTGAATAGTCAGTTTAGGGTTAGGATCTTTGCATCCTACACTGTTGTGCCACAAGTCTCTTTTATTGTCCTGACTCAGTTTTCCTAATTGTCCTGACTGAGTTTCCCTAAATTGGTTCTGCCTCAGATTCCCTAATTGTTCTGCCTAAATACCCTTACTTGCAAACCTATCCCTCCCCTCCGGTGCATTAAGACTGATATAACTCAGGGCTACTTGCTCTAAGGTTGTAAATGTGTAAACTCAAAAAGGGGGAGTCCAGACTTTGTGTCTCTAGCTAGACACTTTGTTACTTCCCAGTTTGTTAGAATTTATGGTCCTACCACTCAACCTGTCACAGCTGAATTTATGGTTCCTGCCTGGAGATTGCTGCTTACCAGAGTATGGATTCTACCCCCCCCCCCCTGCCTTTGTTTAGTTATTGTGTATAAATATGTCATTGAGAACTCACATTGTTTGCTGGAAGCTGAATGCTGGATTCTTGGAGAGGATAGTATCAGCTTTGGGATCAAACCATGGATCTATTTGATCCTAGTAAATCTCTCCCTTTCAAAAATATTAAAAACTCTCTAATCTCTATCCTGCCTCAGTTTCCACAAAAAGGAAAAGAAAAGTTAAGCAAAATCAAAATATCAAGAAGTTTGACATTCATTTCAGCGTTCCAGACACACTTCTTTAAAGAATTATAATTTGTCTTGGGAAGGAAGAGGTGAACTTGACCTTTATAATTTTAAAGCATTAATTTTAATTTGTTATTCTTTCTTTTTTATTCTTTTATGCTGTGAAATGTTTACCTTGTAGGTCTTCCTAAATTTCTCAGTCTTTATTATAAGCATAATTTAAGACAGTAATAGTTCTATTATATTTATATATTAAAATTTGCTTAGTCATTCCCCAGTAGAGGGTATCTGCCTTGTTTCCAGTTCTTGCTGCCAGAGAAAATGCCAATATCATCATTTTTTAATGTAGCAAGAATGGAAACAAGGCTCAAATACTGGAAAATGGCCAACAAAAAAATGATGATGCATGAATGAAATGGAATATTACTGTTTTGTAAAATGATTACAACAACATAAATTTTAAAAAATACACAAAGAAAAGAATTTTGAACACCATATAATTATAACATTCAAGCATGGCTCTAAAGAAGAGAGGAAAAAAATCAATCTCCCTCCCTTTAGGCTGTAGTGAGGGACTATGAGTGTGAAACATTGCATTTATTGTCAGATTGGGCTAATATGTTAGTTTTGTTAAATTATTTTTCCCTTTTTTTCTTTTCTCTTCATTGTTGTCAAAAATTGGTTGATTGGCTGGTTGTTCATGTTCATTTTCGAAGAGGACCAAAATGACTTCATTATGTTAGAGCGAATTACAGTATGTCCAGCTGTGGCAGATCTGACCAATATGAGCTCAGGATATTCTACCATGAACAAATATTCTCTATGAATATTTGGCGTGGCTCTAACTTTGTGCATCTCTCATTTCTTCTGAGCTAATTCAATTCTGCTTTGCTTATAGAACACAGCACCTTCTCTGATAGGGCAGGTCATGCTAGATAATCCTGTGAGAGTGTCTCCCATATCATTCAATGGATTCTAAAGTTCTTAAGAGAGATATCTTAAGAGAGCACACTCTATTACAAAGAGAGTGTCTTTGTAATGCCTTTTCTAACCGCCTTGTGAGAACTTGTCCTCTGTGAATTCTCCATAAAATAATGTTTTTGTTTTGTTTTATTTTTTATTATTATTTTTTTTTTGGCAAAGGCTTTGATGGAGAGGGGAAGAATAATTGAGAGAATTAAAAGTGGTATAAAAGCAAAACATATTGAAGAAAATTTAAATCAAAAAGGAGGAGGGGATACTGCTCTACACTTGAAGAGCCTGGTTAAGAGTTATCAACCTTAAGAGAAAAGTTTTAATCACCAATGAGAACTGAGAAGATTGTAATGAAGCAATGGATTCAGAGTGTGAAGATCTGGGTTCAAAAGTATCTGCTACTCAATGACTTTGTGATCTTGGCAAATTATTTCATTTCTCTAGACTTTGGGGTTTTTTCTTTCAATTTATAAACACTTTTCTCCCTTATAAAGTTAAGGGATTAAACTAGATTATCCTTTTTTCAACACTATTATCTATGATGTCATGAAGCTACAAAAGGTCAACCTCTGGCTTAATTATTTAATTTTTAAAGCCCCAAATACAACTAAACAAAATTTGGTTAAGTGTTCAAGACCCTCTCTAGGATAATAATTCTTTTCCACATGTCAAATTCTATTTCTTCACACCCCTCCTTTCTGCTGGGGTTACTGACCACAAACAGGAAACTCCCAACTTTTTTAGAAAACATGTATTTGGGAAGTTTCTTGCATTATGCCCAGTTATTCTTTGTCTTAAGAAAGAACAAAACATATACAAACATATTCATGTACTGCTTTTTAGTTCAAGCATTAGGTCAAAAATAATTTCTTCCCAAAGCTACAGAATAAAAATTAATTTCCTCATAAAAAATGGAAATAGAGACAATAGAAACAAAAGGGACCTGAAAAACATCTGGGATCTAGTCATGGGAATTTTCTAGGGAAGAAAATGATCTATCTTGTAACTATTCCATAATAAACAAAAGCCTTTCTGAGAGAGTAACTGACTTTGAAAAAAAGAAAATCCTGCTATTGTTTCAGGTGAGTGAATGAAATTTTTTCTCTTTCTCTGTTTCCATCTCCTCTATCTCTCTGTCTCTGTCTTTTTCTCTCTCTGTCTCTCTGTCTCTCTCTCTGTCTCTGTCTCTCTCTCTCTCTCACACACACGCACACACGCACATACACATCTTTACTGAGATTATTGTAAATTGACATTACAGATATAAATCTGAAATCATAAGAAAATGTACTCAAATGGTGATCAATAGTGAAATATACCAGGGAGGTCAAAGACAAAGACTATACACATGCATATATATATATATATATATATATATATATATATATATATATATATATATATATATATATATATATATATATACACAATACATGTATGTATATGTGTGTAGCAGACTTGTACACAAAAATGATATATCAGTTTGAGATGGGTTTAAATGAGGCAGTAGATGAAATTGAATTTTACTGAAACTTAAGAAATGCTAAAAAATATGGGAAGATATATGAAGTGATATAGAGTAAGTCAGAGATCAAAGAACTAATGAAGACAATGACTAAAATATTGCAACAGAAAGTACAAAAGGGAAAACAAAACCAAATGTCCTCTAATTAGAAGGCCCAATTTTGGCTCCAAAGAAGGAAAGGGATACATTTGAAAATTAAGGTGATATAAAAATGAAAGATATCAGTAAAAGCTAAAATAAAATTACCAAGATATATTGGGCCCTTACAATCTTCTCAAAGCCCTAAGTCTTATTTCTCTCTAGTCTCTCAGTAAAAATCAAAACTACTCCTAAATTTGTTTATTACCTAAACAGATACTAGCAAAAATAAATACACACACACACACACATACACACACACACACACACACACCTAGAAACTCAAGGATGACAGATATATCTAAAGGAATAATTCTTGAATGACTCTAAGTCTCAAAAAAAAAAAAAAAAGAAAAAAAAAGGAAGACCTTTGGATTAGTTATCTTGTATTAGTTTTTTTTTTTTTCTCAAAGTAAAAGCAATTGAAGACAAAATTGTTAGCCCACCTACATAATTATTTCAAATTTTCAAAGTACAAGAAAGGGCTCCAACATGGATAAATTAAAACTATCTATACTTGAATTAGAAAATAAAAGCCAAGGCAAAGAAAGTACAGTGCTGTAAATAATAAGAAAGGGAAAACATCATCAGCATGAATCATATTGACTTTGGGTCTCTCTACTGTTTTCAGATTCAGTCTCTGTGGAGATCCAAACTGGTTTTATCTTGTCATGACTGAACTGTCAGTTCCATCCTCCAAACTTCTCTGTCTTAGATTAAATTTTAGGTTGTTTGCTAACAGAGTGCTATTTTAAAAAACAAATTGTTTCTTTATTAAGGTAATGATCTCATGGTACAAAACAAAGTGTAGATCTTAAGTGTATATCTTTATCTATGCACGTGTATGTACACTTAAAAACCCTGAGAAATGAACTTGCTGATGATATAAACTGACAAAAGAGTTTGCTCCCTGGGAAGTATTTTACATTGATGAAATCACAAGTCTAGATGACATAATTTACTGGTATGGAAAGCTCATGAGATTTACCTCTCCTAATTCAAGATCCACATCTGTTGCTATAGTATATTACCAATTAAGAAATGTGTGGAAAAAGAAATATAAAAGTATAAATTACATATAAAACTGGAGAACATATAGTGCAGGCAATCAATCTAGGCAATTCAACTATAAGTATATGGTTAGGGCTCTGGTGATTCACCCTTGTTTTGTATATTGCTGAAATTAGATAAATAATTGTATTTTTTATTAAAGCTTTTTATTTTTGAAACATATGCATGGATAATTCTTTGATATGAACCCTTGCAAAACCTTGTGTTCCAATTCCCTCCCCTTCTTCCACTCCCTCCCCTAGATGGCAAGTAGTCCAATATATGTTAAACATGGTAGAAATACATGTTAAATCCAATATATGCACACATATTTATACAATTATCTTGCTGCACAAGAAAAATCAAATCAAATCAGAAAAAATGAGAAAAAAATAAAATGCAAGCAAGCCACAACAAAAAGAGTGAAAATGCTATGTTGTGAACCACACTCAGTTCCCACAGTCCTTTCTCTAGATGTAGATGGCTCTCTTCATTATAAGATCATTGGAACTGGTCTGAATCATCTCATTGTTGAAGAGAGCCACATCTATCATAATTGATCATCATATAATCTTGCTGTGTGTCTCTTGGT
This sequence comes from Sminthopsis crassicaudata, assembly GCF_048593235.1. Classification (NCBI taxonomy): domain Eukaryota; kingdom Metazoa; phylum Chordata; class Mammalia; order Dasyuromorphia; family Dasyuridae; genus Sminthopsis; species Sminthopsis crassicaudata. The sequence goes on from NC_133619.1 coordinate 235,820,888, forward strand.
TCTGTTCCTTTCACTTAGCATCAATTCATGTAGGTCTCTCCAGGTCTCTCTGAAGTCATCCTGCTGATCATTTCTTATAGAACATAATATTCTATAACATTCATATACCATAACTTATTCCAGCCATTCTCCAATTGATGGGCATCCATTCAGTTTCTAGGTTCTTGACACTACAAAGAGGGCTACCACAAACATTTTTTGCACATATGGGTCCCTTTCCTTTCTTTATAGTTTAAAAACACTGCTGGTTCAAAGGGTGTGCACAATTTTATAACCCTTTGGACACAGTTGCAAATTGCTCTCCAGAATGGTTGGATCTGTTCACAATTCCACCAACAATGTATTAGTACACCAGTTTTCCCACATGCCCTTCCAACATTCGTCATTATCCTTTCCTGTCATCTTAGCCAATCTGAGAGGTGTGTAGTTGTAGCTCAGAATTGTCTTAATTTTCATTTCTCTGATCAATAATGATTTAGAGCACCTTTTCATATGACTAGAAATGATTTCAATTTTTTCATCTGAAAATTGTCTGTTCATACCCTTTGACCATTTATCAATTATAGAATGGTTTCAATTCTCACAAATTAGGGTCAATTCTCTATATATTGTAGAAATGAGGCCTTTATAAGAACCCTTGAATGTAAAATGATTTCCCAATTTATTGCTTCCCTTTTTTTTTAATATATTAGTTTTGTTTGTACAAAAGCTTTTTAACTTAATATAATAAAAATTACCTATTTTGTGATCAATAATGATGTCTAGTTCTTCTTTGGTCACAAATTCCTTCTTCCACAGATCTGAGAAGTAAACTATCCTATTTTCTTCTAATTTGTTTATAATATCATTCTTTATGCCTAGATCATGACCCATTTTGACTTTATCTTGGTATATGGTGTTACATTCATGCTTTCTCATTCTGTGATACTCTTATCCTCCCATAAATATATCATGAAAACATTACCTATAGTCCTGGGGCATTTTTTATAACATCTTTTCATCTTGTATGGGTACCATTGGAATAAAACAAAAGGCCTGTCCTTTGCTCTCAATTTTCAATCTGCTTGTCTCTTTTTCCAGTTTTCCAGTATTTCATAGTAACTTCTATATTTCTTTTTCTATGCATTTCCTATTGGTAATATACTATAGCAACAGATGTGAATCTTGAATTAGGGGAAGGAATTTATTTACCACGAGCTCTCCATACCAGTAAATCATGACATCTAGACCCATGACTTCATCAATGTAAAATGCTCCCCAGGGAACAACTCTTGCTGCCAGTTTATATCTTCAGCAAGTTCATTACTAAGGGTTATTCAATGTATATACACACACACATGCACACATACAGAGATATATACATATATACACATATATATTTTATGTATGTATGTATATGTATCAGATTATGGCATACATTTTTGTATACTATATATATATATAATCTTCGTGAAAATTAAAAATTCATGAACTGGCTTATCTGTATTATCTGTATATATGTCCATTCAACTGTACCCTATATTCTTATAATAGAAATTCTTCATCTACTTTTTTTTCTTTGTGGGTAATTAAGCTAAATTCTTGAGTGACTAGAGATCTGCAATATTGTAGTACTTGATGCAAAAATCAAGATGCCATCAATAAGAATGAATACCTGGAGGACTTCATATTTTATAGAGAATCTGTATTTTATTTATATTCTGCATTAGATGATCTGCACAAGAGGTCATTATTGTAATTTCTATTTTCTTATTGTTTTTGTCGTAATATATTTTAATGAATAAGATTCTTTGTTCTCCTGGACACAATTTAAAAAATTAGTTAACAAGCACTATACATAGTAGAATCTAATATTCTTTGTATCTTTGAGTCAATTATATGACTATGAAAATGTGGTGAAAGATCACCTCTTTCCTCTCTGATGTTGTCACTAATGATGCCATATATATGTATGTATACACACATGCTTATATATATAAACACATACATATGTGTACATATGCATGTAGGTATATATTATATATATATATATATATATATATATATATATATATATATATATATATATATATATATATATATATATATATATATATATATATATAAAATGTAGTTTATTCTCATATAATTTTTTCTGGGGCTAGGAAAGTGGACCTCTGAATGGATGGTTATGTCCTTTTTCTTGATTACTTGGCAGTTATCACATTCATAATTATTTCTCAAGCATTCTATATGTTTCCTGAAGTAAGTTTCTTTGTTATATAACTCGTATTATAAGATTAAAATACAAATATGATGATTCCATTGTCATGGTCAATAATAGTTTCTAAAAGTAATTTATTATTTTCCCTCTCCCATTTTTAGCTGCTTATTATACTTGTAGTTTTATTTTTATTTTTGAGATAATCTTAAATGATTGGGTTACACACATACACACACACACATATATATACATATATATGTACATATATAAATATACATAATTTATACATAAATTATACATAATTTTGTTTGTCCTTCCAATATTTTTGCCCTGTTTTAATAGGCAATATTATTCTTTGTCTTCTTTCATTCTTTGATTTAAAATTTAAAAATTGATTTTGTATTTTAAACTTTGTGCTGTCCTTGACTGGCCAAGATCTTCACTTGCAAGCAACACAAAGTTTTTGTTGCCAAATCTTCTCCATCTTCAAAAAAAATCAAACAAACAAACCTTTACTGTACTCTATTATCTTACAAGCTATTATTGTATATATCTCCTCTTTTTATTGGTTAAATCCCCAGGAGTGGGAGAGAAGGGAGGAAATCTGCCTATAATCATTGTCTCCATTTTTTTCTCTCCTTTTATACCCTCTGCAGTCTGGCTTCTGACTTCATTGCACAGTTAAAAATTCTTTTTTCCTAAATTGCTACTGATCTCTTATTAAAGAAATTAGATAGTCTTTTTCCCAGGTTCTATGCACAGAAGGCCTTTCAGCTTTTTTTTTGACACTAATGATCATCTTATTCTCTTTGATAATTTCTTCTCTTTTTATTTAATGACACTATTCTCTTCTAGTTGTTCTTCCCTCAATTCTTTCACTCCCACTTAAAAGCCTTATTTGTAACAGGTAAGTATCATTAAGAAAAAAACTTTTGGGAGCAAAGCCAAGATGGTAGAGAGGACACACATATCTTCCTAAACTCTCCTTTTCCCTCAATCTATTTTAACAATATTCAGCCTCTGAATTAGTGCTTGACTGTCAGGACTCACAAATATTCGGAATACAACACATTACCAACTCAAAATTCACCAGAAAAGGTCTGCTTTGCTCATGAGTAGGGATGAAATGGGGGTAGGCCAGGTGCAGACTCAGGAAGGCAGTGAGAGCTAGGTCACACTGAGCAGACCAGAGCAAGGGCAGGGTGTGATCTCAGCCTGAGGAAAATCTGCAGGGAGAATTTTATCACAGTGTAGCTTCTTTGCTCTGGCAGCAGCAAGTAGATCAGCAGAGAAGCTATAAAAACAGGGGGTAAAGACTATAATCCCAAAACCTTAGAGTCTCTTGGGACCTGGCCACACATGATCCAGCACCCATAGTGAATCAGCATGATGCAGGCGCAGCCACAATTATTGGTCCCAGTACAATCCTAGTAGCTGCCTTTCTGCTGATGCTGATTTCAGGACCTTTCAAAAAATGTTATAATTATAAAATTAATAAAAAAAATAAAAAACTCAATTGGATAAATACAAAAAGAAATAAAAAAGTAAATGAAGAAAATAATTCATTGAAAATCAGACTTGAACAAATGGAAATGAATGACTCCAGGAGACACAAAGAATCAGTCAGGCAAAACCAAAAAAATAAAAACATAAAAAATAATGTTAAATGCCTACTTGGGAAAACAACAGACCTGGAAAATAGATCTAGGAAAGATAATCTAAGGATTATTGGACTCCCTGAAAATTATGATGAAAAGAAGAGCCTAGACACTATTTTTCAGGAAATCATCAAAGAGAACTGCCCAAATCTTATAGAAACAGAAGGCAAAATAGACATTGAAAGAATTCATTAATCTCCTACTGAAAGAGATCCCAAAATCAAACTCCAACAAATATTGTGGCTAAATTCCAGAACTATCATACCAAGGAAAAAATACTACAAACAGCTAGCAAAAAGACAATTTAAATCCTAAGGAGCCATCATTAAGATCACTCAGGATCTAGCAGCATCTACATTAAAGGAATAAAGGGCCTGGAATCTGAAATTCGAAAGGCAAAAGAATTTGGTATGCAGCCAAGAATAACTTACCCAGCCAAAATGAGCAATTTTTTTTTCCAGGGAAGAAGATGGACATTAAATAGGTGAATTCCATTTACTCCCGATGAAAAAACCAGAGCTACATTAAAAAGTTTGATTTCCAAATATAGGACTCAAGAGAAGCATAAAAAGGTAAAAAGAACTCCTGAAAACTGCATTTCTATTACGGGTATACATAAAGAGTACACTTATAATTTGGTTTTACTATTATAAAAAAGGAACTAGAGATGGAAGGAAATGGAAGGATTAGAAAAAGGGTCTTTCTCTTTTTCTGTCTCTCTCTGATGGACAAGGTGAATATGACTCGTTGGCACCCATCTGATTCCTTCTCCTGCTGAAGAAATACAAGCAAACCCTCTCCCCAAGGCAGTTAACCTATCTAATTACCTTCTATTTACCACTTTCTAAATCTCTTCTCATCATCTGGCAATTACATTGGAATTGTTTTGCATTGAACACAGCCCTGTTGGTTTAAAAGGCCTGTATTCTCCCCAAGTGTAATCCATTTTTGAAATCTGATTGCCTTTTGGCTCACTTATCAGGTAATCCCTTTCTGCCATGTGATTGCTTTTCTGCTGGTTGATCAAATCAGAGTCCTGACCTTCTAAAAGCTCTTTGGGTGTAACATCAGCTGCCATCATGCCCCAAGTCTTTTTTGCCTGGGGCCCTGGACCTGGGCCCCTCCCATTTCCCTGAATTATTCTACACTCTGATGACCAATGGAGTCCTCTGTTGCACTTTGAACATGGGGTTTTAGGTCTTCTTTCACCCTGTCTTCTCACTGTATCTCCATATCTACACTGAGCTCTTAGATGTCCAATTTTTCCACATTGAAAACATCGCCGAGTTTCTCTAGAAGTCCCTTGCCAGGAGGGACCCTGCCTTTCCACATTCATCATTGTCCGGGTGTAAAAAGCATTTGTTCCCACTGTAGCACAGCGTCTTATGATCTCCTCTAAAGGAGCATCTTTGTCTAATCCCCATATAATTCTTTTGCAAATCTCATTGGCATTTTCCTTAGCCAGATGTCTGGTCATTATTTCTGTAGCTGAATTTTCTCCAATAGTTCTTTTGACAGCAGTTTGCAAACGTCCCACAAAATCTGCAAAAGGTTCATTGGGACCTTGCTGTATTTTAGTGAAAGCCTCTCCACGATCTTTCTGTCCAGGAAGGACACCCCAAGCTTTTATTGCAGCCTTAGCAATTTGTTCATATATTGTCATGGTATAATTAATCTGTTCCGAATTCTCTCCATACTGACCTTCACCAGCTAAGTGCTCAAAAGTGAATTGTGTGTTAACTCCTATTTCCAAATTGCATTTGACTTGAATTTTACATAATTCATGAAATTCCGCAAGCCATAATAAATTTTCTCCAGGTTCCAGACATGTCCTTGCTATGGATTTCCAATCATTTGGGGTTAGGACTTCATAAGACAAACCATCTAGTAACATTTTGACATAAGCTGATGTAGCCCCATAAAGGGTACAACCTTTTTTCAAATCCTTAATTTTATTCAAATCTAAAGGTGCATATCTTCTCCTTTTTTTACCTACAGAGTCAGTATTTTCAATCACAGGATATGCATGTATAAAATCACTTATATCCTGTCCTTCTCTCTTAGCTTTAACCAATGCTTTTTCTAATCTTGTCATAGGCTTAGGCTTCTTCACAGGCAATTCTGTTTGTGTTTCTGCCTCTTCCCCTCTTTCTTCCTCCATCTCTGAAGGTGGGGTTGATGTGGGCCTGTCAATAATCTGTTCTCTAGGCAGGGTTGAAGCTTCTTCAAGAGAATCATACCATAATTCCTCATTTAAATCCTCTTGCTCTAGGGAAAGATCTTGATCTTTCCTTTTTTCCTCACACTTCCTCCTCTGTTCATTTTTAAAACTTTTCCTTCTCCTACAACTTGCTTGATAGTTTAAGGCTAATTGAACTATGTTGTAGATATAAAATACTTCTGCAGAAATTGAACGAGGCCCATTTTTTGCTTGAAATTCTTTCATTTCATATCCCACTAGCTTCCATTTATCTACATCTATCTTTTCTTCCTCTATGAACCAAGGGGATGTGCGTCTTAATGCAGCCAAGAGTTTAGCAATCTGTACCCAGGTTACAAGTAAACTCTGCTCCTCAATTATCTTGATTATACTCTCTATAGTACCACTCCTGAATGGGGGTGGAGCTGAGGTTTCTTCTGGGGCTGGAGTTGAGTCGGCTGAGGTCCAGGGATTGAATATAGCTAACATCTGCCCCATTTCAGCTATAAGAGATTCCTGGTTTATCCCTTAACAAGTTAAGTTCCTTATTTATCTATTAGCACGCTCACTTAATCTTTAACAAAGTTTCCTCGTTACTCACGGTTCTGGGTCAGAGAGACTGAGATCTAGATCGGAAGCTTTTCCACTGGAATCAGGACTGTGTCTGTCCCTGTTCGGGCGCCAAATTGCGAAGGTCTGGTCTAGCTCCTCTTGTCAGGATAAGTAAAAGTCCTTGCCCCACGTTGGGCGCCAAATGTAGCGTGCTGTTGTCTCCAGAAGCTGCCGGATCGCTCTCTGGGAAGAGATCTGCTGTGTCTACTCAAATCTTTCAGACAGATTCTTCTTCCTGTAGTGAACCGTTGTCTCCAGGCAGTTGCTGTTAACTCTTGTCCTTAGAAGTGACTTCCCTTCCTGCAGAGAGCCCCGTCAAGCCTGATGCAATGCAGAGTCTTTTTTATCTCTGGGAGTCCTCTCTTTTATTCTCCCAGAGAATGGGCGTGGGATAATGCAAGGGCTTCTGGGAAGAACCACCTCAGCCAATGAGCCTGCTCCTTCCATCAAATCAACCTGAGTTCTCACCTTGTAATTGCCCAACCTGAATTCTCACCTTGTCACTATCCAGACAACCCGAGTTCTCACTTAGTAATCCTAACAGGAAACCACATCTCATGAAGAGGCAAAGAAAACCTATTATATCTGAGGGAATGAAGGGAGGGGGATGAACATAGTGTGAATTTTAACTCTCATCAGATTTGGCTCAAAGAGGAAATATTAGACATATTTGGTTTACATAGAAACTTCTTCCACCTCATTGAAAAGTGGGAGGGGAAAAAGGAAGAGGCAAGGGTTAGGGTAAATAGAAGTGAATACATAAATAGTAAGGAAATGTTTTAAGAAAAGGATAGGGACTTCAACAGGGAGGGAGGGATTCTAAAGAGGTAAGTGGTGCTCATAAGTCTAATACTGGGGAGGGGGGTAATGGGGAAAGGAAAGAGAAAATCATAATTTGGGGATAATAAAATGGCAGGAAATACAGAATTAATAGTTTTAACCATAAATGTGAATGAGGTAAAATCCCCCACAAAGCAGAGGGATAAATAGCAGACTAGATAAAAAGCCAGAATCCTACAGTATCTTGTTTACAGGAAACACACTTGAAGCAGGGTGAAATATAAAGAAAAATAGCAAAAGGAACAGAATCTATTGTGCTTCAAGAGAAGCCAAAAAAGCAGGGGTAGCCATCCTGGTCTCAGATCAAGCAAAAGCAAAAATTGATTTAATTAAAAGAGATAAGGAAGGAAACTATACATTGCTAAAGTGTAGCATAGACAATGAAGCAATATCAGTACTAAAAATATATGCACCAAGTGGTAGAGCATCTAAATTCCTAAAGGTAGTTAAGAGAACTGCAAGAAGAAATAGAAAGCAAAACTATAATAGTGGGAGATCTCAATCTTGCACTCTCAAAACTAGATAAATCAAATCACAAAATAAATAAGAAAGAAGTTAAAGAAGTAAATAAAACACTAGAAAAGTTAGGTATGACAGATCTTTGGAGAAAACTGAATGGAGACAGGAAGGAGTATACTTTCTTCTCAGCAGTTCATGGAACTTATACAAAAATTGATCATATATTAGGACATAAAGATCTCAAAATTAAATGCAGGAAGGCAGAAATAGTAAAGGCTTTTTTTTCAGACCACAATGCACTAAAAACTACATTCAATAAAAAGCCAGGGGAAAATAGATCAAATATAATTGCAAACTAAATAATCTCATCCTAAAGAATGATTGGGTGAAACAGACAATCAATCATAGACACAATTAATAATTTCACCCAAGAGAATGACAATAACGAGACATCATACCAAAATGTGTAGGATGCAGCCAAGGGCGGTAATAAGGGGAAATTTTATATCTCTAGAGGCTTACTTGCATAAAATAGAGAAAGAGAAAATGAATGAATTAGGCTTACAACTAAAAAATCTAGAAAAAAGAGCAAATTAAAACTCCCCCAATCAAACACTAAACTTGAAATTCTAAAATTAAAAGGAGAAATCAATCACATTGAAAGTAAAAAAAAAAACAAAAACAAAAACAAAAAAAGATTGAATTAATAAATAAAATTAAGAGTTGATTTTATGGGGAAAAAAAACAACAAAATTGATAAACCCTTGGTAAATTTGATTAGAAAAAGGAAAGAGGAAAATCAAATTGTTAGTCATAAGAATGAAAAGAGAGAAATTTCCACTAATTAAGAGGAAAGTAGAGCAATAATTAGGAGTTACTTTGCCCCATTTTATACCAATAAATTTGATAACTTAAATGAAATGGATGAATACCTTCAAAAAATAAGTTTCCCAGATTAACAGAGGAAGAAATAAATTCATTAAATAGTTCCATTTTAGAAAAAGAAATAGAACAAGCTATTCAACTCTGTAAAAAAAAAAAAAAAAATCCCCATTATCAGATGGATTTACATGTGAATCCTATCATACATTTAAACAACAATTAACTCCAATGATATATAAACTATTTGAAAAAATAGGGAATGAAGGAGTCCTATCAAATTCCTATTATGACACAGACATAGTACTGATACCTAAACCAGGTAGGTCAAAAACAGAGAAAGAAAATTATAGACCAATCTCCCTAATGAATATCAATGCAAAAATCTTAAATAAAATCTTAGCAAAAAGACTTCAGAAAATCATCTCTAGGATAATACACCATGACCAAGTAGAATTTATACCAAGAATGCAGAGCTGGTTCAATATTAGGAAAACTATTAGCATAATCGACCATATCACTAGCCAACTTAACAAAAAATATATGATTATCTCAATAGATGCATAAAAAGCATTTGATAAAATCCAACACCCATTCTTATTAAAAACACTAAAGAGTATAAGAATAAATACTTTTCCTTAAAATAATCAATAGCATCCATTTAAGACCATCAGTAAGCATCATATGTAATGGTGATAAACTGGAACCATTCCCAGTAAAATCAGGAGTGAAACAAGGTTGCCCACTTTCACCATTACTATTTAATTATTCTATTATGGATATACATTAACACATTTAATTAGAAATACTAGCTTCAGTAATAAGAGATGAAAAAAATTTAAAGGAATTAGAGTAGGTAATGAGGAAACCAAATTATTACTCTTTGCAATGATATGATGGCATACTTAGAGAACCCTAGAAATTCTACTAAAAAGCTATTAGAAATAATCAACACCTTTAGCAAAGTTGCAGGATACAAAACAAATCCACATAAGTCATCAACAGTCTTATATATCACTAACAAAATCCAACAGTTAGAGTTACAAAAAGAGATTCCACTTAAAGTAACTACTGATAATAAAAAAATATTTGGGAATCTATCTGCCAAGGGAAAGTCAGGAACTATATGAGCAAAATTACAAAACACTTTTCACACAAATAAAGTCAGATCTAAACAATTGGAAAAATATTAAGTGCTCCTGGATAGATTGAGCAAATGTATTAAAGATGACTAATCTATTTATTTAGTGCTATACCAATCAGACTCCCAAGAAACTATTTTAATGACTTAGAAAAATTGACAACAAAATTTATCTGGAAGAACAAAAGGTCCAGAATTTCAAGGGAACTAATGAAAAAAATCAAATAAAAGTGGTCTAGCTGTACCTGATCTAAAATTACTATATTATAAAGCAGCAGTCACCAAAACCATTTGGTATTGGCTAAGAAATAGACTAGTTGATCAGTGGAATAGGTTAAGTTCACAGGACAAAATAGAAAATAACTATAACAATCTAGTGTTTGACAAACCCAAAGACCCCAGATTTTGAGACAAGAATTCAGTATTTGACAAAATTTTCTGGGAAAAATTGGAAATTAGTATGGCAAAAACTAGGCATTGACCCATACTTAATACCATAAGATCAAAATGGGTTCATGATCTGGGCATTAAGAATGAGATTATAAATAAATTAGAACAATATAGGATCATTTACTTCTCAGACCTGTGGAAGAGGAAGGAATTTGTGACGTAAGAAGAACTAGAGGTCATTCATTATTGATCACAAAACAGAAAATTTCAATTACATTTAAAAACCTTTTGTACAAATAAAACTAATGTGGACAGTTTTAAAAGGGAAGCAATAAACTGGGAAAACATTTTTACAGCTAAAGGTTCTGATAAAGGCCTCATTTCCAAAATATATAGAGAATTGACTCTAATTTATAAGAAATCAAGCCATTCTCCAATTGATAAGTGGTCAAAAGATATGAACAGACAATTTTCAGATGAAGAAATTGAAACTATTTCTAATCATATTGAAACGGTATTCCAAATCATTGTTGATCAGAGAAATGCAAATTAAGACAATTCTGAGATACCACTACACACCTGTCAGATTGGCTAAGATGACAGGAAAAGATAATGCGGAATGTGGGAGGCGATGTGGGAAAATTGGGATACTGATGCGTTGTTATTGGAGTTGTAAACAGATCCAAACATTCTGGAGAGCAATTTAGAACTATATTCAAAAAGTTATCAAACTGTGCATAACCTTTGATCCCAGCATTGTTCCTACTGGGCTTATATCTCAGAGAGATATTAAAGAAGGGAAAGGGACCCATTGTGCAAACATGTTTGTGGCAGCCCTTTTTGTAGTGGCTAGAAACTGGAAATTGAAGGGATGCCCATCAATTGAAGAATGGTTGAATAAATTGTAGCATATGAATGTTATGGAATATTATTATTCTATAAGAAATGACCTGTAGGATGAATATAGAGAGGCTTGGAGAGACTTACATGAACTGATGCTAAGTGAAATGAGCAGAACCAGGAGATCATTATACACTTCAACAATATTACATGATGATCAATTCTGATGGATGTGGCTCTTTTCAAGATGCAAATCAGTTCCAATTGATCTGTAACAAACAGAACCAGCTACACCCAGAGAAAGAACACTAGGAAATGAGTATGGACCACAGCATAACATTTCTACTCTTTCTGTTAATATTTGCTTGCATTTTTGTTTTTTTCTTCTCAGGTTATTTTTATCTTCTTTCTAGATCTGATCTTTCCTGTGCAATAAGATAACTGTTTAAATAATTATACACATATTGCATTTAACATATGTTTTAACGTATTTAACATGTATGGGATTACCTGCCTTCTAGGGGAGGGGGTGGAGGGAAGGAGGGGAAAAGTTGGAACATAAGGTTTTGCAAGGTCAATGTTGAAAAATTATCCATCCATATGTTTTGTATATAAAAAGCTATAATAAAAAACAAAATTTAAAAAAGAAAAATAACAGTCACACAATGGACATGTCCAAAATTATGTCTCATTCAGCACTTCTCCATGGTTTATCTTTAGATCTCTATAATCATAGTTGGTTAAAACATTTGGTCAGAGATCTTTAGTCTTTCAAAAATTATTTTTATCTTTCATTATTAGAATTATTGTATATCTTCTGATTTTTAAATTATTCTGCATACATTCATCTAAATCTTTCAGTTTTTCTGAATCCATTCTTTTTAACATTTCTTGTAGCACAATAATATTCTATTATATTCATGTACAATAAGTTTTCAGCCATTCCACAATTTATGGTTACTTCCTTAGTTTCTAGTCCTTTTCTATAACAAAAATATTTAACTGTGAATACTTTCATATACATGGTTCCCTTTCCTTTTTTTGTATCTCTGGTGCTGAGGTTTAGTCGTGATACCAATTGTGTCCATAGAAATGCAGTTAGGGACTTTGGGGACATAATTCTAAATTGCTTCACAAAATAGTTGGACCAAGACTTCAGGGTCACATAACCAACAAAATGAAGAATTAAACCTTTCTCTGATCCTCAAAACATAAATATGTGCCAGAGATAAAGTAATTTCAGCTGTCTCCCTGGTCTAAGACACCAGGAACTCAGCAGAAGATTAAAAAGTCCATGAGCTAATGTCTAACTTGAGCTCACTCATATCCTTTCCCCCACAGCCCACTTCTCTCATGCAGCAAGGCTTTAGTAGTCACCCAACCCAAGGGATTGCAACAAAATGTAACCCCACATTCTGGTCCCAATCCAAGTTCTGATCTGCAGAAATTTTCTGAGGCCTCCATAGCCAACACCACAGGAGCATTCTTTGTTCTAAAAAAGCTCTGTAGGATAACAGAGAAACAGAGCAGAAGAGGCAGGACATATGTATAGACTTGAAACAGAGTTCACTTCCACTTACCAATTATTTCTTCTTCCTTCCTCCCACATCCTCAGAGATCCAAACTCTAAAGGACAGAAATCAGTTTTGGCTACAATTACACTAGTGGTGAAGCACTTTGTATTGCTGGGCCAAAAAATGAAGAACAGATAAAATGGGACAAATTACCATCTGTGGGGCTGTGTGACAATCCACTAAGCCTAAGGGAAAGAGGGAAAGAGATCATCATTTAGCTGAGGTCAGTCTTGACCTCCTAAAAGTCACTTGGGGGCAGACACCTAGATTGGTGAGCCATGAATATAAATATTGTTAGTGGAGTGGGAATCAGAAAGTGACCAATAGGAGAAAATAAAGAAAAAGAGATAGAAATTGCCAAAAATATGAGAAGGGGGAAAATTTATGCCCAAAGACCTTGGGCATAAATACAGTGTGGTTGGAACAATTCATAGCTCTACCTGCAGTGCCCTAGTATTACTTCCTTATTTTTCATAATAAAACTCAAGACTTTTCTTGGGAATCACAGCCATGCTTCTTGAGCCAAAGTTTGAAAAATCTACATTCTTCTCTCTCTCATTCTCATTTTCATTTACTCTCTCTCTGTCTGTCTCTCTGTCTCTGTCTCTGTCTCTGTCTCTGTCTCTCTCTCTCTCTCTCTCTCTCTCTCTCTCTCTCTCTCTCTCTCTCTCTCTCTCTCTCTCTCTCTGTGTGTCTCTCTCTTTCTGTCTCTCTCTGTCTCTTTGTCTCTCTCTCTCTCTCTAAATTGGGTCTTTTTCTCATCTTTATTTACTCCTCGTGTCCATATATTTTTCAAAACTCACTGACTGTGGCTAAGCAATTACAAAATACTGGTGTTTTTCATAACCTGTGTACTTTATTCACATCTCTTAAAGTGGCTTCATTATAGGCAGGTTGATACTTACATATCACCTATTTACTTATCTTTGATTCAGCTGCTTATTCAAACTTTACAGACAAACGAATAGAAAAAATAAAGATAACACAAGTCTGCTTTCTTTCTCTTGTCCATTTTTTTTTTTTTTGAATGGAGGAGCAAAAGATTTATGTAGAAAAGGTTACAAACAAAATGAAGAAATGCATTAATCACCAGGAGTGGTAAATATGAAATAGAATTGGGAAAGCAGAGAGTTAGCAAGATTTTAACAGTCTTTTTTTTCCCCCCCTGAGGTTGGGGTTAAGTGACTTGCCCAGGGTCACACAGTTAGGAAGTGTTAAGTGTCTGAGACCAGATTTGAACTCAGGTCCTCCTGAATTCAAGGCTGGTGCTTTATCCACTGCACCACCTAGCTGCCCCTGATTTTAACAGTCTTGAACAATTTTGCATTGTTTTATTTTTTCTGGTTATACATGTACACTAATTAAAAAAACATTTCTTTATGAATCACATTGGGAGAGAAAAATCATAAGGCGAAAAATCATGAGAAAAAAATGAGAAAAGAAACAAAAATGAACATAGGATGTATTGATTTACATTCAGTCTCCATAGTTCTCTCTTTGGATGCAAATGATGTTTTCTATCCAAAGTCTATTGAAATCACCTGAGATCACTGAACTGCTGAAAATAACTATGTTGATCAAATATGATAGACGTGATTATTTTCATATTTGATCAACCTTGCTGTTACTATGTATACTGTATTCCTGGTTCTACTGGTTTTGCTTAGCACCAGTTATTTCAGGCCTTTCTAAAATCAGTTTATTTGTATTTTTTTAAAGAACAATAATATTCCATTACTTTCATATGCGATGACATTTAGTCATTCCACAACATATGGGCATCAACTCACTTTCCAATTCTTTGCCATCACAAAAAGAGCTTGTACAAAAATTCTTATATATGTGGGTCCTTTTCCCTCCTTTGGATTTTCTTGGGATATAAAACCAGTAATAGCACTGCTTGATCAAAGGGTATGCATAGTTTTATGGCCTTTTGGGCATAATTCCAAATTGCTTTCCAGAATGCCTAGATCATTTCACAACTCCACCAACAATGTATTAGTATTCCCATTTGCCCACATTCCCTCCAACATTTATCATTATCTTTTCTTGTCATCTTAGTGAATCTGAAAGGTGTGAAGTGGTACTTAAGAGTTTTAATTTGCATTTCTCTAATGAATAGTGATTTCAAACTTTTTTTTCATATGATGATGGATGACTTTAATTTTATCATCTGAAAATTGTTTATATCAATTGATCGTTTACCAATTGGGGAATGACTTGTATTTTTATAAATTTGACACAAATCTTTATATATTTTATGAGGCCTTTTTTTTAGAAACACTACCTACAAAATTATTTTCCCCAACTTTGTGTTTCTCTTTTAATCTTATTTGTGTAAAATCTTTTAAATTTAATTTAATCAAAGTTGTCCCTTTTGTATTTCATAATGTTTTCTATATATTTGGCCATAAATTCCATCCTTCTCAAAGATCTGATAGAGCAAGATCCTTGCTCTCCTAATTTGCTTATAGTATCATTCTTTACACCCAAATCATGTACCTATTTTGATTTTATTTTGATGTGCGGTGTGAGATGTAAGTTTATGCTGCATTTCTGACATTTTATTTTCCAGTTTTCCCAGCAATTTTTGTGAAATAGAGAATTCTTATCCAAGAAGTTTTTAACAATTAATGATGGAAAGAACTTGTGCAAGTTCCCTAATGGAATTCACAATAAACTAGGAGAAGGGAACACCTCATGAAATTGGAGTATGCTTTTAGCTGACAGTCTAAATCTATAAAGGAGTTTAGCACCCTAAAAATTAGTTAGCTATAAGAAGGAGAATAGAAAAATTAAGAGGAGAGATAGCATAAGGAATAGTGGGGAGGGGGAAAAGAAAAGAGCATCTGGCATGGGAGAGGAGGAATAGGGTAGACCATGAGGAGGATTCACCAAAGATGGTGTGAGCCATGCCTTGTCCATTTTCCACACTAAGAAGTGGTCCAAGTCCTTATTTTATTCATTACTTTTCTCTAACATAAGCCATAAGCTCTTTTTGTTGTATTTATGTTCTTTTTTTTTTTTTTGAAGTATGCCAGCACAAGGACATACTTGGATGTCTTAATTTTATTCATTGATTCTCTTTTCACCTAGTTGAGTTCAGAGTGTTGCCTTGACAAGGATACTTGAGGAGAATAGCTTGATTCGACACTGTTAACCTTTCCAGTACTTAAGAAACACTACAGAGCACTTATTAATGTTCTGGTATGAGTCACTACTTTAAGACTTTAAGGATGTTTTTCTGGTAAAATATTGTGAAAAATCAAAGCAACATTTCATGATAACTCTTCCTATTTTTTTCTTCTTTCACCAATTTGGAAAACTGCACTTTGAGATTTTGACTAGAAATATTGGGCCTCAAGTCAGAAATTTTAGAAATGAAATTTTTATTCTTAATTGATAAGAAAATAAATATAATTCTAGCCACAAATCCATGGTCAGGAATGATTTGTAAAATATTTATACCAAAAATGAGACAAAGGAATAACTAAAAAGGACTATCTCTTTAGTTCTGACTCTGATTTTCCTTTCTCCTTTTCATTTCTCAATGAAAGCAAGAATCAGAGGTTCATCAGATAACTCCTATTTTTATAATGTATTAGGAATGATGCATATTGCAGAGCCTTTACAAGGGAGCATGTTAATTTCGCTGTTCCCCAGAATTCTTAAAACATGCACCTTGGAGAAGTCTTTGCTTTTAATGACTCCTCAATAATTTTATGGGCAGTATAGATAATTATTTACTTCCCCTTTTTTTTTTCATAGGGTAAGACCTGTCATGAAGAATTCTATTTGACAAAAGTATTTCTTTAGATTACTTCCAGCTTTTCCTCAAAAAAAGAGAAACTTTCTTATTTTTGTGTCATTCTAACCTTATCTTCTTGCAGGACACTTTCGTACTCATATTCTTTCTCCTTCCTCATATCATTGGAGATAAATATATAAACAAGATTTGTGATTTACTGATCACAGTTTTCCATGAACTCCCAGATAAGGAAACTTCCAAATTGATACAGATTGATAACTTCTCTATAACTTCTAGTCTCTGAGAAGACCCTGGAGAACTAAAAGATTATGTAAAAGGTTATCCTTGTGTTATATATCAGAGACAGGATTGGACCCAGGTTTTTCTGATTATGAGCTCAGCTCTCCACAATATCACATTGTCTCTTATCAAAACATGATACTATCACTACAATAGATAAAAACCCATATTATCAAGAAATATTTTGATAGTAATCATCAATTCCAAAGGCTTAATGATAGAAAGAATAATCAATATCCTCTTCCCATAAAATCAGAGCTGTTCAAACTATTACTTAACATTGGATTTTAGGTCCTGTTTGGGGGAGGGGAAGAGGACTATGACTATATGAATCTCTACTCTTCTTTCCAATTTCAAGACTAAGCATACTTGTGTAAATTCATTCCCTTCCCAGTTGTATTCTTGATTCTCCAGACTTTGCTTCCATGTTTCAGCTGGTTTCTCACTCTGGAATATCCCTCATCCACTTTTTGCCCTCTTCTCTCATTGGTGAGTTATTTCTGGGGTTTCCATTTTGGAGGCAGGATTAGGTCAGCCATGCTTCATTGTTCAACTGGGTAAGGTTCCTACTCAATGGACTTTGCTCCCATTCTTTCACACAAGTTCTTTCTCCCTTGCCCTCCCACCCTGTCCTATCAACCCACACTCTCTGTTTTTTCTGGGCAGGAAATTCTTTAATTTTCCCCTTGTATTTCTATCATCAGCATTTAATATTGTAATCTCCCTCTCCCCACACATAGTTAAATGTTTAATAAATTCATGTTTCTTGTTTGTCGGCCTAAAGGGATAAAGTAGATATTTCCAAAGCTGAGTCTTCAGTTTCTAACTCTATAACAGGACTTCTCAGTGGACTCATCTAGTTCGTGTGAATTTAAGAAAATGTTTTACCCACTTGAGTATGTTTACATTGTAAACTTTATTTCATTAATTGTAAAATTAAAATTAACACTTTTGATCCCTGTTAAAGTGACAATAAGAGTGGGGTTGCTGGGGGAAGTATGTTGTTGTAAAATAAATCTCAGATGTAGGTCACTTCATCCATTCTCAGATGAAGAACCAAAGCAGAACTTACTTGGAAATACTAATTTCATCCACTACTTCCCCTCATTAAACATAGTATAAGAAACAGACTTGGAAAGGCATGGTGATGCTTTTTCCATTCTGCCTTGACTCGATAGATACTACAATGATCCTTTTTGTCTTAGAATAATATTCACTGCTTTTTATATCTTAGTCTGTTATTCTTCTGGCAAAGGGTTTTGAAGAATGATGGTAACTGTTCAGGTCATTCAGGCTCTCTGGAAACTCTTTGCTTTTAAGGGAAGTTTTTAAGTGTTTTGTTTCTTGATTTTCTTTTTTTTTTTTTTTTTTTTTTTTTTGGTTTTATAAAATTTAAGTTTATTCTTCAGTTTCTGCTGACAATCACAAGTTTCTATTTCATTGTTACCTGTGCTGATATGGTCTGTTACTTTTAAAACTGAAAGTAGTTTTATTTTAAATGACATTTTATGAGATTATAGTACTTTGGCAGGTCTACATTTCTAATGAGCCAACATACACATATGTTGGAAGGTAAAGACATTTGGCAGAACCTAGTTCCTCCTCCCTAACCTGAGATTTGCTTACATTGGCTAAAGAATGTGTGTGTTACCATGTTACTACACAAAGCTTTCATTAGGAAAAGAACAATTTATCTCTTTAATATTCAAATAGATATTTATTGAGCTAGAATACTTGGAGTTAACTTGTCTATTCTTGTTAGATATGAGAAAGAAAGGGAGAAATATCCATACTATATTCTGAAATGTTTTATTGCTAAAACAAGAAAACAGTAATCTTTGAAAATGGAATAAACTTAGAAGAAAAAATGGTTTCTTAGCTAGAATTAGTCTTGATTATTATATTTTTTATCAATAAATTAAGTCTTCATTAACATTGGTGTCAATAAAAGAATGTCAGTACTAAGTATTTCCAACTGGAAGTTTGATAAGAAATAGATACTTTTATCTTTAGATAATGTACTTTGCAAGACAAACTCTTATACAAAAAAGTTTGGGAAAACCCTAATATCTGGAATAAAGGGGCAAAAATATTGAGTAATTTAATGAATTAAATTTTTGTTTAGCCTTTTATTCCAAAGGTTATTTTCTTATTTGTGAAAATAAAAATTTCTGCCTTCAGAAAATTATTTAAATTTTAATTTATTTAACTTTCTAAGTTGTCCTTCTCCTCTCTCCTCATCCTACACTATAAAAGGCCTACCATTTAACACAGATATACATATATAACCTCTCTATATAAGTAAATATATATATATATATGTATATATATATATATATATTCATACAATATATACTTCTATTTATTAGTTCTTCCATAGTCCTTAGGAGGTTATAACTCATTTAGATAGCCATTCTAGAAATAAAGGTCAACAAATACACTCAGACATGTCATCGGGTCTCTTAAAGACAGAATTCTTAAGACATACATAAGTCTTTACTTTTCTGATTATTTGTGATATGTTGTGTAGAATAGCCATAAAACATTTCAGAAATACATAGAAAAAGAAAAGAAATAACTCAAGTTCAAAAGCATTTTAAGATTTACAAAATATTTTCCCCATAAGACAATGAAGAAGATAGATATGTGTTCATTGTCTTCATTTGATATAGTACAACTTTCCCAGATTGCTTCCTTTCCTTGTCCCAACCTTGGCCTGAGTATAGAGAAGAAAGAGCAGTAGGACTGAAATAGCTAGCATGACTATGACATATATGACATATATGTATATAATATACATTAACAGAAGATCTCCATGATCCCAAGGAATTCCACCAACCTCTGTGCACATCCTCCTGTAACTCACTCATTATCAAAGCTATTATTAGAAATGCCTGGAACAAATATTACAGAATAAACCTGGCACAGGTGCTATGATAGATGCCTGTGGTTCTAGGTGGACAGGTTAAAACTCCCTAGACAGGGAGTCAAAGACCTCAGCATTCTGATTCTGCTGGACAGAGATCCTAAGATACAATTAGATTACTACTGGGGAGTTTACCCTTGAAGAAATGAAAATTACTATGTGATAACTTCATATTTTAGTTTATTATTTTTACTAGCCATAATAAAAAAAGGTGCAATAGAGAGCTGACCTCAGACCTCAGAATTAGCTAGACCTGATTCCATATTTTGCAATCTACTTATCTGAGACAAATTAATTTGCCCAGAAGTGAATGTAAATTGTTAGCACTACTGTCTATCTACCCAGGTTACTTATACCTTCAGAATCTAATACTTAATGTGCAACAAGAAAATGGTATTTACACACATACATTGTATCTAGGTTATATTGTAACACATGTAAAATGTATGGGATTGCCTGTCATCGGGGGGAGGGAGTGGGGGGGGGGATAATTTGGAAAAATGATTACAAGGGATAATGTTATAAAAAAAATTACTCATGCATATATACTGTCAAAAAAATTTATAATTATAAAAATAATAAAAAAAAATTTGCCCAGGATCATATCCAGACACATAGAAGTGTCTGAAACTGGATTTGAATTCAGGTCTTCACTCTAGGTCCAGCACTTTAAACACTGTCACCTAGCTAATATACAAAATACAAAATATATAACATCACCAAACAATTACATAATCAAATGTATAGATCTCATAAAGATGTGTACTATGTTCACAGTGACAGTGATAATATGCCTAACATGTCATTCTAGAATATGCATCAAAGAGAACTAACACAAGAAAATTCCTTTGTTTAGCACAATTTATGTCATATACAACCCAAAGCAGGACACTTCCCTTACATAAGGAAGAACATATTTCATGTTATTTTAATGGGCATCTTTTGGCTTTATGAGTAATCACTTTTTTTTTCTGGAAGTCTATAAGATTAATTAATGGCTAATTAGTCACAGTATTTCCACTGCCATTCTATGAGTTTTTAATGGCTCAGACTGAATATTAGTGTCTATAGAACTATTGTCCCATTGCATTAATTTTGACACTGGGTAAGATTCTTTCAAGTACAACTTGTTCAGTTTTTGTACTTTCTCATTTATCTAAGCATAATGCCTGATATGGAGTATAATCTTTCACAAGTTGAACATTTAAAATGTATTCATGTTAATTTATGTATAATGTATACATATACACACATATGTATATTATATATGTATATACATATGTTATATATGTTAAATATACGAACTATATGTTGTTTTTCGTTTTCCAACATACTGTTTAAAACGTGGCCCTCCATGTTTTCTATATGGGAAATGTTCTTATTAGAGACATAACTGGGAATTTTTTCACCTGGACTAAACAAATTTGAGCATTAAGAGGTGGGCTGTGGAGGAAGAAGTGGTGATAAAGAAAGCAGCTTTTATCCCTATAAATTAGATTTTATTGATAGATTTTTTTTATTATTTATAGCTTTTTATTGCTAGAACATCTGTGTGGGTCATTTTTACAGCATTGTCCCTTGCATTCACTTCTGTTCCAACTTTTTCCTTCCCTCCCTCCACCCCCTCCCCTAGATGGCAGGCAGTCTCATACATGTTAAACATGTTAAAGTATATCTTAGGTACAATATATGTGTGCAGATCTGTACCGTTCTCTTGTTGCACAAGAAAAATTGGATTCTGAAGGTAAACATAACCTGGGAAGAAAAACAAAAAATGCAAGTAGTGCACATTCATTTCCCAGTGTTCCTTCTCTGGATGTAGGTGATGATAGATTTTGTTTTTATACTGTTTGAATTTCCTGTAATCTTCTCCTTGCCTTCCAGAGTCATCTTTTTTAATAGAGGTTGTCAACTTTTATGTGTATATGTCATTGACTGCTTTAGCATTGATATTGATATGTAATCATTTCTTCAGAATAAAGTTTATTTTTTTACTTAACTTTATAATTATAATTTTTTGACAGTATGCATGGGTAATTTTTTTTTACAACATTATCCCTTGTACTCACTTCTTTTCCAAATTTTCCCCTACTTCCCTCCACCCCTCCCCTAGATGGCAGGTAGACCCATACATGTCAAATGTGTTACAGTATATCCTAGATACAAAATATGTGTGTAAAACCGAATTTCTTGTTGCACAATAAGAATTGGATTCAGTAGGTGAAAGTAACCTAGGTAGAAAGACAATAGTGCAAACAGTTTACACTCAATTCCCAGTGTTCTTTCTCTGGGTGTAGCTGATTCTGTCCATAATTGATCAACTGGATCTGAATTAGATCTTCTCTATGTTGAAGATATCCACTTCAATCAGAATACATCCTCGTACAGTATTATTGTTGAAGTGTATAATGATCCCCTAGTTCTGCTCATTTCACTCAGCATCAGTTCATGTAAGTCTCTCCAAGCCTCTCAGTATTCATCTTGCTGGTCATTTCTTACAGAGCAATAATGCAGAATAAAGTTTAAAAATAATTGAAGGATATACTAAATTTCAATTAGAGATTAGTAAAAATAAAGTTGCTACTTTTTTTTTCATCTAAATTCATGAACCCCTTGAAATCTATCCATGAATTCCTTAAGAACTACCTTATATTTTCTTTTTAAGAGGAAACAGAACAACATCAATTAAGACATTGAAAAAATCCAATTTTATATACAATGTTTCATTAAGGATTTAGCTTTGATGGATGACAGAGCACTTGTCCTCCAGTATTCCACTGACTTTGAAAAGTTGAGGTAAAGTGAGCCCCAGAAGAGGGACATCAGGGTAATGGAACCCTAACAGTAACTACCTAAGTATGCTCAAGAAAAGATGACTTCAGCCAATGGAGTACAAAGACAGTGCAGAAGGACTGCAGTTGATATAAGGAGAAAGCATATTACCATATCCTTAGGTCCTGGAGCAAAGCTTTGTGTGTTAAAGCTCTGGTCTTTAGTGCTTCTTTTTCATTATTTTAATTGCAGTTTTTACTTAGACACACATAATGATATATTTATATGTATATATATATATATATACACATATGTGTGTACATACATATCTACATCATATATATTTATATATTGTTATCACTACTAATATTTTCTGTGTTCTTGAAGACCAGTGACATGAGGCGAGCAATGTCTTGATTTGTAAGTGAGGCAGGATTGTGCAAAGTCTCCCTCTTCCAGGGTCATCTGAATCCAGAGGCAAAACATACGTCATGATGACTGGAGATACGCCAGATTCAGTCAGAGATTTTGGCCTTCTTAAGCTATGGTCTTTCTTAGGTCTCACTTTGAGACAACACTCATTAAGTGCTTAAGACTTGTTAAGGTTGTTGTTTGCCCTTTGTTCTCAGAGGACCAGGGTATCAGGGAAGGGATGTTGTGATCTGCAAGTAAATTGAATTTAATTGAAGGAGGATTATGCAAAGTCACAGATTTCACTTTCCCTTCCAGAGCCATCTAGGTCCAATGGCCAGATAAAGATCAGGATGACTGGAGATGGCCCTGGATGCGGTTGGAGACCTTGGCCTTTCTAAGCTAAGATCATTAAAAGGTCTCAGTCTGATTGAGCCAGTGCTCCATCAGTAATTAAAGCTAGGTAAGAAATGAAGCAGAGAATGGCTTCTTTTACCCAGACAAAAAAAAAAAAAAAAAAAAAAAAAAAAAAATTAACAAATCTGGGAGAGAAAGATCTTCTGAGCTTTTGGCCAGAACATAAATTCACTCTCAGCCATCAAAACTCAATGATCTAATGAGTTTTGGGCTTGGAATAATTATTGGCCAATCAGTGATAGTCAGAGTGATTTGGTTTTAAGGCGTGGTCTTTTGCATACTAATGGGCTTTATTAAAGCATGGTTTTTCAGAACTCTATTTCAAGAAATCATAGATAAAACTATATAGGGTAAAAGAATTGTCTCAATTTTTAAAATGATGGAATAAAAAAAATAGGGAAGAGAAAAATGAACTGAGCTCCCAAACCTTAAGGTATCTTGTGAGGTTTCAGGAGTCAAAATTTACATTCCTTTGAGTAGAGCACCAACATGTGAGGGTATGATTTCTCTATGTGGACAGAGGGAGAGAAGGAAGAGAGAAAGAGTACGATTACAAAAGCAAATACAATTATCCCTTCCACATAAGGATTTTCCTCTTTATGGTTTCAATATATCACAGGTCCACAAAAGAAATTAAATGAGAATTTTGGGGGGAGTTTTGTGAAAACCACAGACATGTGAAGACCAGTAGATGACACAGAGCCTGTGACCAAATATTTCAGCCAAATTTCACAAAAGTATTGTAAAGACCCTATAAAAGGAAAAAAAAAAAAAAATCAGACCTTTTCTGGTGCAAAGGAAAGTTCAAAAAATTTTACATGGATTTTCCAGCTCTCTGGGGTGCCTCACTCCTAACCTCCACAATGTAGAAAGGACAAATGTATTTTATGTAGTCTTGACACTTTGCATTAAAGGAAACTTTATAACATGGAGAGAAATAAGTATTTAATGGGTTCATTGTTCATGGTAAAAATAGCTAACCTTTCCTCAAACGTTTTTTCTCTTTGATAAGGCTGACTACTTTTTCTCTTTTCCAAACTTTCACTTAGTCTATGGACACTGGAATGCTTATGTATGCATGCACTATGAGTATTTCTTTGGATTTAATTGCCTTCAGAAAAGCAGACTGACATGTATAGTGTTCTCCAACAGAACAACCAACGAAAATATGCTGACAGAAAACAGCAGCTGGAAATAATCAGATAGCAGCAGTCTGGCTGAAACAGGAAGTGCTATGAAGAGAAATTTGTTCACTGTTAGAAGCCCTAAAGATTTGAGAGAACTTTGTTTTTGTTTCTTTTTTTTTGTTTGCTTATTTTTTCTGTTTTGAACTTAATAGTTTATGTATATGCCTATAGATTGCATCTACATGTAGCAACACAGTCTAGGAAAGTGGAAAACAGCCATTTGTAAAATATAGATTTATTTTTTCCACAGGTACTGACTAAATTGTACTTTTTTATTTTCCTGAATTAAATTGAAAAAAAAAAGAAGTTTTATCCATCACTTCAAATCTCCATTTGAGTTTTGGTTTCTTCATCTGTAAAATAAGAGGCCTCAAGTGATCAGAA
The DNA here is from genome assembly GCF_048593235.1 of Sminthopsis crassicaudata. Taxonomy (NCBI): domain Eukaryota; kingdom Metazoa; phylum Chordata; class Mammalia; order Dasyuromorphia; family Dasyuridae; genus Sminthopsis; species Sminthopsis crassicaudata. The sequence goes on from NC_133619.1 coordinate 235,845,829, forward strand.
AAGACAAAAGAGAAAGTGAGTGGCTGATGGAATGGATTGGGTACTTGAGTCATTTATATATCCTTTTTCTATTTTCCGTGAATGGTTTATGATAATAAATTAGCAAATCTCTAAATAGTTTCCAGCTTTAAAGTAATTATGGTTTGTTACCTGTCTGTGGTCATATAACTACCAAACATCTGAGATAAAATTCCAGTTTAGATCTTGTTGTCCAGGACAATTCCTTTTAGTCTTCACATTTTACCCCACAGCAAATGAATGCCTAAACAAGGCCAGAAATTGCAGGAGTTTCTGAGGACATGTTACTGGACAAATGTATCGCACTTGCATTGGATTTGTCTGAAATACTATCTTTAGAGATTTATCCTTTTCTTATGGATTACATTTAAATGGTAAATAATTCTGGAAATCCAAACAGTAAAGCATTCATGATTTACCACATACTTTCCTTCTTGAGGTTAAGGCTGAGTTGGGGTAAAGTGATTCAGGCTGGTTGGATTTGGCCCCAACTATGAGGCAAGAATGGGGGTTACCTCAGCAGCAGCATTAAATATTAAATGAGCAGACTTTAGGCAAAGATATTGCACCAATGCAGATGTGCATTTTAATTCAAATGACATGTAATTGATATATTTGTATTGGAATATCTATCTCTCAACTTTTGGAATAATACCTGCTTTTCTTTGCCTGTTTCTTAATTATAAAGAGTATTAGCTCTGATTGACAGTCTTTTAGAATCACTCTGCAGATTTCTGGCTAGTGCTAGTCTATCTTGGAATATGAACTGTTATATGCTTCATGATCAGAGCAAAATTGAGATCTTGGATGATGATTAAACATAAAGACAGTATATTTTCTTATAGCTTTTTTAAACCACAGGTCAGGGTTTTATTTTATTATTTAAAAATGACAATAGATAGCATAAACATAGATTCTGTCCATACATGTTGAAAATCTGAAATGGACAGAGACTGGCATCTCTAATAAGATCTTGTGGGGGCAGATTTTGCTGTCTCATTTAAAATGTGGATGTGTCAGGACTATATTGAATTAACAATCTAGATTATGGCTTGGAATGCCTCAGATCCTTTGATAGCATGCAAGCTACTTGAGGTTGGGGGTTGTTTCACTATTGTTTTTGTGCTTAATAGATATTTATTAACTGATTAATTCTTAAAGTCCTCTTTCAAACCAGGTAAAGGATTGTTTAATTAGAAGGAAAGAATTAACAGAATCTATGATTGAATTCAAGAGTCACAGCAGTACAAAAGTTACATTGAGTTGGGTTGAAGATGATTTGATCTATTGGCAACTGAAAGGCACTCAGCAGTGAGTCTATAAGTATTTATCAAATTCCTACTAAATGTGATGCACATATCAACTTGGCTAAGTAGGGATTAGCAAACTTTTCTCCAAAAAAAACCAAGAGAGATTCTGGGACTAACAATGAAATTTGCTAATTTAAGATAACAAAGAAGCATACAGTTCTCTTAAGTTTCCATGCTGAGAGTTTAAGCATTGATCAGTCTAGACTGGGTCCTGGAAATCTGTTATGGCAATATTTGGGAAGATAATACCTCTTCTTCACAAGGGTGTAACAATTTCCTTAAGCCCTGGTTGTAGTCTCAGCCAGCAGTTTCAGATCAAGTTTCCAATTGACTGATGAGGTTATAGCTCAGACTTGGGAATAATGGAATTATGTTCAAAGCCAACTATGAGAACTCACCAAAGTTGGCAGGAAACCCTGTCAAACTCTAAAACAATGACTTTTTTGATTATATGATCAGGGAGGAATTATCAGTAACCTAAACATTATTTGCTTTAGGCTAATGAGAGCTACTGCATTGAATGCTTTAATTAGAGGATCTGTTAATGGGCACTTGAGTTTTCTAGAGTTGATTTGTAAAATATTGAAAGAAAGGGAAACGAGAACATGAAAGACATAAGTGAATGGGGTGATGATATGGAAGAAATGATTGCTAAAATTTGGAAGAGAGACTTGTAAAGTTTTGTTTCTGATACACATTTGAATTTTACCCTTCTCTCCCTAGCCTATCATGTAGTACATGGTAGATGGGATATAGAGATTTGGTTTTAAATTTTGGCTTTGCTTTTTTCCTATATGTCACTTCAGCTATATGGGTCTTAGCTGTTTCCTCTGTAAAATAAGGGAATTGGAATAAATTATCTTTGTAAAACTTTATAGGTCTTAATTTAGAATTTTACTACCATTTTCTTAAGAATATGGAAATTGGGACTTTTTTTTTTTAAGGCAATTAGATAAAAGTGATTTACTTAAGGTCACATGGCTAGTAAGTGTCTGAGGCCAAATTTGAACTCAGATTTTCCCAATTCCAGGGTCAGTGCTTTATCCACTGCATTCCTTAGCTATTCCCCTTCTCACCTTTCTTGAATGGAAGTGGACGTTGCTTTCAGTTGTAGATAAAAGGCCAAAATGGAGCTCATTCCAACCATGAAAGATGATCTGGGCTTGAAAATACTGTTGTAGTTTAAAGACAGGGCAAGTGAGGAACACTAAGGAGTAAAAGGAATCTAATTAAAAATAAATTTAAAAAAAGTTTTTGAGGTCTTGGGAAAGTGCTTGTTCCTTTTTCTCTTCAATATGGATATTCCTAAATCTAACATGGATGACCAGTCAAGTATGGTATTATAGGATCTTTGACAGTAAGCTAACTAGAATCTCAAATAGGCAAAGAACTCTTACTAATATAACATTCCCTGGAACAATTCTGTTTCACAGTTCTCTAGATTAATAGCTAGGACTGAGTGAGACCTTGGGAACACTGGGTCTAGACTGAGGAAAGTCTTTTGAGTTCAAATCTGAGCTCAGATAGTTTTGTAATCTTGAGAAAAGCACTGTAACTTTTGTTTTCCTTAGCTTCTTTATCTAAAATGTAGGTAATAAAAGCCCCTACCTCACAGGGTTGTAATGAGGATCACATGAATTAATATCTCTAAAGTATATTGCCTGACACACAGTAGGTACTTTGTGAGTGCTTACTTCCCTTCCTTCTTACTTCCATGGAGATGGAGGGAATGATACAATAGAAACAGGGCAGTGAGTACATTATAAGATATTTGGACCTGTTTTCCTTTGTTATAACACTTATGAGACTGAATACTCTGTGAGAGTTAAACCTGTCCCTTTGTGTGGTGAGTTAAAAAAAAAGCCAGTGTTTCTCCAGAAGGTATAGAAATTATCTTGAAGTAATTGGAAGGGAACCTACTTATGTATGTCACATTGAAAGGCACTTTTAGATTGATACACAATCCTTTGTGCCATGTGGCAATGCCAAAGGAATTCATGTTATCTTTGGATTCTGACAAAGGAGAAGAGTTAAATACAACTATCCCATCCATCACTTTCCAGAAGCCACCATGAAATCTCCTTTCAGGAGCATATTACACACACACACATACACACACACACACACACACACACACACACACACACACTCCCACATGTATGTGTATGATTTTTTTTGGCACATGCTTCCTGTCTCTATAAATAATACTTAAAAAATAATATCAGTGCAAATACAAAGATAGTCAATAAGTATAGTAGATAAGATTCAAACTGAGATCTTCTGGGCTTAATATGAATATTCCACTGTGCTACCTACCAAGTTACTGACATCACCACTTTTAAAAGTAATGGTTTATGACTTGAAAGGAATGTCTACCATGACCGTATCATCTAGACTGTTTACTTAATGTCTCCTTCTAGCACCTCATAGGTAGTATAAGGCACATGGAAATTCCACCTGTAGGACTGGAATTTCAAGGCATATTCTTAAAGTAGATTATACCCTTAAGGAAATTATTCCCTTTAGGAAATGTGCTAATAAATGTTGTGCAAAATACTGTCTCAAGAGCTCCTGGCTCTGCAAGAGCATATTATCATAGAATATTAGAATTGGAAAGGACCTCAGAATTTATCAAATCAACTTTGTAGCTAACTGATTATTCCCAATATAAAGAAAATGATTATTATAACAATATCAGTACAACAATATAAAATAACAATAATAAAAATTATGTCATGCTTTAAGATTTCCAAAGCACTTAGCATATTTTATTCTCATAATAACCCTGTGACATAAATCACTATTATACCCATTTTACAGATGAGGAAATTGAGGATGAGAGTTGTGATTTGCCTGGGTCACAAACCTTCAAAGTCAGAATCAGAATTTGAAACCAATTCTCACTTGATTCAAATTTCACTATTTTATTTGTTATACCATAAAATCCTTCTCTGACAAAGAGTTCATATATCTTAAGATATCCTACTTCTTCCACTCCATACTTGTTAGTAACTTTCATTATATCTGAGCTTCTGAAATTTATTTTCAATTCTATTTCACAATTATCAATTACCTACTATATTCTAGGCACAGGGCTATCTGTAGTCTAACAAGAACACAAATATTTATATAAATATTTATATTTGTTTATATACTTTGTTTCCATACTTAAAAGGCTGAAATGCAAAAAATCAAAATTAATAAATTCTAATATGAAAATAAATAATAAAACAAGAGTCTATTTCCTTTTCCATATCATTAAGAATAGACTAGTATGAATATACTCTATCATGGCCAGAAACATACACATGTACATGTGTAATTTTGTGTGTGTGTATGTAAGTAGTGTGTTTATGTATCAAGGTACTCAGTGATGGTCTATATGTTGATCATAAAGAACTCAATAAATTGAGGCTCCTTACCAGATAGCATATTTCACGGGATTATTTTGGTCCTAAAATTTTTGAAAATCACCTATTAAGTCATGAAAGTGTGAAGTCTGACTTAGCTCCCTGTTGACTTCAGAATAAGCCAGAGTCAGGATAAGCAAAAGTCTTTGGGCTTTAGGGGGAGAAGTAAAAGGGATCACTCATGCTCTTCATGGATAGACTTCCCTTTTCATTATCCTCCTCCAAAGTGACTCTGGCTTGTTTTACTCCACCCCCTATTCCCTGATACAATTATCTGTACACACCAAAAGATGGAGCCAGCATAGTGAGAAGGGCCATATTTTCAAGCATATGCTAATGTCTTAAGTGCTCAATTGTCTGATTCCAGTGCACCAATTCAAAGTTTCAGCCCTTTACAGAAAGGATTATAATGTATAGAAGTAGAATGAATATGAATTCCAATTCAGTGAAATGTTCTTGTTACCATAGATATGTTTGCTTCTGGCATTAAGTAATGAATTACTTTTATTTATTTATTTTTATTTATTTTATTTTCTCTAGCCCATAAAAGTTTTCTATATTTAGAGTTTTAACAAGTAGGCAAACTAAAATATTATTTATCATAAGCAAACTTCTGTAGGCATATAAATAATTTGGTGCATGCCCCAATTTATATGACTTTTCATCTTTTGGGTACAGAATTAGAGAAGAATAATTCTTCCCCTTTCCCCCCTGGAGAACAGAACTAAGCTGTCTCTGTTCTAGAATTTGCACCAGACCAAAAAGGTAAGGATTAGGTGGAAGTCACAAAGAATTTTCTTCAAGTCTTTCTGAACATTGCCCAGAAAATTCTAATTTACAGATCTGCTTGATTAAGGATAGAATGTGAACCATGTAATATTACCTGGGCTTAATATGAATAGAATTAATGGTATTAGAAGTCTTTATAGAATCTATAATCAAAATGAATTCAGGCTGTTATTCAGATTTCATATTTTAAAAAGGCAATAAATTGTATAACTAATATCAGTAGTAGGACAGCTGGGTGATTAAAATGCCAGGCCTGGAAGTAAAAAAAGATCTAAGTTAAAATTCACCATCACATATTAGCTATGCAATCCTGGGCAAGTCATTTAACCCTGTTTTACTTCAGTTTTCTCACCTGTAAAATGAGCTGGGGAAGAAAATGACCAACCATTCTAGTATATTTGCCAAGAAAGACAGAAATGAGGTTGCAAAAAGTTTGACATGACTGAAATAACTGAACAATAAAAATATCAGTACTAGAATAAAACCCACAATTTAAGATGATATTTGAAAATATAACAATTCTGAAGGATATGGAATGAGAAATGTACTATATGGAAGAACAAGTGATTTTTATTTATTTTTACCAACATTATTTAATTTTTTCAAATATATGTAAAGATACTTTTCAACATTTAATTTTATAAAACTTTGTGATTCAAATTTTTCTCCCTCCTTTCCTTACCTTTCTCCTCCCCAAGATAGCAAATCTGATGTAGGTTAAATATGTGCAATTCTTTTAAACATGTTTCCATATTTCTTATGCTGTGCAAGAAAAATCAGATCAAAAGAGGAAAAATTAAAAGAAAAAACAAACAAACAATAACAACAAAAAAGGTGAAAACATTATGCTTCAATCTACATTCAGTTTCCATAGTTCTGTCTCTGAATGAGGATGGCATCTATTCCAAGTCTATTGGAATTGCTTTAAATCATCACATTGTTGAAAAGAACCAAGCCCATCACAGCTAATTATCATTTAATCTTGTTGTTACTGTATACAATGTTCTCTTAGTTCTGCTCACCACTCAGCATCAGTTCATGTCAGTCTTTTCAGGTTTTTCTGAAATTAGCCTGCTCTTCATTTTTTTTTTTTTTAATAGAACAATAATATACCATTGCATCTATATATCACAACTTATTTAGCCATTACCCACTTGATGGGCAGCTACTCAATTTCCAGTTTCTTGTCACTACAAAAAGAATTACTACAAACATTTTTTGCACATTTAGGTTCTTTTTCCTACTTTATGATCTTTTTGAGATACACTCTGCTGGATCAATGGGTATACCACAGTCTGATAGCTTTTGGGCGGTAGTTTTAAATTGCTCTTCAGAATAGTTGGATTAGTTCACAACTCCACCAACAATATAATAGTGTCCCAGTTTTTCCATATCCCCTCCTATATTTGTCATTATATTTTCCTATCATCTTAATCTAAGAGGTCTGAACTGGAACCGCAAAGTTGTCTTAATTTGCATTTCTCTAATCAATAGCGATTTAGAGCACCATTTCACATGACTAGAAAGGGTTTTAATTTCTTCATATGAAAATTGTTCAAATCCTTTGACTATCAATTGGGGAAAGACTTGTATTTTGTATATATTTTATAAATGAGGACTTTGTTAGAAACCTTGGCTATAAATTTCCTTCCACTTTTCTGCTTCTTTTTTTTAAATCTTGACTCCATTGGCTTTATTTGAAGTAGGTGATTTTTAATATAGAATAATATCCAATCTGATTTCCTTTCACTTCCTTTTTGAATCCTGCTCTTCCCTTTTGATAACTCACTTTCATCCCTGCTTTTTCTAGTCTATCAAGAATTATAGTCACTCCTTAGAATTCTTCTGACTCTTCTTTCTAAACACAAATTATTTTTTTCTTTTTTATCCTTTATATATTTCACTAAGTGACTAAGAGGATTAATTGTGACCTAAAGTGCTTTTTTCTTCCTCTTTTATGGAAAACATTGTCAACTTTAACTTTGTTTTTAAATATGTATACCCAGAGGTGTGAGAAATATTTACCCACATGGACAAGGGGAAAGATATTTTTATGCAGGAAGAAGTGAAAACTCTAAAATCTCATGCCTAATTTTACCTATGCACAAAGTTAGATGTGGTATTAGCCAAGTTCCCTATTTTCTTTCTTCTGTAAAATCTCTATTTTCCCTTCAGTCCTCAATATAATACTCTCTTTTTTTTTCACCTTCTTTTAGGGTTTTCTTCCATTTTCCATCAAGTAATTTGGGGCTCACTTAGGAGTCATCATTCAGTGTTTTGAGTAGAGTATACTTTGATAAGTCTGTGGTTATAGGATTTTAAAAAAAATTTAATTCACCTTCTACCAATCACTAACTAACATTGTGGATATAGTTCTGTGCTTGGAGTTAGGAAGATTTCAGTTCAAATCCATAGTTAAATGTTTAGGAACTATCTGGTTCTGGGCAAGTCACTTAATCTTTTTCTGCCTCAGTTTCCTTAACTGTATAATGGAGATAATAATAACATCAGTCTCCAAAGTTTGTTGTGAGAATGAAATAAGATATATTTGTAAAGTTCTTAGCATAATTCTTAGAATATTGTTGTTGTTGTTCATTCATTCAGTTGTGTTTGACCCTTTATGATCCCATGGACTATACTTAGGGGTTCTCAAACTACAGCCCACGGACCAGATGCAGCCCACTGAGGACATTTATGCGGCCTGCCAGGTTATGGCAAATGGGCTGAGGGGCGGAGACAGAGTGTGAGCTTTTGTTTTTACTATAGTCCGGCCCTCCAACAGTCTGAGGGACAGTGAACTGGCCCCTATTTAAAAAGTTTGAGGACCACTGGACTATAGTGTCCACAAGCAATCTTGAAGAAGATAAATGGATTTCCCCTCCCATTTCTTTCTCCAAATGGATTAAGGCAAACAGAGGTTAAGTCACACAGGTAGTAAGTGTCTCAGACCAGGTTTGAATTCAGGTCTTTCTGACTACAAGCCCAGGGCTCTATGCACTGATACCTAGTAAGCTTGCTTGGCAGATGGGGGCTTAATAAATGCTTTTTTCCTCCTTCCCTCCCTGTATGTCTTTTTTTTCCCCTTTATTACTTGCTTCTTCAAATACTGCTGACTGCAGCCCACATCCTCCCATATATTCTCCATAGAGAGCTGATTCACAAAACATGCTAAAGAATCCTCATGGATACCAGTGCAACACACAGCCCATGTTACTTTTTGCTCTTATTACATGGCTGATCCACCTCCTTTTCCAGTCATCTCTTTCTTTTATATCATTCGCACCACCAATCATTTGTAGTGTATTGATGATGATGTATGTTTCAGCCTATTCATGTTCACTGTTCATCTCTCCCTTGCCCTCTGGATAACCTGCATTTTTAATTCCGGAGAAATTTGATACTCCATGATTCATAGACATCTAACATCACTGAAAGAATATTTCTCTTAAAAAAGACGGTTTTTGTTGCAGGGAAAAATTGGGGGTCAGATGTGCCATTTCTTAAACACATTCCAGACTGTTTTGCACATAGCAAAATGCTTAATAAACCTTTTGTAAGATTGAAATTGGTGAAGAAATTCATACTTACCTAGAAAAGTACTAGCCTTGAATCAACAAATCCTTTGCCAAAGCCTTGGATCAGGGATAAAATTGTAGTCTAGTCACATCAGAGAGTGGAGAAAAGATAGATTAATTTCATCCCCTTTCATTCAAACATAGCAATCATTTCTGGTGTCACTGCTCAATTTCCTTTAGGAGTTATTAGTCTCTACTGTATTTGGCCCAGCATAAAATTAAACAACTACATAAATCTTGCTGGTCTATCTGGTTCTCTTTGCCTTATCTTCTATTATACTGTATAAGATATAGAGCCACCTGTTAAGAAAACTGAAGATTAAGACAAGTTCCTTCTGATATCTTAACCAATCATTGTAGTCATTCATTTTATTGATAAATGGTAGATTTTTTTGTTGACCAAAAGCCACAGAAAAACAATCAGTCCAGAATTTCAAGAGTTTCCATGACATATGACTCTAAATGAATTTATTTCAGGCAGGTAAATCTGGTATTAAAAGATTAAATGTTTGGTTTAAAAGATGATCAAGTGCTGCTGAAAGTCTTATGTCAGAAAAAAAAAAAGGTTCTGAAATAGGTAGAAAAGCTGGCACAGTACTGGACAGTCACATCTTTTTATGCATGTGTGACTAGAGATTTTGTATTCCATATCTCTGCTCTTGTGGATTCTGTGGTTAGCATGCTAGGGCTAGTTGGACATTTTTTGAAATTTTTCCTGTACATTCACTTTCTTCTCTTAGCTTTCATAAAGGAGTAGAAATTAAAAGATTGTGCTAAAATTAAATAGACCAATTATATTCCCCAAAAGTACTGGAACCAGAAATATTCTAGAAGAAATAGTTGTTTCAGGATATTCAGTGTTCATAAGGCCCACCTATTTTCCAGTTGTTTTAGGATAATGGAAATTTTGAGCTCACTTTTTAAGATTCAAGGATCTCCTAGGTACTGCTTGATGGTATTGTAAATTTCATTCTCTTTTTGGACTTTATAAAAGATTATTTTATATGGCAAAAAATGTGGTATTTGGGGGGAAAGATACACTTGGTTTGTTAGGTGGCATTTTGCTTGTCTAGTGAGATTGTTTAAGTAATGACTAAGGCATGTAACTGTGTCTTTTTCTTTAACCATATTCATATATATATATATATATATACACATACATATTTTTCTAAATATTACTGCATGGATATGTTATTCAATGATGTAATGAAAAAATCTGTTGTGCAGTCTCCAACCAAAAGGCAAGGTTAAGACTACTTTGGGAATTTTAGCTCTGAATGTTCTAAATCTTTTTGTGAATAAAAATCCCAGCCTAAATATTGCACTTAGTTATTTTTTTCACTTAGAAGAATCTTCTCCATGCATGAGACTGAAGTCTCATTATACAGAAAAAACAGGAGTTTTTTTTTTTTTTAATTCTCTCCCAGCATTCTATTCCAATGACTCCTTCCATAAAATACAAAATAAAATGAAGCAGTGGGAGGTCCAAAGTGGTGGCTGGAAACCAGCTAACTTGGAGGCAGTAAGTTAAGTTCTTTCACTTGTTCAAGCCTGCTAAGTCAAGAGGCAATTTTCCATCACAGATGAATGGCCCTGCAGTTATTTTTATATGTTTATAGGTCTGAAACAGTATAGTTTACATAGGAACTACAGAGTTTAGGTTAGGGATGAAAACTCATAATGTCAAATGACACTAAAAGAGGTCTACACAGCTTTAATTATCATGATGATTCAGGCAAAATTCCTTTCTTATGCTTGAATCACCTAGATAACTAAAACCAAAGAGCAGCTGGACTTAAGTGATCCCAGATACTTCCTCAGACACTCAGCAGCAACTCTACCAGCAGTTTATAGGTAATTTTTATACACACATCTATGTATGTATGTATATGTATATATACATATACATGTGCATATGTATATGCTTTTCCTGGTTTATATTTTTTCATGCAAGAAATGATTTATATAATTCATACTATATCTACTTATTCTCATCTCCCAAAATGGAGCAAAATAGTATGTGAGATCTGATTATTATTATGTAATAATTTAAAAGAAATCAATTAAAATCTATGGTAAATTAGACATTGTCTGCTTTTGATATGCATGTAATCTTCATTAAAATGGTCTGATAAAATAATATTTAAATGTGTACGTGCTCCTTGGTTTAGAAATAAATTAGGAAAAGCCATTTGCTTCACCCTTAATAGCTTTCTAAAATGTATAGAGATCTATCATGGAGCTCCATAAGGGAATTTATTGTCTTTGTAAAATAGAGTTGGTTCATTTGGATAGTAGTAATCAGGTTTGACAGCTAAATAGGCATGCATAGTTACAGAAATCTTTTTCCTCAGAAAATCTATTTTGGTCAGCTTACAGTTTCTCCTTAAACTATGTCCTTTAATGGATCCAGCCATAGTTATACACATAAAGGTTTAAATGTTCATGATTATTGATGACAGTTCTATATGGAAAGGCTTTCTTAGGTATGATCCTCATTCTTCATGTAGTAAATGTTTTTATATTTGTCCATCAAGATGCTTTTTAGCTATTGCAACACTGATTTGCTCCTAGAGCAAAGAACATTTGATGTAGGCAAATCGTGTGGTCCTGTGCTAGTGTCTCCCTTGTCTCACAATTGATTCAAAAGTTTTTCAGGCAGACCTTGAGGTCCTCCTTATATCTCTTCTAACCTCCATGTGAGCACTTACTTTCTGTGAATCATCCTAAAAATAATCTTTTAGGCAAGTGTATGTACTTTTGGAATTCAAACTACATGTCCAGACCATCAGAATTACACTCTCTATAATAGAATTTAAACGCTTGGCAGTTCAGCTTGAGAAAGGATCCCAGTGTCCAGTACCTACTATAAATAGTAGAGCCTGTGTCTCAGCACCATTCCCTTAGGCAATAATAGTTTTGGCCAGGTTTTATAAATTATTATAATCTGCCTAGCTCAGAATAGCTCTCCAGGCCTGTGCTATTACCAAATAATTATAGGATCATAGATTTAGAGCTTGAAGGAACTTTAGAGCCACATAATCCAATCTCCCTTGTTTCACAAAGGAGGAACTTGAGATGCAGAAACTAAGTGATTCACAGCTAATAAATATCAGAAATGGGATCTGAACTCAGGACTTCCCCATTATTTTCAGAGTTGTAGTCATTGTGTTATATAGCCTTTCTCAAAACAAAACAAAGCATAAATCAGTGATTTCCCTTTCAAAATTTTCCCATACTACTAGGAACACACAGGCAAATTATAAGGCAGATGCTAAACATGACCTACCATATAACTAAACTATCTCAACATAGGGATAAGAAGGGTTCCTGAGAACATATGGAGCCCGATATTTTCTTTAATAATAATCTGACTTGCCAGAACAGAGGCAAGTGAGTGGCTGATTCAACATCTGGGTAATTGTTGTTATGGGATGGGAAAAACCAAATTTTGAGGACCTAGTTCAATATATGATTATAATTGGGTCTCTTTTCCCAACCCACCCCATGATGACATAAACCCCTTCCTTTGGGCTTTATAACCTCTTCTTCTATGAATTCATGTAGGAAAATGTCTGTGTATTAAGGGACAAAGGAATAGACATTTATTAAAGGCATATTATATGGCTAAGCACTTTACAAATATTATTTCATCTGTTCCTCAAAATAACCCTGGGAAGTAGATACTCTTATTCTTCCCATTATGGTTGAAGAAACTAAGACTGACAGAGCTTAAGTAACTTGTCCTAAATTACTTTCTAAATAACCATAAGTAGCCACAAAGCTTTTAAGTTTCTCAGTTCAGATCTTCCTGACTTCCTACCAATGATCTATTTCTGGGATAACCCAGCTACCTTTTGGACAGGTAAGTGGGTAAATAGCTAGCATCTCTTTTCCTCTTTCCCCTGGCCATACAAAAACTTCATGATTCTTTCTCCTTTTCTCCATTTAAAAGTAAAACAAATGAAAAACGAGGACAGGACCTGGTTTGGGGTCCTTCATTCTAATGTGTAAATAAGGTGATCAAAACATAAAATGTATCCCTCTCAGGAGTTAAGTTAAAAGGATTTTTACACTTTATTCTTTACTTAGAACTTTAAATAATACTCAAAAAGAAAGAAAGATCTAAAGGGGGAAGACAGTACCTAGAAGCCTACCACTGACATGATACTATAAATATAGTTGCATTTTTTTCAATTATGGATAACTCAAGACTTACCTGATACAACTTGTAGAAAGATGTAAGATCTAGATGGACAGCAAAACCAAGAACATAATTTTACATAATCTTTACACTTCAACACATTCCTGGATTCATTCCACTGGCTTCAACCAACTACGGAACTATGCTACTAATTATATTGAAAGCACCAGGTTGAATGTATATATGGAGATGGTGTGTCTGAGGCTAAAGGAATTCTTAATGGGGAAAGATGCTTTAATTCAAGTATCAAATTTTAAGATTATATTCTCATTTCTTATATACAGTCAAAAACTTCAAGAAAAGAAATAGCTTTCTAGTAACTCAATAATATAAACTACTGAGAAAAGCAAAAATCTCATGATAATGGAAATAGGGGAAGTATTTTTAAAATCCATGCATCTACATGGTCATCCTTTAAATATTCATACCTATTCTTAGTAGAAAAAAACCCTGTGACATCATCTTTTTCTCTCTTTCTTATTTGTGCTGTTAAGAAATTAAAGTGTTTAACAAAAATATGGTATCAGGTGGCACAGTAAATAGAGCGTCAGGCTGGAAGTCAGGAAGACTAATGACCCTGAGTTCAGATCTGACTTCAAACATTTCCTAGCTATGTGACCCTGGAAAACTACACTAGGATCTTTGGCAAAAAAAAACCCACATGGAGGTCATGAAGAGCTGGACATGACTGCAAAATGATTGAACAACAACAAACAGAAATATAACGAATCACCTGTTGCACATAATATAATTGGGATTAGAGTTATTGGTATTTTAGAAGGATTTAAATCTATCTTGCTGTAAATATATTATTCTCTATGAAAGTCCTCAATTTGGCATGAATGTGATCCTGAGTTTCTAGAGGATGTACTAGAGAAATGTATTATTTCTGACTTGTTTTGTTAAAATTGGAAGGGCTTTGATGTCCAGTATGATAAAATAGGAAGAATACTAGATTCAATCAGAAGATTGAATTCAAATATTGGCATTTATTTTTAAATGAATATTTACATTCTCTATGAATTTATTCTCTATTTATATATTTACATTCTCTTTGAATATAATAGTCCCATTATCCTCATCTTTAAAATTAAGAAAATGAACTCCTGTTATTGTTCAGTTATTTCAATCATTTAACCCCATTTGGGATTGGCCAATTTCCTTTTCCTGCTCATTTTATAGATGAGGAAATTGAGACAAAATGTTAAATGACTTGCTCAGCATCATATTTCGATTAAGTTTTTGAGGCTGGATTTGAATTCAGGTCTTTCTGGCTCCAGTTTGCACTGTACTTCCCAGTTGGAATATAGGAATTGTTCTACATAATCCAAAAAGATCCCTTTTTGTCATATGCACAATATGCAGTGGGCATTTCCATTAATCTTACCTTCTTATCAGAGGAAGTAAGTGGATATGTTATGTAGCAGCACACGGGATACATAGTCACATCTATGCTTCTAGCTTTAAATGTTAGAATTCTATGAGTATTGGTCTAGTGATGAATTGTTTCTCTTATTTGTGAATTAATCTATTTAAGTGTAGACAGATTTTTGTTTAGCTATTGTGACATTAAGTGATGAATTGTTTGGGCTAGAGAGGGCAAAGTTGTGACATATGCCAACGGAGGAAGCACCTATACTGACAAATCAAAAATTATTATTATTTTCAATCTTGCTTTTCTATTAGATAAGAAATCTTTTATTATTTTTTCTTTTTCTTTTTTATATTTTTCTCCTCCCTTCCACTTCCTCCCTTAGATGGCAAGAATTCAATATATGTTAAACATGACAAAAATGTATGTAAATCCAATATAAGCATACATATTTATATCATTATCATGATGCACAAGAAAAATCAGATCAAAAAAGAAAAAAAAAAAGAAATTCAAGCAAACAACACCAAAAGAAATGAAAATGCTATGTTATGGTCCACACTCAGTTCCCACAGTCCACTTTCTGGGACTAGATGACTCTCTTCATCAAAAGATCATTGGAACTGACTTGAATCATCTCATTGTTGAGAAGAGCCACATCGATCAGAATTGATTATTGTATAATCTTGTTGCCGTGTATAATGATTTCCTGGTTCTGCTCATTTCACTTAGCATCAGTTTGTGTAGTCTCTCCAGGCTTCTCTGAAATCATCCTGTTGGTCGTTTCTTACAGAACAGTAATATTCCATAACATTCATATTCCATAATTTATTTAGTCATTCTCCAATTGATGGACATCCACTTCGTTTCCAGTTTTTAATTGCTACAAAAAAGGGCTACCACAGACATATTTGCACATGTGGGTCCCTTTTCTTCCTTTAAGATCTCTTTGGGATGTAAGCCTAGTAGAAACACTGCTGGGTTAAAGGATATGCACAGATAAAAAAAATTTTTGAGGACAGGTTTAGTATTCTAATCATTTTGTCAGTATTAGTTAAAATGAATGAAGGTATATTATGACTGTAACCCTTGCATAAAACTTGGTGTAATTATAGACAAAACTGTTCTACCAGAAAATATAAAGGGTCACAGAAATAGTGACCATGGCTATTTGTTAAAAGAACATCATTTAGAAGGACATAGGGAAGCAGCCATGTATTTTACGTCAACCATGACATGGAGCAACACACAAGTGATGCCCAGAAAAAGAAAGTAGAGTAGGTGTGTAATAGACTAATTTCCAAGGAC
Source organism: Sminthopsis crassicaudata (assembly GCF_048593235.1). Classification (NCBI taxonomy): domain Eukaryota; kingdom Metazoa; phylum Chordata; class Mammalia; order Dasyuromorphia; family Dasyuridae; genus Sminthopsis; species Sminthopsis crassicaudata. The sequence continues at coordinate 235,861,815 of NC_133619.1, forward strand.
TCAGACTTCAAGGACTTAAGAAAAAAGAAGATAAAACTAAGGAATGAGACCACTCTGGATTAAAAACAACAACAACAACAACAACATATGAATTTATCATTAATACCTTATAGATCTATAATTTTCTCTGTGGACTCATAAGACCCCCAATCGAGGAAAAAAGGTAAGTATAATAATGTGAAATGCACTGCCATTCTAGACAGTCAACTGCAAGTATGGTCATATTTATAACCATAATTTTATTAAAAATTTGCTAAAAAATTTTTACAGTCCAGGATGAGCCTTGTTAGACTGAATAACAAAGAATACATATCACCCATTCCTGTTAAAATACTAAAGATCATGGGGATAAATAAAGGGAGCTTTCTTTAAAATAATAAACAGTATCTATCTAAAACCTACAACAAGCATTATAGGTAATGGAAAAAAAGCTAGATGCATTTGCAATAAGATCAGGGTTGAGACAAGGAAGACTTGTTGTAAGTTGTCAATTGTCTAGTATAAGTTTCACAGAACCTCTAGTATGGGTCACAGAGTATTGCAACATAAACAAAGACCCAGAGGAAAAAGAAACTCTCTCCGAAAACTAATATCTATAGAATCTTCCATTCTCCCCCACCCTGAATTTGTATAATATAATTGTAAATTCATTAAGAACTATACTTATATATAATATATATGTGATTGAAAAAAAAAAAAAAAACTAAAACCAAAAGAACAAGGAAGGTCAAATTGTGCTGAAACTTATCAAACTCTTTGAAGATTAGTAAATGGATAAATAGGGAAAAAAATTGAAGACTTGTTCAGGTGTCTTAAATATGTATAATTCTTATCCTATGGAAAACCAAGTAAGCCATTTGGCTTATACATTGATATCAATTTGAGGAGACCTGGAGAACAGTTCTAAAAGACTGATGACCACTAGAAACTGATTTCATTTATCAGCAGAGATCTTAGTGATGTTGAGATTAGTAGTGACCCACCAAACAGTTTGGTATTCTTGGTATTAAGTACATTTTATCATTGAAAAGTGCAGATAATGAAGTGACAACAATTGATTGACATATTTTGATAATTGCCAAAGGGCACCTAGGTGGTATAATGGACAGAGGGTTGGACTTAAAATTAGGAAAACTCATCTTTTTGAATTCAAATCCAGCCTTAGGCACTTATTAACAGTGTGATTCTGGGCAAGTCACTTAATCCTGTTTGCCTTAGAAAAGGAAATGGCAAATAATTCCAGTATCTTTGCCAAGATAGCCCAAAAGGGGATCATGGAGAATTGGACAGTTAGAAATGGAAATTCCCAAACATTAATAAATTACCTACTTCTTGGTAGAAATTGTTATTGTGTTCATTTAGTTCTTATGTTTGGCTTGGCAGATAGACACCCAAATATTTTATTTAGTCTACAGTTATTTTAAATGGAATTTCTCTTTTTATCTCTTGCTGATAGGCTTTGTCAGTAATATATAGAAATGTTAATGATTTTGTGTGGGTTTGTTTTATTTCCTGCAACTTTGCTAAAGCTGTTAATTGTTTCCAGTAGGATTTTGGCTGATTTTGATAGAAATTTAGCAGTATAATCATTTGCCAAGTCATTATAGATTGCTAGCTAGGAAAGAAAAATATAGAGGTACAGATACACTTTCCCAAAGGTAGCATAACATTGTAGCTATAGTGGTACCCCAGGGGAAAAGTGAAGGTTATATTTTGAGACCTGGACCATAATTAACATAAGAACAGCTGAGAACTTCAGACTTTCACTGGATAGCATGTCCACAGTGTACATGACCCCTTTTTAAAATTAAACAACTCTTTTCTTCCTCAGCTATCTCTGGATTACTTGTAGTACAATCAGATAACTAATGAAGGAACCATGAAAAATGATTACATTCAATGAAGCAAGGATGGGACTTGAGGGACTCTTACTAGAAAAGATCTTTACTCTTTGACAATTTACCCCAAACGTGGTAGCAGGAAAAGTTTTTTTTCATATGGCCATGGGAACACTAGGTGATAATAGGTAATGAGAGAGCCTTAGAGTTTAGTAAGAAATCTATTTTATTAGCCTCAAATGACAGCAGATATCATTTAAAAAGTGAAAATTTTACTCAATATGAATACAAAGAAAATGTGTATTTCATAATTCAAGAATAAAATCATTTCAAATGTAAATCATTGAAACATATTTAGAAAAGCCACCTATGTTTAACCTGTATTGGATTTTTTGCTGCCTAGGGGAGGGGGGTGAGGGGAAGGGAGGGAGAAAAAATTGTAACACAAGGTTTTACAAAGGTGAATGTTGAAAAGTATCATTATGTATTTTGAAAATTAAAAAGCTATTAAAATTTTTAAAAAGAATATAATCATTGCATTGGTAAACCTTTGGGATTTATCTGTATTGACTTTGTCTCTGGAAAAAGAACTTAAGAACATGTTTTCAACTAGAAATGAGACAGACTTTCTGTCTCTTAAAGTGTCTTTGAGATAAGAATTCCTAATAATATAATAGATTCCCTACTAGTATCCATTATGACCAAGGCAGAGGCTTTGGGAATAAGGCACTAGCTATGGTAGATATCCTGAAGTCTAGGATTACTCCTTACCCTTCATAAGGACATCTTTATTCTGAGCTTTTTAATCACACTTCACTGATTATGTTATGAACAGTGAAAGATTGTTCTCAATGAATCATCATGTGGCATTAATGATACTTGAGACTACTCAATCAGGACAAATCCTACAGACTATATACCACACTTGTGTATGTTTTTTAAGAGATCACAGCTAGCTAAACAATTGACTTGTGTTGTAAGGTATCAAATGGAAAGGATGCAACTTCTCATTAACTAATATATCTTTCAGCTGAAAAAAAAAGCAGAGCTCTGATAGAAATAAATGGTGAGATGATACCCTTGTACATTTTCAAGGCTGTTATCAAGTAGATAGAGAAATTGAGGTCTTTAAGGGATACAGATGTTAGTGGATTAATGAGGAATGATTCTACATCATGTTGTAGAAAGATAAGGCAACTTGACTGTTTATAGAACATCCCAAAAGAGTAGTGAAAACCCTGTAAAGACAAATTCATGGCAATCATCTATTGCTCTCAGAGGAGACTTAATTGAATATATGATGTACAGGAAGGAAGTGGACACAGTTCAGCAGACTATGAGTAAAAAGACCACCTACATGTTGGTTAAAGAATGTCTGAACATGATTCTGGCTCAGAAAATGACACTTCTAGTGAAGAAAATATTTTTTGTCCTATATCCCAACAATCTTGCACCAGACCTAGAGAATTCTCAGTTTAACCAAGGAGGTGAGAGGGAGGATTGCATCCCTAAATAACACCTTCATGTTTAGAATTTCAGCTCCAGAAAGCCCTATTAAAGTAAGGAAATTCACAGAACATATAAATACTGATATCCAATTCAGACCTTTCACATGTTCAAATTTAGGAAAGCAAAACTATGGTTTAGATAAGATTCATTCACATTATTCATTAATTTATATATAAGGAATGCAAATCAGCAAGTCACAAAAGAGCTAGATCTATCTGACTTAAATGTGACTAATGTATGTAAGTATGGATGAAACTGAAAAAGTGGTTACACATGTAGTCAGACAATAATAGTAATATTTATTCATTTCTCATATATGTTTGCACATGAATATATATATATATATATATATATACATATAATTATATATATTATATTTGTATGTGTGTGTGCATGTGTGTATGTGTAAGACGTAGACCTTTTTCATGGCTGCTCATCAACCTTTGGTGATTATCTGATACTCAGCTCTCACCTAAGACTCCACAAAGCTATAGCATATGCAGTGGCCATATCCCAATAAACCATCTCAGCAAGTGTTCTAAATTAAATAATTTAATAATAAATAAATCAAATAAGTAAGTAAGTAAATAAATAAATAAATAAATAAAATAGGTCTCAAACCTATTGGTGAATTAAGGGAGTGTCTACCAAAGTAAGTGAAGACTTCTACCAGTAGAATAAATAGATGAGAACGATTTATTCCACTGGACATGAAGGCAGTTGAAGAGGATGCTGTGAAGCACTTAGAGCATCTTAGACATCAAAGACACTAAGGTCATCCACTGTATCCTTCACTATCTCCAGTCATCTTGCCTTCTGTCTTGCCACTGGATTTTGATAAATCTGAGGATGATGGCTTTGTACATCTTTGTATACCTTAAATCCAATTCATGCATGAGTCAAATTATTGTCCTCAGTTCTGCCAAGCATTCAAACTCCATTGGGCTAGCCACATTGTTCAAATGCTAAATGTATACTTGTCAAAAAGACTATTCTATGGAGAACTCACACTCTTTAGTTTTCAAAAAAGGACTGCTGATCAGGTACCCGGGGACTGCCAAATTCCATTGCTGATTTCAGAGAGAAGACAACCCTATGTCCTGGGTCACTTGTGGCAGGGTTGGGACTACATCCCCAGTGTATCCACATCTGCTGCTTCATCACTTGACTGTCACCAGAGAACTTTGAGTTAGGTCAAAGTAGTAAAATCGTATGGATGGTATCTTTTGATTTGCCCATTAAATGACAGAGAGTTGCACAAAATCACCAGCCTTACTCTCTCTTTCCGAACCATTACTACTTAGTGACAGTGTCAAGAACATAGTAATGGCTCAAGATGCAGTGGATGATCTTGTTATCTTCCACATCTAATAAAACTCTGAGCACTCCATACTATCTATTTCATCTGCCTTCCTGGCCTTTAGAACAAATTGTTCTCATCTTCTCATTGTACCAGGGAAAATATTTACATACTTAGGGAGGTGCCTCCCTTCAAGTCACCAATGGGTTTGAAACTCCTTGGTTATCCTTAATTTGATTTAGACCATCTGCTGAAACAGGTTGTCGGGAGTACTCACTATGGACGCTATAGCTTCTTGGAGCCACAGGTAACAGGGGAATCAGGTGGAAATCAAAGGAAAAAGGACTTGACAGCTCTCACACTGGAAATACCAGTCTTCCCTGAACACACTACACCCCAATTAGTTAGTTGATTATTGTCTTCATGCTCAAAGAAGACCAAAATAACTTTATTTAAATACCTAATATATTAAATATTTAACATAAAATGAATTTAAATACTTAATATATATGAACCCAATGGCACAATTTATAAATATTTAAAAAGAAAAAAATAATGAATTACAAAGATAAATAGACAATAAGAATATAATAATGGGAGGGCATTCCCAGATAAACCTAACAAAAATAAATGAGAGAAGTAAGGTGATGGAGTGTGGAATAAGACATGAACACATACATATGTCTGTCTGTGTGTGTGTGTGTGTGTATGTGTGTGTATGTGTGTGTTCAGGAGGGAATTTAGGGGAATTTGTTTTAACTTCATATTTAATACAAGAAATTTTTTCTTTATTTTTAATGAGGTAGGAGAGAAAATAAACTTCTGTTGATTAAAATAGAGATAGTGAAATGCTACACATATGAAATGTTGCATGAGCTTTAGCATGAGATCACTGCATTATTAATTTTATTTAATTGCTTTACTTTGTTAGAAGAGATTTCACAAAATGGAAGTAATGTGTAAATATGTGTAATGTAAAAAACAAAACACATCAATACAATTGGGGGAAAAGAAAAAAAAGGAAGACGAGTTTAAGAACATCATAGTCTCTGGGCACCTGGGTTTTTTCTGTTTTATGGTGCTGTGCAAAACTAATTGATGCTGATCTTAATGGTTTCTAAGATCCCTACTATGGGCTTCTAAAACCTCCAGGAATTTTGGGGGATTTCTGAGTACTGAGGATTTTTTGTGGGGATCTTCTACTCTTGATTCTTGATGTTGAGCTCTACATATATCTGGTGCTTCTGTGAGAGAGCTGGAGGCTGCCAACTAATCTACATATACCAATACTAGCTAGCCCCCTAGGCTTCTGACTGAATTTTTGTTCAATTCTGGGGCAGATGGAGGGACTTATTATAATTTCTCATTGAATTTAGTCATCAAATGGCCGAATGAGGTTTTCAGATTTTACTAGAATAGGTGTATGAGATCTGGTTGGTTTTCCTCTGATTAAGCAGAGGATTGTTCAGAAGCATGGCTTTTAAATACAACATACAGTCACAGGGACACATTTCAGTAACCAGGAACCCTTATTTTTATTAAACCCTATTTATCACTTTGAAACAATTTAAGGAGTTTAAGATTCAGTTGGAGTAAAAGTGAATTGGCAGTAAAAAACTTACACAGGCCTTCTAAACAGTATTATATCAGACAGAAAGTTCTTTGGGAAGGTTGATAGGTATGGAGAGGAGCCACTAAGGATTTTCTTAGAGATAGTGGTAAAAGCTGAGTGATTGAAAATGCAAAAGAAGGAAGTGCATTGAATCAACACTTCAGAGGCTGACTATTGGATGTGTATCTGGAGACAGGGTGTCTGAGGATAATGAAGCAATGCCAGGAAATTTTGAATAGAGAGGATACTTCATTTGAAGATTGAATTTTCTTTTCTTTCATTTAAGAAGTTACTAAAACTCAGGGATTTGCCTGTTTATTTTTCCTTTTTCTGTTATTGTAAATATACTTAAAAACATGAAAGCTATATTTCTTTCTTTCATATATTAACAAATTGGTGCAATTTAGTCTTATAATCAACTCCCACAAAACTAGATCTGCTTTTCTTCCCTTGACTTATAAGTATTCAAAACAATTAATAACATTACAGAATGGAAAATACATGCATTCACTAAAATATGCACAACAAGATATGACAACTTTTGCTGGAAAAAAGAAATAAAGCATCAATATAAAAGGCACTGGTAAAACTGTCTTTAGATCTGCCAAATTCTATGCAAATTACTCAGAGATGGTGCTGGGCTTTTAACTCTGTCTAGATAATTGATCTTTTGATAATGGGTAGAGATCTAGCTTTGGAAAGGAGCTAGTTCTCCATTCACTATCAAGTTTCCCCAACAAGTTCTAACTGTGTGACCCTTGTTAACCTCTCAATGCCCCATGCAATACTTAAGACTATTAATTCAGAATAGAACAGAATTTATTAATTTTACTTATAGTCAATCTACAAGCTTTTATTCAGTACTTACTATATGTCAGCAATGGAGATAAAAATAAAAGCAAAAAGAAAGGATGATTTTGTTCTCATGGAGTTTACATTCTAATAAAATTGAGCTAAAAAGTATGAATGGTATGGAAAAATGTGACAAAGAGCAGAAAAAAAAAAAACAAGCTGGGAAAGAAATGATGGCTGGATGGCCTATTAACCGTTCTGAAAATGAGGGTTCCAAGAGGAGCTCATCAATGAGAGAAGGAGATCCTAGGAGTAGAGACATTCCTCTTCCTCAATATGGAGATACTACAAAGAAATGAGAAAAGGGAAGAGAGATATTCTCTAGGGTAAGAAAACCATATTGAGGAAATTCTCAGGATGAGAAGGCAACTGAGACATAGTAATGAAGGGTAGAGAGAGTCTCCTCACTGAAAAGTCCCTAAACAGATCCCTAAAGGTGAATGAAGAAGTTTTCCATATCTTTCATGTGAGAAGAAAAGTAATAGAGCAATTATGAGGCGGGTAGAGATTGCCATGCTAAGCTGATTCAGGATCAAGATGATATAGCTCTTGAGATTCACTCAAGATCATTCAATCAGGCATCATAGTGACAGCCAGTAGAAGAGAAATAACAGTGGGAATTAGATCAAGAGCAAAGGATAAATCTGGATCTAAGTCACTTATCAGGAATGAGCTAGTAGGTATAGGTAGTAATGAGCTATGGTGTTAGTAAGGAACATTGTCCAATTTACAGCACTTTCACTTTCCTCCTCATCCTCACAGCCATGAAGGGAAAAATCATCCTCCTATCCCATCTGCTAGTTCATACCTTTCACCTCTTGTGCTTTTTTAATCTGTCTTTGGCTACTAGACAAAACAACTAACATGGGGAGATGAGAGGAAAGAAGGAGAAAGAAGAAAATTTGGTTAGAATCAAAACCCAAATAAAAATTTTTATCAAAAAGAAAAGAATATTGCAAAAAGTCAAATCCCATTGAACAGCAATGGATAATTCCATTTACCCCAATGAAGAAAAATACTTTTATTTGACTGCTGAGCCAGAACTTTATCAAAATGGCACTACTCAGGCAAAATATCTCTCTCTCTTCCTTGGATGTGAGAAAGTAAGGAAGAGAAAAATGCAATAGAACTCTTACTGAATAAGGTTTTCTCTCACTTCATTATCAACGACCTATGAGTGCAAGGCTCTGCTACTGTTTTTACTTCTGTTGTGTATATTCTTTCCTGTTCTCAGGTGAAAGAGCATTAGATACTGCTGTGACCTCATGAGCTTCAATAGATTGGATGTTCACTTTAGAATTTGCCAGTAACCAAGCATAGGGAGACATCAGTGATCTTGAATAGGTTCAGAAACCAGAATCTATACCAGAATTGACCAGCAATCAGACTTGATGAAGCACTAATGACTGATTTGATATGGCACATAAAATGATCAACACAAGAGACATAATGTTACTGCTGAAACAAAGGAGTGACCCACTCAGTACTTATACTGCTTTCATAAATGAAATTGGTGGGTAAATGCATGAAAGCATCCACTTTAAATCTAAAACTACTCTCCCTATATAATGAGGTAATAGGAGAGGGTATGGGGGATATATTTGTACTGCTGTTTTTGCTATCTTTTTAGTAAATTTTCCTTTTTAAAAATTAATTGATGTTCATTGATGGTATAGTGCTAATCACTGTTTCAATCAACAAGACAAGGGAGATGATAATTATAATTGGCAATTGGTATATTGGGAGAACATATTGCTGTGGAAGATCGAAGCAATGATAGTTAGGAAATCCCATGCTTCTTAGGTTATCCCTTGAACACTAAAGGAAGATAACCTTTTCTTAGGTCTCTTTTAAAAAATATTTATATTATTAAAAAACAATATAAAAAGAAACAAAACAAAAGTAAACAAAACAAAATAGAACATTGTTATATGCCCAACAGAACATTAGGGAAGATTCAAAATATAGAATAAAATTACCAGTTCAAGAAAGGGTATATATTAATAGAAGAAATTATATTCCTAGGTGTCTATCTTTTCTTTACTTCTTTGTAGGTTGTTCTTTTGTTCTCTAATGTGCACAGTTTTTTACTTTATTCTTTTTCTCCTCTTTTATCCCCTCCACCTCCCCTAAGGAGGCTATAGTTAAGGAAGAATATTTATGTATACATATATAGATATATACATACACACACATACACACACACATTCCTCTGCTTCCTCCCCCACATATACACACAAATTTCTTTCCTATCCCCACTGTTTGCTTTAATTTTACTCCTTAACTTGTCTTGCTATTACTTAATCTTCCCCCATTCATGGATCACTCACATGTCTTTTTTCCTCATGCTATGTTTCCCCCTCTGTCCATCCCTCCCTTCTTATTTCTTTATAGGTTTTGGTTGATATATATATTGTTGCCTATTTACCCATTCCTGAAGTGAGTAGATTTTCAGAACTCTGATCCCTCCTCCCCCCTCTAATGCCTTTGTGTCTATTTTTCCTTTGCACTTCATTTTTATAACATAATTACTATTTTTATCTTTTCCTAGGTGGTTTTGATTTTTAGAGGCAGATCATACTCAGCTCTGTCCCAATCTTTCTTTTGAGCTATCCATTGTTGATCTCAATCTTAAACATAGGATATGCATTTCTATGTAAAAAACATAAACAATTTGTCTATGTTAAGTTCCTTGAAATTGATCTTTGATTCTGGCTTTTATATGTTACATTTTCTATTGAATCAGGTGTGGTTGAAAGAAAATCTGCAAGTTTGGTCAATTTCCAATTTTTTTTTCATTCAACATAATGGATAAGTTTGCTGAATATGATATTTTTGGCTACAAGCCTAGTTTTTTGAATTTTGGTATATATAATTCCAGGTCCTGCACTATTTTATTGTGGCTGCTGATAAGTTTTGTACAAATCTGATACTTAGTGTAGGTATGTGTATGTGTGTGGATGTATATATTTATATACATATATATTTATAAATGTTTAAATATAATAAATGTATACATATATGTGTATACACAGACACACACACAGACACACACACACACACACACACACACACACACATATATATATATTATATATACATGTCTGTGCTTAAATATAGTCTGCTTAGAGGAGGTGGGGGTGAATGAAAGGGGGGAAAAAGAATAAAGTAAAAAATAGTGCAAAGCAGAGACTCTGATTCTTTTATCTTGTGTTACCTTGCATAATAAGTCAATATTGTATAAAATGAGAACATTAGACTAAGAGATTGCTCAAGAGAATGCCTGGGAGGTACTTCTAGTTCTTAATTTAAGTTCCCATAAGGGGAATGAAAGATATGAAAAGAAGATGGGCTGGTCATATGTTGATGGCAAAGGATGGCAGATGGACAGACTGAGTGCTTCCCTTGTATCAATGTGATGTTGGTAATAAGTGAAGACAGTTTTCAATACTGGAAAAATTTATAAGAGAGAGAAGAGAGATGAATAAGAGTTTGATAAAACCAGACGTAGGTGTATTACAGTTTAAGACACTAGAGAAAACATTCTGATATACAAAAAAAAAAAAAAAAAAAAAAAAAAAAATGGATCCATTTCAGCATTTGAATATATATTTAGCTTTTTTGATTCAGATGAAATTTACTATAGTGTATGATTCAAGATAGGAATTCAAATTAATTTTTCTCAATATGGAATGTCTAATTGTCCCAATAGCTCCTTAGAATAATATAAAATAAGTTTGCTTATACCAAATGCATGTGATTTTGGGAAGTAGAAGAAGAAAGCTGAGGAACACTCAATAATCTCACAGAATTCTAGAATTGGATTAGATTTTAGGACCCATAGAACCCATCTCATACCCAAGTAGGAATTCCTACTATACTATACTTCACAAATAGTCATCTAGGTTCTGCTGTAAGACTTCAAATTAAGAGGAACCCACTAGTCACTGGGCAATCCATTCTTCCTTCTAAAAATTCTTTTCCCTATGTCATGCCTAAAGTTTCCTATTGTTATAAGAGTTTAGCCCTTTGTAGCCAATTAAAATTTCAAATCCCTCTTTAAAATGAAAGCCTTTTAATTACCTGAACACAATTATCACATGTCCTTTTGAGTCTTTTTTAGTACACAATCATTAACCAGTTCTTTTGAATTATTCTCATATAGCATGAACTCAAAATTCCTTGACATCCTGACTGACTTTCTTGGGCTGCATTCCAGCTAGTTATGCCCTTTCTAAACTGCAATGTTCATAACTGATCACAGTCCTAAAGTTGCTCTGAATACCACATTTAGGAAGAACATTGATATAAGGATATATGAGGATATATTAAGGAGACCTAGAATTTTGAGTCTCCCTAAGTTTATGATATATGAAAAGTATTTGAAAGAAATGAGAATATTCAGGAGAAAAGAAGAATCAGAGAGCACATGATAACTGATTTCAAGTATTTTACAGAGTTAAACTGTTTGATCTTAATGTATAAGACTAGGAGAAATAAGTGAGTTTGGAGGCATGTGAGTAAGCTGAGTCTGAAAGAGGTTAAATAACTGACAAATCTAAGTGCCAGGGTTTTGACTCAGGTCTTCTTAACTAAGTTTATTGCTCTATTTACTGCACCATCTTGCTGCCTCTCTATGCCAATGCATTTTGTTGTGAAAAACAAAACAAAGCAAAATACCAGTATCAGAGAGAGGAATGTGGATTCTACTTTCAATTTTGCTATTAAGTTTGGTAAAAAATTTAATCTCCCTGCGTGTCATTTTCTGTATCTGTAAAATAAAGAACTAGGACTATGCACTTACTTGAGAATTCTTCTAGCTCAGAAATATGGCAAGGAGAAACCAGTGTATATTTTGATAAAGAAAATTGCTTTTCCCACTTTGGCCAATTGGTATCTTTTCTCCCATGTGGACAGGAAAAGAAATTTGAAATCAATGTCTTAGAGATTTTCTTTTGTACTATATATGCTGCATGGTATAAAATATAGTACTAAATATGTCACTGAATTGAGTTCTTTTCCTCTCCAGAGCTCCCAAATTCTCATTATTCTATGAGAACTACACTGATGTCATCCTGACCTCAGCATATGGTTTTGGTTAATGGTGGAAATTTTATCCCTCGTTGTCATCAGGGGAGTTGGTCTAAGACCTAAGGGTGTAGGCAAAGCTCTTCTTATGGAAAATAAGCTGGATTCTAGTATCCTTGGTTAAAAAATATAGAGAGAGACAGGAGAAAAAAATAACATAAATAACAATCCCAAAGGCCCCAATTGAAAAGAAAATTCTAATTAAAAGGGGAAAATATCATTCTCTCACTGAATTTCAAAATGCACTATGCTCTATTATCCAAGTCATTTCACCCAAGTATAAAATTAAGACTTAAACCACATCGGAAACCTGACTTCAAATTTAGTCACTAAACTCATGTCAGTGTTTGTGTACAAAATTGGCCAAGACCTAAAGATTCAGATGTCAAAAGATTCAATAGTTAAAGAATTCTTATCCCCCTGAGATTACTATTTTTAATTTTTGTTTTTCTAAGAAATCTCATCTCCCTGAAATTATAATTTATTCTTCAGTTTTACAGAATTTTTTTTTATAAATATGGCTGTTAGATAGGAAAAAATGATATTCGTTAAGTATTTGCTTTCCACAATTTAGACAATTAGGCATTTTTCTCCAGCATTTTAGAGTTTTATACTCACATTTACTGATTACTTCTGACTACTAGGACTAAATGAAGTTTTCTCTTTCTTTACTGAAACAATTTCCTTTATGACCCAGACATCAACACAGTCTCCAAACTTTCTAAGTATGCCAAAACACAGCCAAGGTTCCTTAGTATTAACATTGACAAAGAGATTGTCGATTCATAATTTTTTTTAATATAGTTTACATTGTCTTCTAGGTAAAAGAACTTAGTGTACAGTACAAAGTACAAAAGTTTTCTTGAGTTTGGAATGCTACTTGAACACAATCAGCATAATCATAGTCTCTGACAGAGATGGAAAAGATTACTTAGCTCATCCTTGAAAATAGTTTCAAAATGCTGATATAATCCTAGTTTATAATTCTACAATTGATAAAGCTTAAAGTAATGACTCTCTGTGGAAATCTGAGTATCTTTGTTTCAGTAAATAGCACTCAAAAGAGGATTTGCCAAGTTAAGGAGAGATTCAAGGAAAAATGACCATTTTATATCCTAACTTTAGTATTGCCTGGGAGAGACAATTTATTTCATTAGAATGACCCCTGAAATACGAATCAGGAGATTAGTTCTACCTCTATTAAGTTTATGACTTTGGACAAGTCACTTAACTTCCTGGATTCCAATTTATTTTTAATGAAAATTCTACTATATAATTTTAAAATTCCCTTCTAGAATTAATATTTCATAATAAATATTGGTACTAGTCCAGTTGATCCCAATCCATCTCTCTGCCTCTCTATTGAAGAGGAGAATGGATTTTACATTACATTGCATAAATTTTACATTAGAAAAGACTTCCTCTTGAAATTCTAAATGAACAATTCCAGAGCTAGGAAGGGTTGAAGAAGGAGAAACAAATTAAGAGGAAATAGATGGTCTTCTAGGAAACAGATGGCAACATCTATTCCACATATATTTTTCATTTTCATGGATGAAAGAAAATTATCAATGACTTTTTCATGACTATTTAACTAATTTATTTAAAGGGAAAATGGGAAAAGCAAATGTTAGTTGGGGAGAAAAATCTTCAGAGCAGCATCTTTATCCAATCTAAAGAAAATGTTAGCAAAATAAATTATGGCATCTAATTACCCCAGTATCAACATCTTCTTTTCTTCAGTAAAATCATTATTTCTCTGTCCTTATTTCTTAGGTGCCAGTCTTTATTTCTCATAATTGGAAGAGTGTAATAAATGTCCAAATAGAATGAGTCAGAAACAGAAACTGGAAACAAATAGTAAATTTTTTATATTTGGGTCATAGCTTTCCAGTTTGTTGAAAGTACAAAGGTTTTCTTGAGTTTGACCCACCCCTTTGAACACAACTAGCATAACCACAATCTCCGTCAGAGATGGAAAAGATTAGTTAGATCATCCTTGAAAATAATTTCAAAATACCATGGGTCCTCAAATTCACTTTAGTTTATTATCCCCAAACTGATAAACCTTAGAGTAATGATGCTCATTAGATCTCTAAGTGTCTTTTGCAGAGGGAAAGAATAAACATTTATATAGTACCTACTATGTATTAGGCACTATTCTAAGTGCTTTTTACAAATATCATCTCATTTTATCCTCAACAACTCTCTTAAGATAGTTGTTATTATTTTCCCCTCATTATAATTGAGAAAAATAAGGCAAATAGAGATTGAGACTTAACATCTAGTAAAATGGATGATTCAGATTTGAACTCAAGTCTTCATGATTCTCAGCATTATGCTCTGTGAATTGAACTGCCAACTGTTTCACTTTATCAGTGGAACCTTTCAACTTCATTCTATTCCTCTTTATTTTACACATCAGAAACTCATAATCTTATCTTTAAAGGTCTTCAATGAAGAAACTTCAACTTACCTTTTTACCTTTCCTTCTTTTTTTTTTCACATGTTCAATTTATTGGTAGGACTAGCAATTACCAATGAAAGGGGTCTTTTCAGCTCTTCAGTAAGTGGAAAAAGACCACAAGGTGGGCCATATTAGCTTTCATTTGGGCAGTACAAGAGAACAAAGAAAAGAACAGGAAATATCGCAGAAAGAAAACAATATAATTGGTTATAAAGTCTGAAGGGAAAGCTAATTGTTTTGGTAAATAGTTGACAGTCTGGGAGTCTGAAAGATCTGAGTTCAAATCGTTAGCTATGTGACTCTAGGTTAAGTCACTTAATCACTATTAAAATGGGGAAATATTGGAGAAGAAAATGACAAACCAGCCCAGGATCTTTGCCAAAAAAAACCCTACAGAGAAGTCCACGGGATCAGGAAAAATCAAGCATGACTAAATAATAACAAAGTCTTAAATGTCAGATTTGATGGAAAACATCGTTGCTAGGGAAA
Organism: Sminthopsis crassicaudata; assembly: GCF_048593235.1. Classification (NCBI taxonomy): domain Eukaryota; kingdom Metazoa; phylum Chordata; class Mammalia; order Dasyuromorphia; family Dasyuridae; genus Sminthopsis; species Sminthopsis crassicaudata. Next base: position 235,876,970 of record NC_133619.1, read on the forward strand.
GCAAACTGATAGTGTCCACCTGCACATTTAGTTAATGTCAACCTATCTTTTCATCCTTATGTCATACTACTTTTTTTTTCAAGTACTCTATACTTAAAACAGAATGGATTATTTTCTCTATCTTATGTTTATCCCTCCCTCTCCCATTACAGTACCTTTATTTACACTACTCTAATGTGCACTCAGATAACTCCCAGGTTTCACTGATGTGCATTTTCCTTCTGGTCATTAAGAATTCAGATCACTTATGACTGACTATCTTGTTCAACTCCAGTCCATAGGCAGAAATAATACATTGCAATGGCTTTAAAGTTAGAGGACCTTCCAAATCTGGACGTTGATACTTCTCATATGAACTTCGGCAAATTGCTTCCTACACATTGGGTATAGTTTCCTTAGCTGTAAAATGAAAGGGCTGTACTAGAAAATTACTGAGGAGTGTTTGTTATGTGGCTGGATTTATCATTTCATGGTCCTTGAACAGAATGGACATTTCCTTCTCTTAGTATTTTTCTAAGTTTCTCCTTTAGTTGTGATTAAATGCAGGTACAATTTTCTCCATGAAGATTTCCCTGACTTAATCTATTATTTGATCACTCATGTAAAAATAATCTTCTTCCTCAAATTTCTTAGAGAATGTTGAAGCCTTCTTTGGATTTTTCTCATTCTCTGTCATATAATAGCTTTTTGTGATTTCTTCTCTCCTCCTCCATGCTAACATTTAGATAATAAATTCCTTGAGAACAATTGTCATTTTTTTTTTTAATCTTCAGAGTCTCAGTGCCATGTTCAAAGTGCATTTCATAGTGCAAAATTGCATTTGTTTGTAGTACCTCATGGTTACCATTATGCACAATAGTTAAAGATTACTAAATGCATAACCTAGAAGCTAGTTGTTTAGACAGAACTTATACCAACTTTATTTTTTTAAGGTATTCCTTGTTAGATTGCTTATATTTTTTCAATCTCTTTATCAAAGAAGTGATATGATTGGACATGGAATTTCATTGGTATGGGAAAACCCTAGGTGTAGAAAATACCTCTCTGTACCTTTTCTTCAAGTTATAATCGTGGATCTTTGTTAACTTCCCTGAACTTCTTAGGATCACAAAAGCACATTTATCAGAAGTGAAACTTGAACCCAGGTTCTTATTAATTTCAAGGTTAGCTCACTATCCACACTGACTCTTATAAAGCATAGAAAGAAAATTCGATTTATATGAGTTTCTTGATGTTAAATACCCTCTATTCCCAACATAACTAAGGAAGTCTGACTACTTGATATGTTACAGAGTACATATTGTGGCTCTGCAGCTATTGCCAGCTCTATGGGATTCTGGCTAGAGCTTGTCCCAATGAGAAATAGACATTATGCACAAGAGTTTCAAATTTCCAATAGTGCTGATATCTCTAACGATGATCTTTGTGTAGAACTAAATCTATCTTGGGTGGTGAACAATTTTTTTTTTAAATTGATAATCCAAAGGACTATAGTCAATTGATCAAAAAGCATTTATTAAATGCTTAATTATGTGTTAGTCACTGTGCTTAGTCCTGAGGATAGAAAGAAAGGAAAAAAGTCTCTCCCCCTAAGGAGCTCATCTTCAAATTAGCTAAACAAAATGTAAAGAATTGGGTAATACCAAAACAAAACATATTGATTAGATGGAAGGTGAAATAGACGGCATTAGCATATTGAAGGGGATAGAGATAAGAAAAGTCCCCCAAAGAAGGTGCAACTTGAGTTGTGACTTAAAGGAAATCACTAGAAAGAAGACTAGAAAGAAGAGCTTTGCTAGCTGAGGGTCAGACAATGGAAAAGCAGAGAATAGAGGGATGAAGTGATGAGGTTTTTATGTGTGTGCAACAGAAAAAAGGTTAGTAGGAAGGAATATAATATTGGTGCAGCTAGGTGGCAAAGTGGATGGAATACTGAACCTGGATTCAAGAAGATTCATCTTCCTAAGTTCAAATCTGTCCTTAGAAACTTACTAGCTATCACCTAATTCTGTTTGCTTCGGTTCTTCATCTGTTAAATGAGTTAGAGAAGGAAATGGTACTTTTGCTAAGGATTTTTACTAAGAAAACCTCAAATGGGGTCAAGAAGAGGTGGACATGATTGAGCAATAACGAAATATAAGAAGACTGGGAAGTTAGGAAGGGGGCCAGCTTTTGAAGAGTTTTAGATAAATAGATTTTATATTTAACCATGAAGGTAATAGAAAGCCTTGAAACCCATCCATAATCTTTGGTAATTACATGAAAACATGGTCATAAATATTTGGATAATCATTCCTGAATGATTAGCAAACTTCTTACAACTTCAAATTAACATAGGGATCATGAATAAATTGTTTCTCTAAGCAAAAATATCACTCATTTTGGAACCCACATTAACTTAAGTTGACATTAAAAGTTTTATATTCATGTAAAAATTGTATACTCCATCCAGTTTGTAATCCTCCTGAGTTCAGTCTATGTGTGCTTGACAAAGGAAGACATATATGCAAAAGCTAGACTGACTTAATCCAAAGGGTGATGACTCAGAGCAGTGAAAGGTATTAAGAAAAAAAAATTCTATTTGGGGTTAGAAAAATGGAAAAACACTGAGGTCAAAACAAGTGGGAAATGTTTTTTTGAAGTCCACACAGTCCATCGAGATTTCATAAAGAGAAGAAGGGAAACAAGAATTTGTTAAACTCATGCCAAGCATTGTGCTAAGTGTTTCACAAATATTATCTCATTTTGTCCTCCCAACAATCCTGTAAAATAGGTACTATTATTGTCCTCCTTTTACAGGTTGAGGAAGCAGAGTTTCAATGCCTTGCTCAGTGTCATCCAGCTAGAAAGTGTCTAGATATATCTAGATTAAGAAAGTTCAATTTATGAACTTCCTTTCCAAGACCTGACCATTATCCATTATGTCAAAGTAGTATAGAGTCTCCAGAGAAGAGATTTCACTGCTTTGGTGGTATGACAGTATTATTGGAAGTGCTCCACTTGTAGGATCTATCTCTACTATTTACTAGCTATGTGAGCTTGAATTTCTAAGCCTCAGGATACTTATATACTTAGACATAGTCTAAGGTTCCTTTTATCTCTGATTCTATCATCATAATGAAAATGAAAAGGCTTTCTTCCACATTCTTCAGCAAAGGAAAAATCTTTAAAGATGTGAAACATATTTATCCCTATCAGGATCTCATTTATGTGATCGCTGGAAGGAAGTTATTAATGGAAACAATATAAATAGAGGCTATAACAACATTAATTCTTGAGATTTCCATTCTGCTTTATTTTAAGGTCAAGATTTAGATTGGATGTATCCATGTGAAGTATGCAGAGAATTGAGAAATTCAAACAGTTAGGTAAAAAATAATTTCATCTGAATAATTCAGGTCATTGGGGTGACTGTGTCTTTTGATCTGCTTCCACTTCATTTTCCATGTTTCTGGAGCTTAAATGTGTACATAAACCCCTTCCTTAAGGAGTCTTAAGCTCAAAAAAATTTCTACTTAGCTTTAGGGGCTGAGAATATAAAGACTTGAGTGAAAACCTTTTCTATAAAGAAAAGCTGCTTTTAAAGTGGGCACAATGAAGAAAGTAATTACCCAGTAAAACTCCATAATTTCTCATTTCTCTCTATTCTTGTAAAAGCTGTAGTATTTTTAGGTTTGCAAAGCCTTTAGCAAACATTATCTTATCTGAGCCTGAAAAAGTCTAGCTAGTAAAGAAGTTGTAGGTATCATGATTCCCATTTTAGAGATAAGGAAATGCAAACTCAAAAGGCTTATTGATTAGTTTGTAGTCTCATGGCAACTCAGTGTCTAAGAAGCAGGTAAGCCACGTTCTTCCTGAATCCACTTCTACCATTTTTTTTTTTAATATAATGGAATTCCTTTGGCTTAGGAACCGTGGGAAAATATCAACTCTTTACCAGCAAAAGCATGTAACTAAATCCAATACCTACATTAGTTTCCCTTTAGAAGATATTGCTAACATCCTTCAGAAGAGATTTTTTCCCTCTTTTTTCCCCCATTTTATGCTTCTTAAATATTCTAAATTAAAGGTGCCCAAATCAATTGATTCTTATAAGAAAATCTCCAAATAATAAAACCATTTATTTGATATCATGTGGGAAAAATATATTTGATTTTTCAAGTGGTTCAAGTGGTGGTATGAGAGTTTAATGTACTAATTGAAAGTATATAATACTGTCCTATAAGTAGGACCTGTCATATGCATGAAGTAGGTAGGCAGCTATGTTAAGGGATTTGAGATGAGGAAAAAGATATTCTTAACCTAGAATATTTCTCCTAGAAGCAAGAACAAAAAAAAAATTACTTTTAAAGAACATATGTGCCCTAAGTTTTTCTTTTCTGAGCATACACTCCAGTTATTTCTTTGATGTTTTTCAGTTTCCTGCACCTCCTGAAATGAATATCTTTATAGCTCAAGCTAAACCTATGATTATGAATTATCTGAAGCCACAAAAGACAGATATTTTAATTTACTGGTAGGAACCAGATCCTATTTATGACAGATTCTATGTTGGGTTATTCTTGGTTAAATGGACTATATATTTATGAAACATCTGTAGACTTTGCTAATTATATGGGACCCACTTTGAACATCTATGGATCTTTATTTCATAAGTATAACAAGGTATCACAAAGTCACAGGTAATTATCATAACTACAGAGTACAATGCACTTGTATACCTCTAAGCACTCATAAGTAGATGCAGCTAGTACTTATATAGAGGTAAAAATAATATGTAGCACATAATCAATAATGTAGATGGCAACATGTATATGTTTTATGGAAAACAAATCTTGTGTAATATAAAGCACTGAATTTGGAGTCAACTAGCTGAGGGTCCAGTCTGGTTCTACCACTAGCTATTTGGGTGATCTTGGACTACCAATCACACAATTTTTTAAATGCCTAGCTCAGTGCTAAGCCATGGGGACACAAAAAAGAAAAATGTAATAGTTTCTGCCCTCTATTAATCTATATTCTTAGGAGCTCAAATAGTTTTCTGGTTCCTCATTTGTGAAATGGAATTGTACTAGATGATTTCAAAGGTCTCTTATAATTCTATATTATAACAAAGTTGACCAAAGTAACCAAATGCATAGATTACATAGCAAAATATCTTACATAAATGAATAATATAATTACATTACATACCAGTCTATCATCAGTTTCAAGGAATCATAAAAGCAGAATGGACAGTAATCATATCATGTCATAAACATGACAGCAAATATTATAGCTTCAAAGTACACATTATATGTTTTTCAATAATGGATGTGATTAGACTACATGGGTAACCATTGCTCCCATTTCTTCTAAACTATAATGAGTAGGCTTAGTCACTAGTCTAAAAGATCTAGAAATCTACCTGAGCTTATTGATGGTCTAAACTGACTATTAGCATACATAAACTATTGGTATGCAATGACAAATGTGGATAATTAAGACTCTCAGCATCAAGATATACTAACCTGAACTTAAGAATCATGTGGGTAGACTATTGCTGATTGTGGGCTCTGAGGGTATCCTGTGTTTTTTTAGATATTTCCACAGGGGACCTAATGGTCATAAAAAAATGGGCTTCCTTTGACTTCAAAACCTTTTTTCTTATTTAAAGAGAGCCTCTTCCATCTTCCTAAAACAGATTTTATTGAGTTCCTTATCTGTTGGTTGACACCAAAAATTAGTTTTTACCTCATCTGAATGAAGAATTCAAGCTAACAAACATTAAGTTCTTAACTTATGTTCTTAACTATGTGTCAAGGACATACAAACAGACAGAAAGTCACTTTTTCCCCTCAGTGTTCACTTTATTTAATATACATATATATTCAAAATTTAATTTTTAAAAATTTTGAGTTCCAAATTATTTTGTTTTCTCTGGTCCTTCCCACATCCATTGAAAAGACACACAACAGAGTATCAGTCATATCTGGGAAGTCATATAAAACATGTTTTCACATTAGACCTGTAAAAAATAAAGCAGGAAAAACCAAGTGCAAAAAGCATGATTCATTCTGCATTCAGATATTATTGGTTCTCACTGGAGGTAGATAGGATTTTTTTTTTTTTTTTTTTTTTTATCATGCGTTCTATGGAATTGTTTTGGATCATCTAATTGATCCAGAGTAGCTAAGTCTGTTACAACTCAGCATTGAAATATAGCTATTACTATGGAGCTTGTTCTGATTCTACTCACTTTATTTTTGCATTATCTCATATAAGACTTCCCAGATTTTTCTGAAACATTTTGCTCATCATTTTGTATAGCACAATAGTATTCCATAACAATCAAATATATACAACTTGTTCTGCCAATCCCCAATTTATGGACATTCTTTCAATTTCCAATTGTTTATCACCATAAAAGGAGCTTCTGTAAATATATGTGTCCACATAGAGTCCTTTCCCTTTTTTGGATGTTTTGGGGAATATAGTAATGTTGATGTTGGCAGTAATATTGATGGGTATAGTTCTTTAGACATATTTACAAATTATTCTCCAGGTTGGTTGGATCAATTCAAAATGCCATCAAGAGTGTATTAAAGTCCCAATTTTTCCATATCCTGTCTGGAATTTTTCATTTTCTTTTTGGTCATGTTAGCCAATTAGAGATGTATGAAGTGGTATCTCAGAATTGTTTAATTTGTATTTCTTTAATCAATAGTAATTTAGAACATTTTTTCAGGTGATTGTTGATAGCTTGGATTTCTTCTTGTCAAAACTTCCTGTTCATATTATTTGGCTATTTATTGATTGGGGAATAGCTTTTATTTTCTATATAAATTTGACTCAGTTCCTTTAATATTTGAGAAATGAGATTTTTATCAGAGATAGTTGCTATGAAATTCTTTTACCAGATTGTTTATTTTCTTCTAATTTTGACTATATTTTGTTTTGTTTGTGCAAAACTTTTTAATTCATGTATTCAAATTTATTGCTTTTATTATCTCTGATCCTCTTTATCACTTTTGTTTATATTTTTCTCTTATCTATAGATCTAACATGTATATTTTCCCAAACTCCTCTAATTTACTTGTGATAAAATCCTTTATGTCTAAATCATTTACCTTTTTTAACCTTATTTTGGTATATGGTTGGTCTTCTGCCAAACTGCTTTCCATTTTTCCTAGAAATTTTTGGCACATTGTGACTTGTTACTCCAAAAGCTTTAATTTTTGAGTTTATAAAATATTAGATTGCTATTGTCATTTCCTACTGTGTATTTTATTTATTTAATATTTCCCCCAGTTACATTCAAAAGAAAAAAAATTACATTTGTTTTTGAAAGTTTTGAGTTCTAGATTATCTTCCTTATCCTCAACCATTTTAAGAAACCACTTGTGAAGTTATGCAAATCATCCCACAGGTATTTCATATCTAATCTATTCCACTAATCCACCATTCTATTTCTTAGTACCAGATTTTTTTCATGATTATTAATTTGTAATATGGTTTGAAATTTGTTATTATTGACTTGCTTTCTTTCATATTTTTTGCATTGATTTCTGTAATGTTGTAGACCTTTTTTCCCTACATGAATTTTGCTCTAGAATTTGGCTATAATGTACCTGAAAATTGGCATTTGGGGATCTCTCTCATAAGCTAATTGGTAGATCCTTTAAATTTCTATTTTATCCTAGGGATCTGAGATATTTTGAAAGTTTTCTTTAATAATTTCTTGAACAATGATGTCTAAGCTTTTTTTTTTAAATTATGACTTTCAGTAGTTGAATTATTCTTAAATTATCTCTCCTCATTATAAATTTATTCGCCCATTCTAAAGTGTAATTTGGAACTATGCCCAAAGGACTATCAAACTATATATACCTTTTGATCCCCACAGGGTCTCTATTGGGCCTCCTTCCCAAAGAGATTATGATAAAGGGAAAAGGATCCACAGGTGCCCTTTTTGTGGTGGCAAGAAACTGGAAACTGAGTGCATGTTCATTATTTGGAGAATGGCTCACTAAGTTATTGGTATATGGAGTTATGGAGTATGCTATGGAGTATTATTGTTCTATAAAAAACAATCAAGGATGATTTCAGAAAGTCTTCTCCTGGAGATTCTTACATGAATTGATGCTAAGTGAAATGAGCAAAACCAGAAGATTATTATGCATAACAACAACAAGATTATATGATGATCAATTCTGATGGACATGGCTCTTTTCAGCAATGAGGTGATTCAGGTCAATTCTGATGATCTTGTGATGAATAAAGCCATCTGCATCCATAAAGAGGACTATGGATTACAACATAGTATTTTCAGCTTTTTTGTTTGTTTGTTTGCTTACTTTTTGTTTTCTTTTTCGTGTTTTTTCCTTCTTGATTTGATGTTTCTTGAGTAGCATGATAATTGTGGAAATATATATAGAAGAATTGCACATGTTTAACAAATATTGGATTACTTGCTTCTAAAGGAAAGAGTGGAGAGAAGAAAGAGAAAAAATTGGAACACAAGGAAAACTCTATACATGCATTTTGAAAGTAAAAAGTTAAAAATAAAAAATATATATATATATTTTATGCTAATTGCTGGATAGATATTTAGTGTGTATATTACTAGTTGTCTATGGTGCCTTTCATCAAAATATAGTGTTCCTACTTATCTTTTTTTTATTTGGTTTTTACTCTACTTGTAATCATTTGAAGACTTCCTGTGGCAGAATGAGTAGATGAGAATATTTTGTTCCAATGGCCCAGAAGGCAGCTGAAGAAAATGCTGTGGAGTACTTAGAGGTTGGTTAGATATTGAAGAAACAAAGGTCATCCACTACATATCAAGCTATGGCTAGTTATCTTGACTTTTGTCTTGCTACTGAACTTCAGTGACTCTGGAAGAGAAAGAAAAGCTGATGAATTTGTGTAACTCTGTCTGACTTAAATCCAATTTATATGTGAGTCAAAAGACATCATCCATACCATGATCCATTTAATCATATTTACCTACTTCACAGTAAGTCAAAAGACATCATCCATACCATGATCCATTTAATCATATTTACCTACTTCACAGTAAGTAGGCAAAGACTATCAGATATAGCAGAAAATCTTTAGGAAGAATGGATTCAGAAATAGCAACAACAATGATCTTTTACTATTGAAGACTTGTGCATCTCATGACCTTTTCAGTACCAATACTGTTTTCTTTTTACCTAAGTGCAATAAATTTTAATCTATGTACCTTCACAGCAAACACTGGTATTTAATAGACTATATCATTGTAAGGAGAAGAGACAGACAGGATATGAGGTTGTCAAAGACAATATGTGTGGCTCAGTACCCTTAAGGCAAGACTTAATGTCAAACAGATTAAAACACTTCTTTAAGGCTGATTAGTATTTTGCTGATTTGGAGGAAAAGCTGAACCAACAAAGAGTTGGGAACAGTGGAGCAGAAAAGGAGTGGACAGCTTTCAGAGATTAGTTGTACAGCCATATTGACTCATTTGGACCAGAACACTTGCAGACATCAAGATTGGTTTGAAAAAATGATGAGAAAATTCAGAAGCTACTAAATGAAAATTAGAACATCCCAGAGTTTAGTAGCAGAGTAGTTTGTCCATTTTTAAGAAAGTAGTGTTTAACTCCAAAAAAAGTAAAGTGAAAAACAAGCTTAGAAAGATACAGGATTCTTGGCTCAGTTAAAAAGGGAGAGGAAATTCAGTTTTATGCTAATAGTAATAATCTAAAATATTTTTATGATGCCCTGAAGGTTATTTATGTGCCAGATACCTATGGTGCACCTCACCTATTCAGCACTGATGAAGTTACATTGAATGTGATGAGGACATGTTTCTAAAGAGATGGGTAGGTAAAATCCCATAGTGTTCTCAACAGACCATCATCAACTAAATATTGAAACTATTGACCATTTCCTAAGATTGAAGTCAATACTTCTCTAATTGAACTTCCAACTAAAGAAGATGTTTTGAATGCCATTAGGCTCCTCTTATGTGGCAAAGCACTTAAAGTTGATTCTATTCCATCTGAGATTCATAAGACAAAGGACCTACTATCGTACTAAAGCTGACTGAAATCTTCTAGGTACTATAGCAAGAAGACATTATCCTTCCAAGAGGTCAAGGATGTCTTCATTGTCCATCTTCATAAAGGAAAGGTAAATATATTGTTCTATGACAATTGCTAGGCAATATCTCTCTCAATAATTGTGAGCAAGATTTTTGTTAGAGACTTTCTCATAGGCTAATCCTTTACCTGGAAGACACTCACTTACCTAAAGCCATGCAGCTTTAGAAAGAGCCAAGAAATGGTCAATATGTTGTTCACTGCCTTATAATTCTAGGAGAAAGGCCAGAAGTCTGTACACAATGTTCATCAATCTGACCAAAGTTTCTGATGTCAGTCATCAGAATTTGTGAAAGGTCATGGCAGTAGAAATTCATCAGTATTGCAGGCCAGTTTTATCATGGTCTGGATTCTGAGTTCTGGATAATGAATAATACTTTCATACTGTTGTGCCACAATTCTCTTTAATTGTCCTGACCAGTTTTTCTAATTGGTTCTGCCTCAGTTTCCCTAAATTGTTCTGCCTCAGTTTCCTTAACTGTTCTGCCTCAATCCCCTAGTTGCAAAACCTCCCTCCAGACTGAAGGCCACTGTTCTAAGGTTATAAATTGTTAATGTAAGACTCAAGATAAGGGGGAGATCAGACTTCCTGGCTCCTAACTCCTTCTGTCCTCAAGAATTTATGGCACTACCCCCCTCTAAATATTCCAAAAGATAAAACTATCTCAGATATCTCACTGACATCTTTACTTCTGTTTATTTAGATATCCTGACTCTGGCTCCCTAGTTTCTTCTCTCCCCCCCCAACCAAATTTATGGCCCAGAAACTTCCCGCTCTTTTCTTTCTTTGTTTCAAGGCCTATTAAAAAACAAACAAACAAACAAACAAACAAAAAAACCCCAGAAACTTGGGATCCTCACATTCACCACTGGATACTTTGAGACTAGAATCCTGCCAATCAATCAAACTCTCCAATTAATAAAATATTAAAAATTCTCTAATTTCTATCTTGCTTCAGTTTCTCTGGCATTACAATACTTTCCCAGTCATCCACCAAATGAAGCAGGGATTTATGCTTTTTCCTGTTTTTCAGCATGATGTTATCAGTGATAGTGTTGGATACTTTTGATGAGAATGAAAAGGACATGAAAGTTAAACACTAATCATAAATTATTTAAGTTGAAAAGTCTAAAACCAAGCCTTAAAGTAGAGGGGAAGCTGGTGCATGACTTTTTGTTCACAGATGATTTTATCAATGAAATCTCTATGATTGAGATGCAGTATTAGTTAATTCTCTGCTGCTTGTATTAAGTTTTACCTGACAATCAACACTGATAAAACAGAGCTTCTCCACCAGTCAGAATGGCACCATTCATACATGGAAATGGAGGAATTTTGAATACTGTTATTAAATTTACTTTCCTTGGCAGTATATTTTCCAGGGATGTCTGCATAGATGATGAAGTTGAGGAATATTTTGCCAAAGCTAGTTCTGTCTTTGGAAGGTTCACAAAAAAAAATGAATGGGAGAGAAGTATTAGGCTACCTATCAAACTGAAGGTCTACTGAACTGTTGTGCTGATTTCATTGTTTATGAAAATTGGACCGTATACCAGCACCATGTTACAAAACTGAATTGCTTCTATTTGAATAGACTCTGAAGAATACATGTCAAGATAAGGTACTAGACAATTATTTCCTTTTTCAAGTTCAATGTCAAGCATTCAAGCTCAACTGCAGAGAATACATTGCTGATGAGTTGTCCATGTTCTTTGAATGCCAAGTGGATGGTTACCTAAAAGACTATTTTATGAAGAATTCACATAAGCTCTAGTCTCTAATCATCTACTTTGTTTCTATTTATGTGTGTAGATATTGTTTCTTATAAAAGAGGAAGTAGCTAGGTGGGATTAGAGTCAGAAAGAATTGAATGCAAATCTAGCCTTGGATATTGACTTGGATATAGTGATTCTGTGGCAGTCACTTAGCTTCTGTCTGCCTTAGATTTCTCCTATCTAAAATGGGGGAATAGTATTACCCCTACCTGCTTCCTAAGGTTGTGGTGTGGATCAAATGAAGTAATATTTGTAAAGCACTTGGCATGTAATAGGCACTCCATAAATGTTAGCTATGATGATGGTAATGATAATGATGATGGTAGAAAATGAGCTCTTTAAGTGTAGAGACTTGCATTTTTGCCTTTAGATTTTTAGTACTTAATATAATTCCTGGAACAGAAAGTGCATAAAAATGATTTGTTGATTGTTGATTGATTCTTTGGAGAACAAATTTAGCTCTCCTTAAAAGGCTCAGCTTTTACTTTGTTTGGAATATTCTCATGTTTATTACTAAGATCCAAATATTTAATGATTCTTCTTTACTTTCTCCTCAGGTATGATCATATTTGATCCTTAAGGTGTCTGCTTATAGACAATTCCATATAAAACTGTGCTATAAAAATGAACTAGTATGATTGAAATAAACTTATACCTCTCAATGCATGCAATTAAACTTTATCAATATATGCAAATGATTTCTGTTGTCCAGTCATTACAATTATGTCTGATTCTTTGTGACCCCATTTGGGATTTTCTTGGCAAGGATACTGGAGGGATTTGCCATTTCCTTCTCTAATTCATTTTACTGATGAGGAAATTGACACAAACAGGGTTAAGTATTTTGTCCAAGGTAACACAGCAAGTAAAGTCTAAGGCTGAATTTGAAGTCATGAAGATGAGTCTCCTGACTTCAAGCCTGATGTTCTATCTATTGCACTATATGCAACTGCATCAGCACCATTTCCCTCTAAAAACAAACCACTAGTCTGAGTTTAGAGGTCCAGTAAATATCTTTCATACAGGTACCCACAACTTAGTTCCCTTTCTATCTATCTAAAGGTCATTTGCTTCTGTCCTAAGTAGTCATCTGGTAGATCCCTATCACTTAGCACTAGATCCAAATAAACATAGGAATGCTAGAGTTTCAGGGGAGGGGAAAGCAGAAGCCTGTCTAAGTTGTGAACTATGAGCAAGTTAGAAAGCTGGGGCTTCTGATGTGTTTCTTCTAGTCTTTTATTGTCAACATTTCTAATCCCCCCCCACAATTTAATTATTAATTTATTACATAAGCTACTAATGAAACTGTTTATAATATTTTTCTATCGGTAGTCTGTTCTATTGCAGGGTCCACTTATAATTATCAGTTTAAGAACACATATTGTTTACCGCATCACACTACTCAAGTGCTTATCACATTTTTGAAAAACAACTCAATCACAAAATAGAGGGCTTAAAACAAAATGGAGGTAGGTATTTTAGGTTGACAAACTTATTCCTATTATCTTATTAAGGGAATAAAACCTATCCTTACTGTACAGACCTGAAAGGAAATTCAGGTCCACAAATCTTTGCTTATATGCACATTGCCCTAATGGATACTGTTCCCCCCTCCCCAAGTTACATAAAATTTAAGTTTAAGCTTAAATTATAGGTGTTTAATTTTAGCAAACATTTAATTTTTTTCATATTGCATAAAAGGCATAAAAGTATTATTTATTGTGTGGGAAACATTACTTGGTCTTTAATTACTAATTTTGAAAGGATATTGAAATTTTTAAAAGCTGTTAATAGAAACATTACAGTTTGTGGGTATGAAGTATTGAAATATCTATTTCCTATTAATGGATAGAATATCCAAGTCTTCTTATTTGGTGGATTTGCATTTTTTCCCATAAAGATCTCTTAAATAAAATTAAAAAAAAAATTACAAGGGCTTAGTTACTATAATAGGAAATTTTACATTGTATGATGTACATTGTTTTGAGTTGATCAAATATTGTGATAATGGTCATTCCTTAAATATTGGGACATTAGACCCTTAGTCAGGATCATAATTCTCTTTATAGTATAATTTCTAGTGGAGAATTTGCTTCAATTAATTTCTTTTTGACAAAGAATTTTTTCAATTGAGTGTCATACACCATAAACTCAGGGGGTATCTGTAATTTTATCAATGGATATTTAATGGATATTTCCTCTTTCTCTTTATGGATATAAATAACAGTATGAAAATTTCTATGCAAAATAATAGACAATAATCTTTAAATAAATAAAAACTTTTCTTAATCAGAATAAGAAGAGAGATAATTTTTATTATAAGAGTAAGGAAATAAATTCCAGAAAGTTCACTCTTCTTCACAGCCACAATTATTCACATAAACAATTATTTCATTCTTGAAAATATTTTTGGCTCCTCTATATAATGATTGCTGCATCATGTAATAGTTTAATTACAATCAAGATATGAAATAGATAGCCAGCTTCAAAAAAATGTGATCTAATTAATGGAATTAAAGATGGATGTGTTGCAATCTGTTAAAATCTATGTATTGATGTAGTATGTCTCTGAATATATAATATAATTTTATAGCTTCTATGGAATCCACTTCCTTTTTGTCTGTTAATACAAGTTTTGGAAGCAAAGATTTCAGCCATCCTAATTAAAATTTATATTTTAGAAATTTCATGCAATTATTTTTTCTTCTACCCCTCCTTTCTCTGACTTTTTTAAAAAAGGAAACAAACAAACAAAAACCTTATAATAATTAAACATAGTTAAGCACAACAAATTCCTCTACTGGTCATATCAAAAAAATGTGTGTTTCATTTTTCGTATTAACTTGCTATCATTAGGTGGGAAACATTCTTCATCAATAATTCTCTGAAACCACAGCTTATCATTGGATTGATTGGAGTTTTAAAATTTTTCACAATTTTTTACTTTTTTTATGCTGTTTTTTATACTGTTTATGTTATATTAGAAACTGTTTCTTTCATTCTGCATAGTTTGCTCTATATCAGTTCATATAAGCATCATTAGATAACTCTAAAACCATCTCATTTCCTTTAGCATATTTGTATTCCATTACATTTTTATACCATTATCTCTTCTTTGCAACTACAAAAGAGCTGCTATAAATATTTTTACACACATAGAAAATTTTTTTATTTTATCTCTTTAGAACATAGTATGTGTAGTAGGATCTCTGAGATACAGAAAAAGGTGTGCACAGTTGAATGGTTTTCTGCAGATAGTTTCTGCTTTTGGGAATGATTGCATCATCACAACTCAAGCAAGAATTTATCAACTTTCCTCTTTTCCCGAAGCCCCTCCTGTACTTATTATTTTCTTTTGTTTAATTTGTGAATTTCACCAATTTGTTTGGCATGTGGTAGAATCAGAGTTGTTTTATTATGCATTTTAAAATTATTAGTTATCTGATTAATTTTTATATCTTAGATTTTTTTTCTTTTTGTGTACCTATTCTTATTTGATCTTTATTCCCAATTCTTTTCTTAAGAATGTCTTTGATATGTGCATAGATTATGTTTTTACTATGTATATAAATAAATAATATCAGTAAACAATATCATCAATATGTTGGTGATAATGGTGTTTTCTAGAGTAATTTTTAGATGGGAATAAAATCTGAATTTCTTCCTCCCCCCTACCCAATTTTTAATATTTTTCCCTTGTTCAAATCTCTCAATTTCCTCAAAATCATATTGGTTCTGGTATGGGCTTCTTTGTGCATTTTGGCCAAGTTCAAGCATTTTTTCTAACTTTATTTCTCTTTAGAGCCATTTATCCTTTTGTATAAATAGATATGGGATTATATTATGAGTTGAAGTATGAAGAAAATTGACTTCCGTGGGAATGAAAGGTGTTTGAAAAATATTTGCAGATATTTTCTATCTTTATCTGTTTAATGCTTACCTTCTAATTTCAACTCTAAATGCTTTAGAAAAATTTTTAATTAATTGAATGTGTTGCCAAGTTTCTGAAAACTAATTTTAGATTTCACTGATTTTCTGATTTATGAGATGATATTGTTCATAATCCTTCATTATTATTTTAAGAATAGTTTTTTAAAGTATTGTTGAGTGTTTTTCATATTACAAATATTTGCAAATTATTAATACTTCAAAAATGGTTTCTTACAGTAAAATACAAGCAAAAGTGTAATACAGTGACCTTATCTGAAAATGCATGCAACATTTCATACTACAGCATTCCCCCCACATCTCTATAAAAATTAAGCAAATCTTCTTTCCTCTTTCTTGCCCCCAAGTAAAAATACCAAAAGGAAAATTTATTGTAATAAATATTCACAGAGAAGCAAAAATTAATTTCCCTAACAACTATTATAGATATGTATATATGTAAATACATGAAAATACACATGTACATACATATATCTTACATAGACATACTGAAGATATTCTGGAAAGCAATTTAGAATTATTTACAAACATGTTTCTAAAGTTTTTTGTCAACAATTTCAAATTGCTATTGAGAATGATTGTTCTTTACAATCATTTCAACATTTCTCATTTACCTTTTTGTCATCTTTACCCCTCTGATGTGTGTGAAGTAGATGCAAATCAATTGCCATAATTACTAGATTAAAAAGTCTAACAATTACCATATGTTTGCTATTTCCATCAGATTTTACAAATGTTTTATTTTATTTTATCATTTTAAACTGATGCTGCCCTTATAAAGTATAGCTAAGTGTAGCAATAGTCAGCCTTTTTTAAAGTCTTCTCAATTTGTCAATTGATTTATTGGCTAAACTTCCATATAATATTGTTTTAATCAAGATTAATTTCTTTTTCTGTATCTATGTCCACATTTTCTCCATCATTCTACTATTGCTCTTTTGATTTTCTAGGCTTTGTCACCATACCTCAGATATCATCTCACCCTAGAACAGCATGTGGAATCTATATTGGAACATCCCTTTATAAGCTAAATCCTTTCTCCCCCTGGTAAATTTCTCCCAGGACTTCCATTTTGGGGAAGGCAACAGGCCAGCCAATCTTCATTCTTCTTCTTTCTGTTAGTTTCAAACAATTCTTTTTTGTACATTCGTATTAATTTTTAAATCTTTCCTGTAGCAAACAGATATATAACTTAGGTATAACTCCTAAATAAGTAATAGGTTGTTTTCTGTTTTCTAGAATATGAAATATTTCCTGTTTGAGAAGTTGTTTTTGCTTATTGTGCTTTCTAACTCTGTTCTCAAAGACTATATTATCATACATATGTGTGAAGTTTTGTTCTCTCTCTCTCTTCCCTTATTTTGATGTGTATTTTCAGTATATTCTTTTATCCTCACTGCCTTTTACCAACTTTATTTTGAAGTCTCAATGTATGAAAATATAATTGATTTGAAGTGTTTCTACTAGGATCTTAGAATGTTTACCTTTTTAACTTTTTAAAAATGTTGATGCATAAGTTACAAATTCTTATCTTTATAGTGATTTTTTAAAAAGTACTCATACATACTTCAATATAAGAAGACCAAATATACCTCAAAATGAACATGTGATAAAACCAACTCCACCAGCCTTTTCAAAGAGAACGAGTTAAAAACATCCTTCAATTTAGTGGAAATTTCTTCTATCTTTTAGTTTAACTTACATAAAAATTTAACAATATTGATAACAAGATCCATCTGGATTTGGGTAAGGATTTCACATTTAGATTACCAATATAAGGAGTAGATTTTATAAGTGGCCAAAGGCCTTCCATTTTTAGCATCATCTTGATATAAACCACTTGCCTCATTAATCTGCCTCCTTTTCTGTCATTCTTCCAACATAACTGAAGAAGGAAAAGGGGATTAATACAGGATTGAGGACTATTTTATATTTTCTTTGTTTCAGGGGTTTCAATCAATTCACCAAAGATTTGATGACAAAAAAAAAAAAAAAAAATTACCACAAAATTGTCAACCTACAAGCAATGAGTCTCAGTCTCTTAGCTAATCTTAATATCAGAAACTGGATACTATCTGTTGCCAAAATTGGACAATGTGCCTCCAGTGTTCCACAAATTGTTTCACAATTTGGCAGAAACTATATGTCTGCTGGCGTAGCTTTTAAAAATCTCTACCCAATGATAAGGCATTTTAATAGGACTTAGTAAATGATCAGAGTTTATACAATCCATATACGTTAATACAGAAACTACAAAACATACACACACACACACACACACACACACACTACACCAAGTGAAAACTCCTCACTTTTTTAGAAACTACACATTCAACAGCAAGGTCATCTAATTAAGCTATTGCGTTTTGTGTTTACTTTCCAAATTTTGTTCCTATGGAAATGGAACTTTGAAATACATTTTATCCTCTAATAAAATGCCGCAAAATGAAATTTTCTTATTGGGAATAAGGAACATATTAGGTAAGTAATATTCCCTAGATTTGAACCTATACCTGTTTGTTGTTTAGTGAAACCAGAATAGTTATTTCTTTTTATTTTCCTAGAATGACTTGGTTCATGTAATTGATAAGGCTTAACTTTTGCACAAGGAATCTATTGGTTTTCAACTGCTTGTAAATCTCTCCAAGATATTGCTTCTCCCCATACTTTGTATTAAAGCAAGAAAAATCTCTTTTTAAATATCAATAAATCCATATGTTTCATATACACAAAAGATGTTATTGGATCATAATGCTAAGGAAGGATCAAAATACCAAGTATACCTTTTACCTAAAAATAGTTTCCTTTCTCTATGGACAATATTTTCAAAAGAAGAAAATGAGAAGGCATATGAAGATTTCTAATTCTTTTGATTTTTTAAATAGAGAAGACCAAGAAAGCTGACACAGAACATATCCTTAGAGCATGAGTCCATAAACAATTCCCACACATGAACCTAACAATATATTTCCAAATACACATGGGATATTTATTATGTACACACATATATGTAATAAATATATTTATATAATACATACTCAATTTTATTCACATTTGAAATTATATTTTAATAGAAATTTAGATCATATATTTCCCATTCATACCATTTCTGTAGGTAAGATCAGCTATGGACACATATTTATATACATATACACATATACACACACACACACATATATATATATGTATACATACACACATATATAATATGGGTGTCAGGGTGTATACATATGCACATATATATTTAATTAACATTACTAAGTACTTTATACAAAGTATTGTTCTATGTATTAAAGGAAATACAAAGAAAAATGAAATATAAACTTGTCCTCATGAAGGTTTTAATTTAATAGAATAGACTAAACATGAATGTAATTACTAGAATTTAAACTATAACATGGCAAAAGAATGCAATGTGTACTAAAGTTATATAGTTCTGATGAAGGCAGATAATTTCTGGCAAAGGAATTTGGAAAGGTTTTTAGGAGGAGGCAACCTTTAGCTGATCCTTAAGGGATAGGCAGGAATTTAAAAGGTAGCGTAGGAGGGATAATGATCCAGGCAGAGATAGCAGCTTGAAC
This sequence comes from Sminthopsis crassicaudata, assembly GCF_048593235.1. Lineage (NCBI taxonomy): Eukaryota > Metazoa > Chordata > Mammalia > Dasyuromorphia > Dasyuridae > Sminthopsis > Sminthopsis crassicaudata. The sequence continues at coordinate 235,896,405 of NC_133619.1, forward strand.
CAAAGCACAGAGGCAGAAAAATCTTCTAATTACCATGGAAAAGTAAGTATTTCACTATGAATGGTTCCTGCTTTTTTTGATGAGGAAAAATTGTCACAAAAGTGTGAGCTTGATTGTAAAAGCTTTGATGACACTAAGTTCAATGATAATATGATTGTATAAAGTTCTAGACTTAGACTGAAGATGATTTGGGTTCATCTTTATTTCTGACGCCTACTAAGTATAAGTTTTTTTGTTTGTTTGTTTGTTTGTTTTTTGTTTTTGGGTTGTTGTTTTTTTGAAGAGCATTTATATACAAGGTTGTATACGTAGGTAACTTAATTGGTAGCAATACCATTCATCCGGGGGCAAAGAGGTGGTGCAGTGGATATAGCACCAGCTGAGATCAGGAGGACTCGAGTTCAAATCTGGTCTCAGACACTTAACCCTTTTAACTGTGTGACCCTGGGCAAGTAAGTCACTTAACCCCAATTGCCTCAGTAAAAAAACAAAACAAAACAAAACAAAAAAAATTACAAAAAAACTCAAAACAAAAGAGTATTCAAAAGAATTGAGGAGAACTCTGATTAAAAAAAAAAAGATAGATCTTGACTCAAATAAGTTTTCTCATCCTCTACAAGCTGCTTTGTGCCACTTAAGAGAGAATAGAATTTTATTCACTGTCCACTTTTTAGTACACAGAGACCCAAGAAACATTTGCTATAGCCATGAGATGATCTGGGATTAAAGAAAGGGCATATTGGAAGAAAAAATATTTCAGGCAATACCTCTGAAATTGCTGCAGATAGCTGCATCATTGTTTATAAGTGCCCTGAAATGTTGATACCTGGCTGAAAAAAGAAAAGTTGGAACTTGCACAATGCAGGAGATGGTGGAGTTGGGAGAATGCTCATCGATAATATTGGAGAAAAGCCTCTGAAATATGGGATGGTCATTGTCCTATTTGGTGGTTATGTACCCCTTAAGAAATCTCTTTTCCCTTTGGAATACCAGTGGGTCCTAAAGTAGAGATAAGGATGATACAGTGTCATGGAAGCCAAGGGAAGTATCAAGAAGGATTGATTGTCAAATGCTACAGAGAATTCAAGGATTATGATGTAGACTGAGAAAGAAAACTGGATTTGTCTAATAATTAGGTCACTGATAGAAAAAAAGATTATATAACATGATGTGGGCATAAAAGTCATATTGAAAGAGGATGATTAATGAGCTTGGGGTGAGACATTAGAGGTGTTGGTTTATGGGTTTTATGTATTTGCTTATTTTTTAGAAGAGACAACTATTTGAAGAAAGTAGCAGAAAAGGAAAGATTGAAAATATTAAAGATTCAGATAATGTAGAGTTCAGTCCTAAAAGAGATTAAAAACAGATCACAGACATGGGTCTCCACCTATAACTTGGCCAAGTTCTTCTAGGATTAAAGAGGAGAAAGAGAAAAAGGGTGGAGTCATACTAAAGTCTTTAATTTGGAGGTGGGTGTTGAGGGTGATTTCTTTAGTAGCTTCAATTTCAGTAAAGTGAGAGTCTGAGTCATTGATTGAGAATAGGGGGAGCAGGATAATGACTGGGGGCTTGAGTACAGAAGAAAAGGTTTGCTAGAGTCACTGAGGGAGATATGCTAGGAAACCAGCAAGAATTAAATAAAATTATTTTAGAGAAGTAACCAAAGGCCAAAGTTACCTAGCATGAATTTATAATAAATAAAATAATTTCTGGCCACATATAGTAGATGGGATTCACTGGAAAATAATCTATTGTTGGGAAAAATTGAAGGCCAAAGCAAAAAGGGATGGCAGAAAATGAGATGGATATATAGTATCATGGAAGCAATGAATATGAATTTGGACAGATTTTAAGAGAGAGTAGAAAATAGAAAGGCTTGGCATGTTATAGTTAATGCAAACACAAAGGATTAGACCTAACTGAATGACTGGATGACAATAAGGTTTCAATATTTTTTGCAGATAATAAAATAAGATTTCTTTTCTGATGCCTCTTTTTGACATGTAGTTGACTTGGCTTATCAAGGTTATATCATGCAGCATACAATCTCTACAACTCTATGCTGGAAAGGCTCTATGAGCTAGATCATGGAACTTCTATCTGTTGTCCATGGATCAGCATAGTTAAATAGTTAAATTCTTACACATGTTCCAAAAATTCACTTTACAAGATGGAGATTGCATAGCTATATAGTAGTTTGTATAAAAAATGTATTAGAAAAAAACGTAAAATCAAGCACAGTGTTAAGTCAACAATGTGATGTCAGTTGAAAACGCTAATGTGAACTTGGAGTACATTAAAAGAGGCAAGATTTATAGCAGTTAAGTACTCTGCAATCCGTACTCTGCTCAGATCACATATGTTATTGACTCATAGATTCTAGGGACCACAATTTATGATAAGTTGGGAAGAAGCATCCAGAGGATAATCAGAATAGTGAACAACTTTGAGTACATGTCAGATAAGAATTATTTGAAGTAACTGAGTGTTTAATACAGGAAAGAGAAGATAGTTGAAAGGGGAAGGGAGGCACGCTATCAATGCTTATGTAGTTAAAAAGAGTAAAATATTTGCAAGAGAGTACACCAACATATTTAAGGAAACAAACAGAAAAATAAAACTCTGATCAGGTTGGGTTTATATCAGGAAAGAAGGGTGAGTTCAAAGTTAAAAAAAATTATAGACATAATAAATTATATTAACAATAAAAATAAAATCATTATTATAGAGAAAAAGTTTTTGACAAAATTCAAGCTCCATTTATCTTTTAAAAAATTAAAAAAAACACAGGAATAAATTAAATTAACCTTTACTTAATACATAACTTTACTTAACACAATAAATAACATGTATCTAAATCTAAGAGTAAATCTTTTATGTAATAGAAAAATGTCAAATATGTTTCTAATAATATCAAGCATAATGCAATGAAGATCATTATCACTTTTATTATTTGACATAGTATTAGAAATGAGAGGCACTGTATTTGAAAACATATCTTGTGGAAAAGAGATTAGACTTGTTCTACACTAGAAGGCAGAACCAGGAACAATGAGACAATTTTAGACTGCATGTCAGAAAAATTAACAGAAATTTTAAAATGCCAGTTTCTAAAATACTGATTCTTCATCAAAGAATAGTTATAGAGTATTCATATGCCAGTCAAGTTAAGAGAGAAAGTAAAAACATTCTCCTGAAATCCTGGGACATTAACTTTCAAATTGTGAAATTAATTTTTAAATTATTCCATTGGGATTTGTTGAAACACTTAACTCCTTGGCAGCAAATGATTTAGCAAGTTGTTAGGAGATATAAAATATAACTTTGGGAGAAATCTAACTACTTTACTAAATGAATTCTAAAATTCTAAAATTCATTGGACAAAAATGTACAATTTTGTTGGTTTACTACTTTTTACTAAATTAGGACAGGGTTTTCAATAATGGGTTATTATTGATGAGGACTTGGATATCTGGGTTCATGTAGCAGAGAGGGACTGGAGCATTGATGGAATTACTTCTTGGAACAAGCAGAGAAAAAGCTTGATAGAATATGTTTAGCTTAGTGGTCCCACTCTCTGGGTTGCTCATGTACCCTGAAGCAGCCCTACCTTGCTGTGTAAAGCCAAAAATCCCAGTTGTGTCAAACCCCTGAGGCTCACCGTCTGTGGGGGTTGTGGGCAGCCTGCTGTCAGTCAAGTCCCTGAGAGTAAATTAAATGTTCTCTGTTCATCTGCCTTTGGCCCATGCTGGCTTTGCTGAACCCCCTTTGGGAGTGCCTCCTGGTGTCTTTCCCTTCACCCCTTCCCTAAGCATGTAGTGTCTCTCCTTTGATCCCTTCACTTATTTCTTCTCTTTCTCCCACTATTCTCTTTCTCAACATCCACTATGCCTTGTATTGTGTTTCTCCTTATTATAATTAATTCTTTTATGGTGCTAAATTGCATTTAGAATTTAGCCTGCCATCTAAAGCTTGCCATAATTGCATGGGGTGTTCCCATGCTAATTGTGTATTCCATTAGGGAACTTGCCCTTCCTAACATTCATTATTAAAACCCCTTTCTATGCTTTCCCAATTCTACTTCATATTTACCATTCTGGGTATTTATTGTATCTCTTCATTTTCTCTGTAACTTCTTCTCCTAAATAAACCTTCCTTTTGCTAAAGAGAATGGCAATTGTGAATTCTTCATAGGACCAAACTTCAACATTTGGCGCCTACCATTATCTGGTACTTACAACATCATCATTATTCTTGAACAATGAATTCATATGAGGAGATTCATATCAGTGTGTTGACTAGTTTTGTATACCATTGTTCCAGTCTCGCGTTGAGTACTTTAAAGGCACAATAACTAATATAAGTGATAGAAGAATTACATAATATATTCACCTCAGAATAAATGTAGTATAAGGTTTATTACTTCAATCACAACTCTAATTAACTTCCAAAAGAGTATCTAGGTGTGTACAGATATACAATACAACACATATACATATAAATATGTATATATATACATATAAATGCATGTGTGTATACACATTCACACATACATACACATACATATACACATATATACAATTACCAGTATTGAATATTTCACAATTATGAAAGGAAACCATGAAAAGGTGGAACAGCTTTCCAAGTCATTGCTACAGGAGCTCTGTTTTTCTTGTTCCTTTGTCATTTAATATCTTTGTAATATACTATGGGAATTTAAATAAGGCTCATTATAAACATAGCAAGGGCCTATTTTTTCTTCATAAAAGTTTCAAAATTTGAAATAATTGTTCTGACAATTCAGGTTGTGAAAAATCTTTTGATGAGAGAAATTGTTCAATTATTTCTCTGCTTTACTTTTCCAACTCTTTGCGACTCCGTGTTCAGTTTTAGTTTTTTGGATTTGTCTTCAGGAAGGAAAAAAGACCTGAACTATGCCAAAAGCTAACAGCAATGGCAGCAAAGTATAAACATTCAAACTTGGCTGTTTGGAATCAATCCTGGAAGTCTTTTGCAATAAATGAATGCACATGAACTTAATCATATTCAATTGTGTAATGTGTGTATAAGTGTATATAATTTAAATACATTCATATTCACATTTCCTTTAGAATAGCTTAAATATGATTTTTCAAAATATTGTACAAATGGGATAAGACAAAGAAGGGCATTAAAAGATCATAGTTTTTTTTCTTTAATTTTTATTTTATTTTATTTTATTTTTTACCCTTCTAACCATGCAAGCATAAACTGAGATTAGGATAACAATAATCTTGAGGAACTAAATTCTTCAGGTATTAGAATTAAAATGAAGTGTTACTATTAATTTAATAGAATTGAATATTTCTTTCCAACAAGTAGCTAAATCTCAGTGGACCCAGACAGTCTGTTAATATAAGCTTAGAACCATGCCTTTCATAAAACAAATGCTGTGTGTTGAAAGAGACTAGCTCAGTTTCCTTTCCACCCTAAATTCTAAGACTAATTAGCCTTAGGGATTTTAGGTCACACCCTGAGGAATCAGATCTTTTTAGTCCTTCTTTCATTGGCAGCCCCTCCTGAAAACCTTGATAACCAATGGGAAAGTATGTCCTAACCTGCCTATTATATGATGAGTTGAGGGCAAGAAAGTAAGATGAGTTTAGAGCTGTTCATCTTGCTGCAATTATGAATAAAGGGAGCCAGGAGTTTTGAAAACATCTCCATTATCCTGATACAAAAATGACAGATTAGTAAAGGGGGAGGGATTGTCTTTTTCTGAGAATTTGAAAGTAGCATGCAGTCAGTTCACTGGAATATTCCTGTGTCTGTGATTTCCAGAAACCCTCAAGATAACTCAAAGAGAATCACAGATTCAAAATCCAAAAGGACCATGGAAAACATCTAGGTGAAACTATTAATTTAGCAGACTCTAAAACTGAGGCCCACTGTGTCAAAATGCTTTTGCAAAATTACCCAGTGTTTGTACTAGTTATCATTAGAATCCATAGTCCTTGGCTCTGATCCCAGAGTCTTTTCTAATCCAAAGTGAAGAAATTCATGAAACTGTTATTAGCGGTAGTCTTTAGAAGAACACTTAGGATTGTGTCCTAAGTGTCTCCTATTTATCAAATGAAAAACATCTACTTTGGAAGTACCTGTATCTGAAATCTTTTTTTTCAAGCTCTTGTAGATATGCAAAGGCAATGTCATAACATGAAGATTGGCCTTCTAACTCAGAACCAGGCTGCTACATTTGCAGTCTCAAGGTTTCAGGGGATAATCCTGAGGGTTTATATTGTCTTTTCTCTATTTCCAGCAGTTCAGATTTTCTCCCTATTGCTGGGGAGCTGTGACTAGCACCTCAGTTCCACGTAATTACTTAACATTAATTCGTTTTTACAGAAGGATATTTATTTCAAAGATATAATAAAAAACAAACCTATAAGCATTTGTCCTTAAACCTACTTCACACAAACTCACCTATACTACCTCAGTTTGTTAGGAAATAGGCTCAAAATAGCTCAGTTTCTATATCACATGTCCCCAGGTAGGATAGCTCCCAGATGATTCTTTGTCTCATCCCCTACAGGGCTGGGGTCCAAAATAAACAATCTTGAGTTATCAATATTAAATTGGCTGTAAGAAAAAGCAAACCCTGGAATTCTGGGGTGCTGAAGCACTTCTAAGACTTTTTAAAATTAAAAAAGCTCCATTCCCTTCCCCTAGAAGGGAAAAATACAAATACAGAAGCCAAAGTCTGAAGCCCATTTCTGGGACTGTGATTCCCAGAAAGCCTCAAGATTCAAAGAGAATCACAGATTTACAGTCAAAAAAAAAAAAATTCTAGGCAAACCCATTTACTTTGCAGATTCAGATGTGATTTTAGAGATATGAAGTCCCTAAGATCTTTTCCCTTCAGATTTCTTGTCAGTCACTCTGAGAAAATGTCACAGATTTTTCAAAAGCTACCTATGTAAAATAAGAATGGCTACTATTGACAAGCCTTTTAAAATTCTTTTGAAGCCATTCCATCAGTTTCATACTCACCATCTGGTTATCTAACTGGAACCAGTTGTAAAATGCTTACTCATGCTCCAAAGTCTCTCTAAGGTACTTCCTTTACACATCATTATTATCCCAGAAACAAGCTCCCTAGAGTCCTCTGTAAGGAGAGGTTACATCAGCCAAACAAGCTAATGGGGTCTGCACATGTGTCAGATTGATCCCCATTGCACTTACTAAAGGATTCTTTAAGGACAACTTAACTTGTCATTTCCTTCATGCTCCAAACACATATTTAATAAGGATCTGGAAGGTGTAGTGCCTCATCTTAGCAGCTGGGGAAAGCAGGACATTTTGACAAAACAGTGACCCTGCCATTCTGGATTTTATAGTCTAATAGATTATAATGTTATAGTCTAATAATAATATAGACTATATTAGACCTATAGTCTGAGAGGTGGATAACATTCAATGCAATCTCTTATTTTTGCTTGTTCTTAATTTTTTTGTCTTTTGTACCTTCTATATGGTTCTTTCTAATGCTGGGATTTTATTCACTTAGCCCATCTCTGAGAGAAAACTAAGTATTCAGGAAGACAGGCAGTGTAATGAAATGTTTGCTTGGGGGTCTTAAATTCCAAAGGAGACTATCACTTACTAAAGAATATGAATAAGACAGAAGTAGGCAGTTAGGTAATACAGTAGATAAGAGTGCCAGATTTGAATCAAATCTAGCCTCAGGCAATTAATTGCTGTGTGACTCTGACCAAATCATTTAATCCTGTTTGCTTTAGTTTTCTCATGTGTAAAATGAGGTAGTGAAAGAAATGGCAAACCACTCAAATTCTCTGTGAAAAAACCCATAAAAATATAAACAAATTAGGTCCCAAAGAGCAGGACATGATTTAAATGACTGCACAATGACAAGAAGAAGTAGGCAACAAAGGAGTGGGTAAAGAATACAAAAGATTTATTGTGTTCTTGGAATTTTGTAAATTCTGATTGTTCCAGATGGTAAAAGGAGAAGATGAACTCACACATTTTACTTTGCAATTTAGTGCTGATTTCTAGATCTCCTAGTCATCACAAGTCCCTTGGTAGCATGATACTTCATATTAGGCAGCCAATTAACACTGTAGCATGACAGCAATAGGGATTGCCAAAGTGTGCTAATGAGAAAAAACCTTTGCTTAAATTTGGCCTGATTAAATGTGCATGCTATACACTTGCAGTCTCTAGTCTAGTCTGTCCACAGAAAAGAATGAAAATAGGGGGAAAATGTTGCATTGTCAGTTTTAATGTCTTTTTGTTTCCCTAAGATCTTAAAGTAGTGATTAATTTGTTATGTAAACAAGGGTCCACAGAACAGCTATTTTAAAACAAGATAGAAATTATTTTAAACTGGGATTAGAGGAGATCTCAAAGACTTCTTAAAATATTTTTGCTTTTAAAAATTATCATTTCCATGTTTTTCTTGGCAAAATAGAGGATGATATGTTAGGCGGGCAACTATAAGAGAGGCTACTAAGATAACCTATTAATACTAAATGTGTTTAATTAGATTAATCAATTAGAGCAGGGGTCTATTAACCTTTTATGTGCTCATTTATACCCTTTTGGGAAGTTTATGAAGTACATGTGCAACTTTTCATAAAAAGTGTTGCTATTATTTTTAATAGATAATTGGAGAAAATGCTAAAATTAATTTAGAAGCTAGTTAAAATAAAAATTTATTCCCCCACTACTACTACTTCCAAGTCCATAGATCCCAGTTTAAGAAACTCTTACTTAAGATGTTTTAAACTGACATTTTATTTCCTGTCATGCAAAGAACTAAATTGCAAAATTATAAAAAAATAAAAAATCATATTTTGAAAATACATATTGATATAATAGTGAAAATGCACACCAAAATGGTGAAGTAATTATTCTCCCTCTCCTCTACCTTGGCACCAAAGTTTGCCATTTATAAAAGAAATATACTAAGCCAATGACAACTAATGGAGTTATTTTAGTAATAATATGTTTCCAACCAAAATGTCATTGCTCATCAGGTAATAATTCATATTATAAAATATTATGAACAAAATGTCCTGTGACTTGCTGAACCACAGAGTAACTAAAGATCCAGCCTCATTCAAAGGTGTGAGAAATGCTAAAGTTCAGGTAGAAAAATATTTATCTTTTATAATCATTCATATTTTGTTGGGGGACTATGACTTAAGTGGTTTATACTCATTTTGCTTACCTCCCTAATTCAAGTAATAGAGGGGGTTAACAATTTAGGTTTTATTTTTTCTCTCTTTCTTAAGGTAGAAATTGAAGACAGCTTCAATAATTTCTGGAGACATTTTCTACATGCTTACCAGAAAGGTAATTATCTTCTCACCTAAGATTTTAGCCAGAAGACTGTGGCTTACAAGGTTCTTGGCCTTTAGGGCTATAGAGACGATTTTCTATCCTAAAGGGAAACTCCCTCTTGGTTATGCTGCCATGGTGCAGTGATTTAGCCAAGAAAATCTGCCAAAACCTTCCCCAAGGCAAGACTGTTAGAACAGGGCAAAATATTTTCAGAAAAAAAAAACAAAACAAAACACTCTCAAACCAGGTGGATTTTGTGTTTCACTGTACATCTAAAGTTAACCTAAGGTTATAAGAAAATATACTGAGGTTTTAGGAACCCCAGGGAGCAGGAAGGCTGAATTCTTTGGGGTTTTTTCCTGCTTAATCTGAGATTTGAAAAAAAAATAAGTTCTTAAACGCTAAGGATTGCCCAACCCTAAATTATACAAAGCAAACCACAAAACATTAAAATGAATGTGAACTTAAATCCCAAGTAGTTCTGCATGATCTGGCAACTTCTAGAATTGCTCTATTTCTTGTCAGTGACCAGAGAATCATTCATCTGTAACTAGAAGGGATCTGGGACAATCTAATCCAGTTTTTTCATTTAATAAATGAGGAAGCTAAGAGAAATGAAGTGACTTTTATGGGGAGAGTCATTTGAATAAAAATCCTCTTACCCAGGGGACTTTTCCAGTGTAAAATAGTATATCTTGAAATTTTCAATGTAAGAATTATAGAATTTACAATTGGCAAATACTCTAAGTCAAATTTTTATTTAATTTTATTTATTTTCTATGCTTAAAAATAGTAATAATGCAAATTAAACTTAAAATGTTTCATGTGTACATTTCCCCTGGAAAGCCAATTGTTAACCATTTACCAGTATATAGCCAAATATTAAAAAATCTGTACCTGAATTTAAGAAATAAATGAAACATTATGTGTAGATATTTTAGGCTATTTACTAAATCTGATGGCCTTGTGACTAAAATTAGAGGTGTTTTGGGGTTAAGAAATTAGCTTCAAAAGACCAGGTTTAAAATGAATAGCTCAGAACTCATTTATTATTATTATTATTATTCATTCATTCCCATTTCCAAAATTTTTTAAAATCTTGAACAACTTTGTAGTTTGTTGAAATCTAAAAATACTTTCTAAGAATAATGAATTTATAAAAATTCATAATTGAATAAAATGTTAAATTTTGGTTAGAAGTTAGCACAAGTTTTTTTCCTATTCATATTCATAGACCAATAGTAATCTGTTGACAAACCTTCAAGGGTTTACTAACCACAGTTCAAGAAACTATGGCATAAATATTTCCCAGGAAGTGAAAGAAGGCTAATCGTTAAAACTGATTTGTTCATCTAATTAATTATCAATATGATGATAAAGAGTCTGAAGAAATGGGACACTGGATAGATTATTTTTGATAAGTTCCTTATTTTGAGTAATGCTACATACATATATAGCAACAAGAACATCAAAATGAGAGTCCTAGATACTGGACAAGAGATGGGAACATCAAAAAATGGAGAAACAAAGGAGTATACATAAAATACTTCTTATTATTTTTATACTTTTGCCCATAGGACCCTGTCCATGGGGACAGTTTTTCTTAGTTTACTATGACTACTACTACTACTACTACTGCTACTACTACTATTATGGCAACGATCACCACCACCACCACTATCACTACTATCACTATTACTACTATTTACTACTACTACTACAACTATTAATCACTATTACTATTACTACTATTATTTACTATTATATTAATACTACTACTATTAATATTACTACTATTACCACTACTATCACTACTATATCTATTTACAGTTACTATTACTACTACTATCACTACTACTAATATTACTACTATAAGTGCTGCTACTACTACTACCACCACTTCTTCTACTATTACCACTTTTATTATGGTCAGAGCTGCATGAAAATATAGAGTCTGTCTTACTCCTTATTTTACAGAAATAGAACGTGAAGACTGAAATTTCACAGTCTATCAAAACCAGAATGAAAACTTAAACTTTCTGCCTCCTAGTCCAGTGCTCTACACTATATAATGTTCCCTTTCGTCTTTGAAGGAATTCAAAAAGTGGTGCAATAACTAGTATCATGCTTAAAATTTTTTATGCAATCAAAAACTGTCAGTAAGCTACTTGTCAGTAATGACTTTATTCAAGGAGGAATTCCCACTCCAATAATAGTATGGCAGAACTGAATAAGAATGTCAAGAATTATTTTTCTGCAAAAATTTTCCTTTTCTTATGGTGAAATGACCAGTGTCAGAATTGGGTTAAAATTAATGCTTCACTCTTCTTTAAATTATTGCTGATAAGAATGAAAACAACCAAAACAATATAATAATAGACAACAAAATAATAGAGCACAATTTGTAAAAATGTTTTTAGATACATGAGATTTTTGTCACAAAAAACTCTGTGAGCATAGGCAATTAAAGTATTTCTTATTTTATAGATAAGAAAACTGAGGTTTAGAAAAATCCTTATGGTACAATTGACAATAAAAAAGTGTTTTATCAGAACCAAAATTCAGGTTTCCTAATACCAGTTCTCTTTTTATACCAGGTTGTTCTTCAGTATCAACAATGTCAAATCTTTGAAAGGCTTTGAGAAGGAATAGAGCAAAACAAATGTGGATAAAATCATATTTTCAAATATACCAGAACTGTTAATTATGTTAAAGTGAAGCGAATGTCAAAAAGAAGACAATAATATTAATATTGATTTAAAAAAAAGACATAGATGGAAGAAGGGTAAGTGTTAGGATTACTAAGTGAGAACTCGGGTTGTCTGGATAGTGACAAGGTGAGAATTCAGGTTGGACAATTACAAGGTGAGAACTCAGGTTGACTTGATGGAAGGAGCAGGCTCATTGGCTGAGGTGGTTCTTCCCAGAAGCCCTTGCATTATCCCACGCCCATTCTCTGGGAGAATAAAAGAGAGGACTCCCAGAGATAAAAAAAGACTCTGAATTGCATCAGGCTTGACGGGGCTCCCTGCAGGAAGGGAAGTCACTTCTAAGGACAAGAGTTAACAGCAACTGCCTGGAGACAACGGTTCTCTACAGGAAGAAGAATCTGTCGGAGAGATTTGAGTAGAAGACACAGCAGATCTCTTCCCAGAGAGCGATCCAGCAGCTTCTGGAGACGACAGCTCGCTACAGGTAAGTGTTTCTTTTTGAAAAGTATGAATGTTTTGCCAATATCTGGCAAGTCAGGGTCAAAATACCACACTCCTGAAACACTCAGAATGAAGGAAACAACACTTTGGTCTGAGAGAAATATAGTCATCAAACAAAAGGAATTTTCCTTTCATGCTGCTAATGAGGGTATGATTCAAGCATTAAAAATCATTTACGTTAAGGAACATACCAATTCAAACACATATTTCCTTTTAGTGAATTAAGGTTGACAAAAATATTTATATCCTTTTATCCATCCTAATCTATAATAAAGAAAAAAAATAGTTGAAATAAAAATTGCATGAATTTAATTGGAAACTTAAGCAGTATTTATATTAAACACAATTTGTCTCTCCTCACTACTCTCTGACTGATAGATGATGAACTGGATCCAGGAACGAAGAGGAAGAGGAAGAAAAGTGTATCAAATTTGAGAAATGAATATTTTCAGTAATCCCCAATTTATAGCCCATAACTTTAACATTAAGGGGCTGGATTTCTGGTTTATAAAGCTATATCAAAAGAATAAAAATTACGGATGACAAAAAATAATGGAAAGACTTGTGACTAAGGAAAGTGTGTTCCAATATATTATTTACCATGTTTTATATTATGAAAAATGTAAGAGCCATCATCAAGTGAAAACAAGAACAAAAAAATACCTGCTATGGAACAAAAGCAAGAGATAAAAGCTTTAGTGTTGAAGTATTCAAAAAATTGAGACCCTGAAGAAGATCACTTTGAAAAAATCCTCTGAAGAGTAGATGAATGTGGTTATGGTTTTAAGATAGACTAAGAACTTGAATCCTTTTAGTCTATTCTATAACTGAAACAATATATACCTGTGTATTATATATATATATATATATATATATATATATATATATATATATATATATATATACATGTATAATGAGAGATGAGTGAAAGTATTTCAAACCTAGCCCATTTCTGAATGATGCATCAGCTTTGTTTATACATTTAAAACATTTGAAGGTCTTATTAAGACACTTCCTTTTCTGCAGTAGTGACAATAATAGAAGCATAGTATGCTAAGAATGATAATTTTGTAGTCCTACTCTAGATACCCATTAATTACATTGTCAATTCTCTAAATGTGCAACATTTAGCCAATGTGTTCATGTATATGCCTAGAGAACATAAACCATACCCATACTGACAGTTTCAGTATAAGTGAAACCAGAATGAAGGAATATCAATTAAGTGGCAAGATGGCTCATGGATTCTCATCAGATGGTAAATAATGGAACTGATGGAGATGGTTTTTTCATGAGCTGAAAGACAATGAAAAGATCCCACTGTTCAAAACACTTATTCATTTTGCTTTGCAATGTCCTTATTGAGCATAAGCAACTGGACCACCATGAAGATAATTGCAACTTATGAAAAAAACATCTGCTACAGAGGATGATGAAGTAGAGAATTATATCAAGGAACTAAGAAAATCTTCCAGACCAAGGATGGCTCAATTCTTGGTACAAGGAAGAGCACTTAAAAAATATTGGAAAATATGGTTCAGAATCAAGAAACAAAATAAAGGAGGCATCTGCAAATCATGAATATTTTCACAAGAGTTTCAAGGTGGCCATTGTAGAAGCCTGAACAACATCACAGAAAATGAAATTGTGACTCAGAGGACTGATTACAGATTCAGAATTCTTTTAAGAATCAACTTTATCTTTGTATTTAGATCATTGACAGCTTAAAATAATTATAAAAATCAATGATAAATTTAAAAATAAAGAATACAGAATAGATCATGCAATTATATAGCTCTAAGCTTATCTGTTTAAACAAACTAGCCACTGAAAATACAAATACTATAGATATAAAAGTAGTTACTGTGTCTATATAATCTTTTCATTCCTGTGGGGAACTGAAAGCTAAGGGAATTTCCACAGAATACAAAAAGTGAGTCATATCACTGAACATGAGACTGTCTAAATCTTTCTCAGGGGAGTAATAGGTAGAGCTACAGAAACTGTGTTGTCCTGAATGTGCTCACAGACAGGAAGCCATAAAGTAGAAAAAAGGACCCACAATCTGGCCTTTCTGGCATACAGGGCTGGCTCCTTTGATTTATTTTGCTGTCATTGGAATCAGATTTCCTAGCTATTTTGAAAGTGATAGAGATAGGTAACTAGGGACTAGAACCACAAAAGGAAGAACGAAAGTCAAGGTCCAGTCCTTCCATGGTGCCACAATGCCCAGAAAACATTGCAACCAAAGACTAGAAATCTGGGGAAAAAATTGACACCAAAGAGATGTTGGAAACCCTGAAGTTTGGAGAGAAAAGAGCCAGAGTTTCTAAGCCAGAAAGGGTATTATGAATTTGCCCAAGCTATTGAGCAGAGGAGAAATTATTTGATTAATGATTAAATTAATGATTAAAAAAATTCTTTGTTTGAATTCCATGATCTTGACGTGCAATATGGATCCCCCTTCTCTCTTTCTTTCCTATGATGTCAGGAGTCACCCTGTCCACACTTGAAATCTAGGAGGCCAATGGGATAGAGATTTAGGGTGCAGAAGAACACTTCTCAGTGTTCTGCTTGATCTCCCTGCCACAACTCTCCCCATCGCTTATTATCTAAGAGATCTTCCTAAATTACAGGTTTGGTCATGTCACATCTTTACTTAATTAACTGCAATGGCCCCCTATCATTTCTAGAATAAAATATAAACTTTTCCATTTTGTTTTTCAGGCCTTTCATAATAAAACTCCTTATCTTTCTAATTTTCTTATACCTTACATTCCCTGACTCCACATACTGTGCAACTCATGGCCATTGGACTCCTTGCTGTTCTGGGCACAAGAAATTAATCTTCTGAATCTAGGGATATTCACATATGCATAGGCCCATAAGGGCCTTTCCCTTATACTAGAATATACTCCCTCTTCATCTTTACCATTTGACTTTCTTATCTTTCTTCAAGTTTGAGCTAAAATCTTACTTCTTCAGTTTTTTTCTCAGATATAGTTATAGTTCTTCTCTCTGTTAATTATTTGCAATTTATCCTATATGTAGTTTGTTCTTCATAAGTGTTTGCATGTTTCTTTCCCTATTAGAATTCCTTGAGAGCAGAAATGACTTTTGTCTCTCTTTGTGTTATTTATTTTATTTTTATTATAGTATTTTATTTTCCCAAATACATGCAAAAATTCATGCAAATATAGTTTTTGACATTCATCTTTGCCAAACCTTTTTTTCCCCAAATTTTTCTTTTTATTTCCCCTCTCTATACTCCCCAAGACAGCAAGCAAAATGATATGATATAGCAATTCTTCTAAACATATTTCCATATTCATCATGATGTACAAGAACAATCAGATTAAAAGTGGAAAAAAACATGGGAAAGGAGAAAAACACAAGCAAGCAAGCAAATAACAACAGCAACAACAAAATTGGTGGAAATACTATGCTTTGATTCACATTCAGTCTCCATAGTTCTTTGGAGGTGAATGGCACTTCCCATCACAAGTCTATTGGAATTGCCTTGAATCCCCTAATTGTTGAAAAGAACCACATCCATCATAGTTGAGCATCACATAATTTTGTTGTTATTGTGTAAAATTTTCTCTTGGTTTTGCTCACTATACTTAGCATCAGTTCATATAAATCTTTCCAAGCTTTTCTGAAATCATCTTGTTCATCATTTCTTATAGAGCAATAATAATACATTGAATTCATGTATTATAACTTATTCAGCCATTCACCAATTGATAGGCATCCACTTAATTTCTAGTTCCTTGCCACTACAAAAAGGGCTTCTACAAACATTGCTTGCCTCTCTTTGTATCCCCTGTCCTTAACACATAGTAGGAGCTTTGTATTCAATTAAAAGCATTTCAATAAGAAATAAATAAATCCAATAAAATAAAAATGATACCTGTTATGTACTAGGCATTGTAAGTGCTAAGAATAAGGAAAAGAAAGTCCCTGCTCTCAAAATACTTATAATCTATTTGGCCAAAGATAACATAGGAAAAGAAAGCTGAAAATCAGAGGTGGGAGGGGGTAATGGGAAGAAGAGGGAACAGGACAAGAAGCTACAATGGTCATATGGTTTATTTGTAGAGTAGATATCAAGCAGAGATGTTGATAGAAAAAGAAGTTAACCTGAAAAATGTTAAACCCTCTATAAAGAAAGATATTGGGAGGAATTTATTGCTTCATCTGAGTGAGTCAGGAAATTGTTGAGTATCAGAAAACTATGTTATGTCAAGTGATGAAATTTCAAATGATCAACTTATATTGTATGATGTTGCTGATGAAGCAGAGCCATTGATGGAAAATGGACACTAATAAATATTCATTGACTCATTGACTAGTTTAGGTGCACTTAATTATTTTTTTTTCATATTATATTAGGTACAATAAACTACATGGTTATAAATCTCTACATCTAGTGAACATAGAAGGCTGTGTGAGCTGAAAGATGAAAGCCTAGATGAGGTAAAGACCCATTAAATACAGAAAATAGATTTCATATTTTAATATTTTGAATAATATCAATTATAATTCCCAAGAATAATTTTGAATTTGAACACTAGAGGTTAATCCAAATGGTTTGATGTTGTCACACAGCTTGACTTCTATAGCTGGAGAAGCAATGCAAGCATCGTTAGTCTGTATCATCTAGTGGATGTGGTATAGTTTAAGTAGAGTGTCACATGGTATAAATTTAACTCTTCCATTCTCTTTACTGGATATTTGTATAAGTGATATACTCTGTTTTTATAGGCTTAAGGAAAATAACATTATAACCCACATGATCCAAGGACTCCAGGTTCCAAGTGGAGCAAAATGGAAGATTTTCATGTAAGAAAAATTTAACCAATGCAATAAAATTGTTATAATGAAGAGACTAAAAAGTATCCCCAAATCCTCTCAGTTAAGAAACACTTCTTTTTCATTTTAAACAGAGATACATAGATCAGCTAAAGGAAACAATAGTTTAAATATATATTACAAAAAACTGGGGAGGAAAATAAAAGATTGCAAACGATCATTTCACAAAATAATAATGCTAAGAATAACAGTAGCAACAGCAACAACAACAAAATCTTTTAGCAAAAAAATTAGCCTGTAAAGCACTTGATATATAGACGAAGCTAAGTCATATTGTCCATTTAGAGATAAACACTGGAGATAAAATTGGAAGAGCAAAAATAGAATTATATGGAAGAAATCTCCTAATATTATGATCTATCCTCAATAGCAATGGGATACATTTGGACTTTCCCATCCAATGCTTTTAAAAAGAGACAGATACAGTAAAAGAAAAAAAAATGGAAAAGATCATAGATCAAAGAAGTAGAGAGGATCCTATAATTCATCAATTCTAATCTCTTCATTTCAAAGATGAGGAAATGAGACCTAGAGAAGTATTCTGACTTACTGTAAGTGATATTGTTTGTTGTTGCTCAGTTACTTTCAGTTGTGTATTACTCTTTGTGATCCCATTTATGATTTTCTTGTCAACAGAACTGGACTGGTTTGCCATTTCCTTCTCCAACTTATTCTACAGATGAAGAAACTGAGGCAAATAAAGTTAAGCAACTTGCCCAGAGTCGCACAGTGAGTGTCTGAGCAGATTCAAATTAAGCAAGATGAGTCTTCTTCACTCGAGGACTAGCACTTTATCCACTACATCATCTAGCTTTTCCAGGTATTAAATAGCAAAGATGGAATTCCAATTCCCTATTCATTATGCTATGCTTTCTCAGATAAGCATAGAAACTCACAATTTTCTGCTGGAAAGGGTACAATTTTAAAGATATTCAGGTATCAATTCCCAATCTTTTGCAAGGAGGGGAGAAGAGATTGATGGGGGTTGAAGTCCCTTTAAGATTCCTTTCTGATTGCCCAACCCATGGCTGACCTTGATTCACAAATCCTGGTCAAAGGCACCCTTTGAATAGCCGGGCCCTACCCCACTATCAGCTCAGCTTCCCCCAGCCCTCACCTGATCTTAGCTAACTGAAAAGCCCACTGAGAATTTAGGGGTACCACCCATCATCTTCTAGGTATAAAAGAAATGAGCCGGAGCGCCCTCTTTGCAGGAGCCATCTTAGCCAACACATGGTATCCTTCCAGCCATGTAAGGGTTTCTGCCCACCAGCGGCCACCTCTGGCCCTGATGTCTTTATAACTGAACTTTACTTCCAAATTTCTACAATAAACCTCTTTTTATCAATCTAGGTTGTCAGGCCTGTAAATTCATTTACAGGGAACACTGCGCCTCATGGGATTATCTTACTGTCTATGTGCTGAGAAATGGGGTTCCCCCTTTCCTTTCCCTCATTAAGATGAGCCACTAGGAATGAACATATCTATTTTGTATTTTTTATAAATTCCTCATGGGAATAATCTAGGTATACTGAGTATATCGAGAGTCAGGAAAATTCATCTTCCTGAATTCAAATGTGACTTCAAATATTTCCTAGCTGTGTGGTTCTAGACAAGACACTTAACCCTGTTTTCCTCAGTTTCCTGATCTGTAAAAGGGGCTGGAAAAACAACTATTGAATATTACTATTATTATTCCAGGTATTTCTCTTGAATTCAAATAATCAGGCCTAAATAAACTTAGCAGGTCCAAACAAATTATATTTCAGCACACTAAAGAAGTGTTAGCTGTTGCTGCTGAAAGGGGATGAATGGGATCTGATTCTATTATTTTGAGGTGTCAGAATGACAGATATCCTAGGGGACAAAAGATGAACTATGTCCACTATTAGTGAATCAATCAATCTATAAACATAAATTAAGTTGCTACAATGAGCTAGGCACTGTGCTAAGCATGGGGGTATAAAAAGAGACAAAAGGCAGTTCTTTCCTTCCAGGAGCTTACAATATAATGGGGGAGACAATGTGCAAACAAATACATAAAAAGCAAGCTATAAACAGGACAAAGAAGAAATAATTAACAAAGGAAAGGCATTGGAACTTCTAGAGGTTGACAAAGGCTTCCTGAGTGGGGAGAACCAGGAGATCATTGTACACAGCAACATCAAGCTTATGTGATGATCAATTCTGATGGACTTGGCTCTTTTCAACCTTGCAACAGCAAGGTTATTCAGACCAGTTCCAATGGTTTTATGAGGAAGAGAGTCATTTGCACCCAGAGAGAGAATTGTGGGAACTTGTTATGGGCCAGAACTCTGTAACAAGGATTCTTACAAGATGTTAAATCAGTGGATTGTTATCTAGTTTAGCATGGTGCTTAATAATTCTCTAAATTCAGTATGATTGATTTAATCTTCTGATTGGTCTATCTTCCATGTAGAGTATATAAGCTGAAACAATCTCATCCAAAGAAGGCAGAAACAGATTCATTCCATTTTCCACCTGGCTGGAGGCTGAAGGACAAACCCTTCGACTCAGACTCACTTCATCTCACATCACTGTGGTGGCCTGTCCTGCATTTTCTCCACTGAAACCAAGTCCACAAGAAAGCTAGTTAAACACCAGGCAAAGGAGACAATAAAAAGTTTTGGACTTTAACACCTGGCTATTCTCGTGGTGATTACTCTGCTGAAAGAAAGGCTGCACAGAGACCTCAAGAAAACCTAACAAATCACAACAAAGCATTTTCACTTTTTGCTGTTGTTGTTTGCTGTTAGGTTCTTACTAAGTGCTAAGTAGGTACTTAACAATTCTCTACTTCTGGCCTTTACTGGGAGTTTTACTTGTGAACTCTTGGGGGAGGAGCTTGCATGCTTAGGAGGAGCAAGTTCATTGGTTGAAGTAATTTTTCCCAGAAGCCCTTGCGTTATCCCACGCCCATTCTCTGGGAGGATAAAAGAGGGCAGCATTCCAGAGATAGAGAATCTCTGTTCTAGGTCAGAGTTAGAGCGGCTCTCTGGAGGAGAGAGAGAGTCTCTTGTCTGGGCCAGACTTGAGGTGGCTCTCTGGAGGAAGAAGTCTCTAGACCAGAGAGAAATCAGCAGTTTCTGGAGACAACAGCATGTTACATATTGGCATCCCACAACGTGGGGCAAGGACTCTTCCTTATCCTGACAAGGACTTATTCTGAGCCCTTCAGAGGAGCTAGACTGGACCATGGCAATTTGGCGCCTGAATAGGGACAGACACGATCCTGATTCCAGTGGAAAAGCCTCTGATCCAGATTTCAGTCTCTCTGACCCAGAACTGTGAGTAACAAGGAAACTTTGTTAAAGATTAAGTGAGAGTTCTAATAAACAAATAAGGAACTTAATTTGTTAAGGGCTAAACCAGCAATCTCTGATAGTAAAATGGGGCAAATGCCTTCTGTTCAAGGAAAATGTTTAGAGAGCATCATCAAGGTTATGAAAAGCCAAGGATTGATTATAATTTTGGAGGAGATTACTGAACTTTTAAAAACTGTGCAGGTCATATGGCCTTGTTTTTCTCTGGAAGAAGAATTGGATGTAGATGAATGGGAATTAGTAGGAAAGCAATTAGGTGAATACTACAATTCCAAACCAAACTCAATTTCCAAAGATACACTTCATACCTACAACTTAATCCAAATGGCTTTAAAAATTGTTATGCTAAAGGAAGAAAAGAAGGAGCAAAATGGGGAGGTGTCAACTAAACTAGGTGAAAAGGATGAACCAGATAACAATGAAGTTAAGTACAATTCTGAGCAATAGAAGCATTTCCTATCTCCTCCCTCAATTAATCCTTTAGGAGTGGAGCAAGAAGGAGGAGGGGAAGAGGCAGTAACACAAACAGAATCGCCTGTGAAACAGCCTAAGCCTATAACAAGATTAGAAAAAGCATTGGTTAAAGCTAAGAGAGAAGGACAGGATATAAGTGATTTTATACATGCATATCCTGTGATTGAAGATACTGACTCTGTAGGTCAAAAAAAGGAGAAGATATACACCTTTAGATTTGAATAAAATTAAAGATTTGAAAAAAGGTTGTACCCTTTATGGGGCTACATCAGCTTATGTTAAAATGTTACTAAATGGTTTGTCTTATGAAGTCCTAACCCTGAATGATTGGAAATCCATAGCAAGGACATGTCTGGAACCTGGAGAAAATTTGCTATGGCTTGCGGAGTTTCATGAATTATGTAAAATCCAAGTCAGTTGCAATTTGGAAATAGGAGTTAACACACAATTCACTTTTGAGCACTTAGCTGGTGAAGGTCAGTATGGAGAGAATTCGGAACAGATTAATTATACCATGACAATATATGAGCAAATTGCTAAGGCTGCAATAAACGCTTGGGGTGTCCTCCCTGGACAGAAAGATCGGGGAGAGCCTTTCACTAAAATAGAGCAAGGTCCCAATGAACCTTATGCGGATTTTGTGGGACTTTTGCAAACTGCTGTCAAAAGAACTATTGGAGAAAATGCAGCTACAGAAATAATGACCAGACATCTGGCTAAGGAAAATGCCAATGAGATTTGCAAAAGAATTATATGGGAATTAGACAAAGATGCTCCTTTAGAGGAGATCATAAGACGATGTGCCACAGTGGGAACAAATGCTTTTTACACCTGGACTATGATGAACATGGAAAGATAGGGTCCCTCCTGGCAAGGGACTTCTAGAGAAATTAGTCGATGTTTCCAATGTGGAAAAATTGGACATTTAAGAGCTCATGGACCAGCTAAGAGCTTGTATTTCTTCAGATGGAGAAGGAATCAGATGGGTGCCAATGAGTCGTATTTGCCTTGTCCATTGGAGAGAGACAGAAAAAGAGAAAGACCTCAAAACAAAGGAGAAAATCTAAGAAACATCTGACACTGAAAGAGCATGGCTAATAGGAAGACTGTTAAAGAACTTTAAAAACCAGCAGGAATCATTGGATTTCCTAACACAAGATGAGACTAATGGACAATGGACTTATGGACATTTATAAATTCTCAATTTATGATTATTTGATCATGTTATTTGTTATATACTTCTAGCATGTATTATGTTACTATGTTAGTATGTGTTTATGTAATCTATGTAATTATGTGTAATGCCTCCCATATTGATGGATTTATATTTCAAGGTCATGACCACCCTATGTTCTAAATCAAAAGAAAGAGGGAGATGTTAGGTTCTTTCTAAGTGTTAAGTCAGTACTTAACAATTCTCTACTTCCAGCCTTTACTGGGAGTTTTACTTGTGAACTCTTGGGGGAGGAGCTTGCATGCTTAGGAGGATCCTGCAAGTTCATTGGTTGAAGTAATTTTTCCTAGAAGCTCTTGCGTTATCCCACACCCATTCTCTGGCGGCACTCCAGAGATAGAGAGTCTCTGTTCTAGGTCAGAGTTAGAGTGGCTCTCTGGAGGAGAGAGAGTCTCTTGTCCGGGCCAGACTTGAGGTGGCTCTCTGGAGGAAGAAGTCTCTAGACCAGAGAGCAATCTGCAGTTTCTGGAGATAACAGTTTGCTTATATTTTGTTTTCTTTTTTTTTTCCCCTTTTTGATTGGATTTTTCTTGTTAAGTAAGATTAATTGTGGAGATATGTATAGAAAAATTGCACATTTAATATATATTGGATTACTTGCTGTCTAAGGAGGGAGTGGGAGAAGGGAGGGGAAAAATTTGGAACACAAGGTTTTGTCAGGGTGAATGTTGAAAATTTTCTGCACAAATGTTTTGAAAATAAAAAAAAACTTTAATTAAAAATAAAGAAAAAGGCTTTCTGTACCATTATTCATGTCAGACTAAGCTCGATTTTTTTCATGAGAGGATTACTAAATGAATAAGTACAACTCAATTGGCAGAATAAATTAGAATTTCATCATATCATTTTTCAAAATTTCTCATATTTTAGTGGACAGTATAATCAAATGTAGACAGAATGACAATGCAGTTAATTGGTTTTAGAACTGGTAGATTGGCTTGTATTAGAGATAGGGATAGAGAGAGAAGGGGTATGAGTCTTGAATGGAATACTGTAAAGTTTACATTTAGATATTTCCTCATTTGAAAAATAAGTTAAAGAAGGAAGTGGCAAACCATTCAAGCATCTTTGCAAGAAAACCCCAAACTGATTGAACAGCAATACCATTTCCTGAGCAGAATAAAAAGAATGAAAAATATTAACTAGGATTATTTAAAAAATATAGTTCTGGAATCAAAGGAGCCTAGATTAAGAGTTGTAACTTAAAAATCTTCACTTTACAGGTGAAGAAACTGAGAGACAAAGATATGAGTTGCTATGGGTCATATTTAAACCCAAGTCTTTTTACGTAAAGTCCAGAACTCTATCCATTAATATACATGTTTTTTGCATTCACCTGTGTAAATAGCCTCAGTGAAGCTGAGGAAAAAGGTTTTTTTTCAAAAAATAATTGTAGAACTGGTACAAAAGTTAAAAACATATAAACTGTTTCACTTGGCAGTTACTAAGCAATGTTTGCCTACTCCCTTGTAATTATACCAAGGGGGATGGATTGCATTCTTTGATTGAGACAAAAATAAGTGTGCATGTTTCAGTATGTCAGCACAGATTTAGATTCTGGCTTCTCAACTAATAAAGGTGTTTTGGACCAATGTTGCTATTAACCTTGAAGGGAATATTTATCCTAAACATGCTGTTACCTGCATTATAAACAATAGTTTCTTACATTTCCTGGTACTACTTTCCAAGGGATAGATTATACAAGCATTCTGTAATCACAGTTTGAAATAAATAGCCTTGGTCAAAAGCTATCACTTTTCAAGGTAATCCCTAAGCATAAAGCTTAGCATAAGAAAAACCAAAGCTAAAATATAGGTTACATATTTAAATTGATGTTTTACACATGGAATCCACATGATTTCCCTTTTTCTCAACTCCAGGTAAATTATAATGCCATTCACAGAAAATTTAGTAAAATACAGATAGCATTGTTCTTTCCTGTTCTCTCCACCTTCAACCCCCATCAAGGCTTTCTATTGCAATATTAAGTGCTGACTGACTTTTTCTCTGCTATCACTAGTTCTATTCCTTAGGAGTTTTTTCTCCTGAAACCTATTCCAGGAGACAAGCAATTGTGAAACTAAGTCTAATTAACTGTTGTTTTTGAGAAGAGAAAACTTTTGATAAAACATTGAGAATTTTCATCTCAATCAAGAAGCAGATATCACAGGAAGACTTTGATTTCTACAGTAATAGGAAAAAAAAAAGATTGCATGTAAATAATCAAGGCTGTGCTTCTCTAACCAACCAAATAGATAATTTAGTTTGTCATTGAAAAAGAAAGAAAAAATGTATCTTTTTGTGCATTTGTGCATGCATCTATATGTTGTATGTGTTCGTTGTTCCTTGAGTAAAAAACAACTATTTGAGAACAATGGCCAAGACCAGGGAGGAAGGTATGAATCAGAGATTTTGTTGATATTACCATTATGCAATAAGTAGCACAAAGGAACTGCCCTGAGCGTATCTTTCTCATAATTTGATATTTGGATCCAAATCTCTCAAAGGTCATATTGGAACCTTTCCAGCCAAGCCACCCAATCACAAGTAAAATATTGTAACAAGAGAAACTTCTGATAAGATAAAACAGTAAAAAGTTCAGACCCAAACCAATTCTCTGATAGAACCTTCATAATAATACAAAAAATGGGCCAAGTGAAATAAAAGATAACTAAAGGAGACTGAAAAAGAATGCCTATAATTTGTTTATGCTGAAAATGGAGAAAAAGCAGTAAAAGACTACAATTTTCAGTTTTTCATTTTGCTTAGGCATCTTCCTCACTATGGGTTCTTGGTTCTATACTTACTGTCCCTGTTACAACTCTCATAGTGGAAGGAAATGGGGAAGGAAGATTAAGGGTTCTGTTACTGATTCCTGATCATTATCCCTAGTAAAAGTCCTATACAGAGCAGTCAGTCAGTTAATAAGCATTATTAAATATCTACTATATTCCAGGTACTATGCTAAACACTGAAGATACAAATAAAGGCAAAAGAAAATCAAGGTATATAGGTGAAAAATTTGAAATAATCACTAAGAATCAGGTGACAGAATTAAGGTGAATCAAGAAAGGTTTCTTATAGAAGGTAAGATTTTAGCTGGGCCTTGAAGGAAATCAAGGAAGGAAGAAAGCAAAAAATGAAATGGGAAAGTATTTCAATTGCAAGGAAGGGACAATGAAAATGTCTACAGCCTGTAGATGGATCATCTTTTGTGAGAAACAACAAGAAAGACAATGTCAGAGGAATTCAGAATAAATGGGGGACTGAAAAAGTAGGGGAGAGGCAAATTGCAAAGCACTTTTAACGTAAATGGATTTCACATTTGATTCTGAAAGGAGTCACTGGAGTTTATGAAGAAGGATAATAACATAGTCAGACTTAATTTTTTTTTAGGTAAGTTCATATGACAGCTGAGTAGAGGATAGACTAGAGTAGGCAGAAATTTGTGGCAGGGAAACTGACCAGCAGCTTCTTGCAATGGCGTAGGCCTGAGGTATTAAGGTCCTATATATGTGGCAACATCAGAGGAGGAAAGAAGCTGGATCTCAGAGTTATTATCTTTATTAAAATAAAACTGAGAAGTATTTGTAAGAGAATGGATTTGGGTATTGAGAGAGATTGAAAATGGCATCTAAGCTAGAAGCCTAGGTGACTTAGAAGATGATGGTATCATTGACAGGAACAGGAAAACTTATAAGGTGTGAAGATTTGTGGAGAAAGATAATGAATATATTTAGTTTAATATGTCTGATGGAGCATCCAGTTTTAGATGTATAACAGACATTTGGGAATGTGAATCTAGAGCTTAGTTAGTATTAGGCACTAGGGGAAGGAAATACAAATATACACAGAAAAATAATCTTAACACTCAAGATTACATTGTAGTGGGAAGAGACCAACACATTAAAAAATGCTATGGAAGGCAGGGAAGGGGAGTAAGGTACAAAAGCCAGAAATGTTGTAAGAGAAGTAAGCACAGCTAGTCTAAGCATTTTCTTCAATGGAGGTCCCAGAAGAAAATTCCTCAACTGGAAGAGAGGCGATTGTCCCAGAGAGCTACCCATGGATGAAAAGATTGCTAAGGTGAAAGAGGAAATATTGGATTCAGGAGCAGAAAATATTAGGCAACTTGTTCAGCTTCATGCATTCAGTGTGTATCAAAGGTGAATCTGAACCTTGCTTTTCTTGCTTCAAAGATAAGAGCTCCATTTACTATTCTCAGCAAAGAAGTCAATTAACTAGTAAGTTCTTGCAGCAGTCTAGCCAGGAGGTGATGAGTGCTGGTGTACTACATGTAGTGCTAATTGCATTATGGTAGTGTCAGTCAGAGGAGAAAATGAAATCTATTTAAAGGATATGAAGGTAGAAATGACAGGATTTATTAGCTGAAAGAGAATGATAAACTGAGGATGACAGCTAGACTGAAAATCTGGGTGCCTAAGAAGATGGTGGTAACCTTTACAATAACAGGGACTTAGGAAGAAGGGAAAACTTGAGCCAAAATACAGAGAGTTCTGGTTTTGGAAGAGTTGAGTTCAAAGATGTAGGATACTTGATTTGGAATATCCAATAGGCAGTTGGGCAGGTGAGCCAGAAAGTCAAGAGAAACTTTAGGGTTAGACAAATAGATCTGGATGCCATATACATAAAGATGACAAATGAGTCAATAAAAGCTGATAAACTTATTAAATTAAACAGTTTAGAGGAAGAAGAGAAGAGGTCCTGGAAGAAAATGCTGTTGCACACTCACAATTATTTGGCATGGCCTAGATGAAGATAACAATAAAGAGAAAAAGTAATTAGGAAGAAATCCAGAAGAGAACATGCAATGAAAATCCAAAGGGGATAGTGTATCAAGAAGGGGGGTGCTTAAAAACCATAGACCAACAGAGAAGAAGACAGAGTAAAGGCCATTAGATTTGGCAATTAAGAAATCATTGATAACTTTGGAGAGAGTAGTTTTGACTGAATGATGAGGTCACAAGTCAGACTACAGAAAATTAAGAACAGAATCAGTGGAAAGGAATTGGAATTACGAATATAGATGGCCTTCTTAAGGAGTTTAGCTGTGAAAAGAAGATAGGACGCTAACTATCAGGGAATGGATGAATTAAGTGAATGTTTTGTGAAGATAAGGGAAATGTGTGTGTGTGTGTGTGTGTGTGTGTGTGTGTGTGAGAGAGAGAGAGAGAGAGAGAGAGAGAGAGAGAGAGAGAGAGAGAGAGAGACTGGGAAAGATAGGGAAAAATTAAAGATAAGTGAAAAAGTGGAAATTATAGAGGGGGGAAAATTGATCTGTTGGAGAAGGTAAGATAGAAAGTAGAGAGATTTACTTTGGCAAGAGTGGCCATATTATTAAAAAAAAAAAAAAAAAAAAAAAAAAAAGGCCTGGATTCAAATACTGAATCTGCCATTTACTACCTATGTGGCTTTTGAAAACTAAAACTAATTTAATCTCTTTAGACCTCAGCTTCTACATCTATAAAATTAAGGGCATTTAATTGTAACGTGCTGTTGTCTCCAGAAGCTGCCGATCACTCTCTGGGAGGAGATCTGCTGTGTCAACTCAAATCTCTCGGACAGATTCTTCTTCCTGTAGAGTACCGTTGTCTCCAGACAGTTGCCGTTAACTGTCATCCAGAGAAGTGACTTCCCTTCCTGCAGAGAGCCTCGTCAAGCCTGTTCTAAAGCAGAGACTGATTATCTCTGGATTGCTGCCCTCTTTATCCTTCTAGAGAATGGGCGTGGGATAATGCAAGGGCTTCTGGGAAGAACCACTTCAACCAATGAACTTGCTCCTCCCAAGCAAGCAAGCTCTTCCCCAGGAATTCATAAGTCAAACTACCAGGAAAGGCCAGAACTAGAAAATTGTCAAGTACCGACTTAGCACTTAGTAAGAACCCAAAATCTCATTATCTCATTAGCACTTAGTAAGAACCTAACATCTAATGACATCAGTCAGTAAACATTTTAAAGTACCCAGTATGTGTCAGGTAGTAAACTAAGTATAGGGATTACAAAAACAGACAAAAGATGGTATCTGTCCTCAAGGAGCTCATAATCTGTTGGGGGAGATACTATGCAAATAAATATGTACAAATAACCTAAATATAGGATGAATAGGAATTAATTAAAGAGGGAAAGCTACAAGAATTAAGAGTGTTAACACACTTTCTATAAAAGATGAAACTTTGGAAGTTATCTAATCAAAAACTCTAATTTTTAATGTTATGGAAACTGAGGTTCAGAAAAAGTAAAGTTTCTTTAGGAATTATCTTGATCCTACATGAGTTAAAATGTATTGATCATAAAGGCCATTTTACTTTGGAGAGTTATTTGCATTCAGTTTGAATTTCTATATAGTTTGGGTCCTCCATCCTTAAAAGAAGCCATCATTCTTTCAAAGTTATTTCTGGTATAGCACTAGCTGAAAGTAGAGACAACAAAACAGGAAAACTCTGAAAGCTAGAAAAGGCTTTGTTTTTGTCCTATTAAGTACAGGTGATGAGTGTTCATTTCTCCTGATGTTAGTGCTAGGAGAGGGGAAATGAACATCCTTACTCTATGCAGGTAAACAATTTCTAACTTGTTCTAAGCCCTGCATGGGAGGCACAAAACCTCTAAATAAAAATGCTCAAGGATTAGAGGAATGGGATCTCAGCAACACAGCTTTCAAGTGACAGCTTGGTTAATGCTTGTAATATGCTATTGTATATTAATGAAAATTTGGAGATTTATGACACATTCCTTATCTAATACCTCTTAAAAATGTATAGAGTGTGATTCAGTAATAATGGAACTGGCTTTCATGTGAGGCTTTTGGAAAGAAAGGCTGTGGAATGGTAGAAGGAACTTGTGGTAATACATTTTTACTTGTAGGGAAAGCACTTTAAAGATCTTCCTTTTAGCCACTGTGGTAAATAAAGATGCATGTTATTTCATGTCTTGCTTAAAAGGCTTGGCTGCTATGTAATCTATACAAAGTTTAGTTCTAAATGTTAGGTGAATATTAGTAACTCCCATTAGAATAGTAACTCCCACTTATATTATACTTTTCTTGCAAGAATTCTGAGAGGTTAATATTTTAAAATCAATTTAAACTCCATGAGATGAAGCATGAGATTACTGAGAAGTTCAGTTGACTTGTCTACCTATATACCATCACTCAGCCATGAGTGATGGTGACAGTGAAGGTCTGCCAAAATAGGAGTATCCTACCAAGCCTTCTCATGCTTTCCTAAGTATTTGGATTTAGGTATTTTCTGTGTCAATTGGTATGTAAATAAGTTTTTAGATATTGAAACTGAATACCCAATTCTGAGACAATTCAGAATTAGGAAGACCCTCAAACTTATACTTGACTCAAAATGCTTTCCACAATGATTGTGAGAAGTGACTGTTCAGTCCCTAGTTGAAAATTTTCCATTGAGTAAACCCATTATATCTAAGAAAGTTTATTTAATTTTAGAATTCCAATTATTTGAATATCAGTGCTATAGTACAAGATTTGAAGTAAGGAAGACTTCTGGTTTCAAATCCCACTTCATATCCTGGCTAGTTTGTGGCAGGTAACTCTATCTGAGCTTTATTTGTAAAATCGGAATAATAATAGCAAATAATTCATGGAGTTATTATTATGTCAAAAAAGAGATAGTTAATTATGTAAAGGACTTTGCATACCATAAAATATTTATGGACAAATTATAATTAAGCCTAAAGATTCCTAGTTCTTTGGTCATCTTCATTTTCCTCTGTATTGATTCCAACAGGGTATTTGGACTTAATACAGAGGAAGATGAAGATGACATGGGATTATTGCTTTTTTCTTTTGAAAGGTTCTTAGGCGTGCCTTGCCTTTTTTTTTTTTTTTTTTTAGCTGCCATTATAGTGTTGTTTCACTTTGAACTTATAGTTCAATGACAACAATGAGGTTTTCACTGAACTATGCTGAAAACTTGCCAAAAATCCCTCAAATTTGCTTGAAATTTCATGAACTTGCAAAGTTGATTTTTTAACCCCAATGTAGATGTTTCCATTTATCTTTGTTAATGGAATCTTATTTTTTATTTTTTTATTTTTTTTTATTCTTTTTTTAAAATTAATTTTATAATTATAAATTTTTTGACAGTACATATGCATGAGTAATTTTTTTTATAACATTATCCCTTGTATTCATTTTTCTAAATTTTTCCCTCCCTCCCTCTACTCCCTCCCCTAGATTGCAGGCAATCCCATACATTTTACATGTGTTACAGTATAACCTGGATACAATATATGTGTGCAAATCCAATTTTCTTGTTGCACCTTAAGTATTAGATTCCGAAGGTATAAGTAACCTGGGTAGATAGACATATATACATATGTATAAAACAAGCAACATATGGGATAAAAAGGGGAAAATTAATAGAGAGAAACTGGAATTAAGAGAATTTGAGGAGGTCTTCTTCTAGAAGGTGTGATCTTAATAGAGAATTAAAGCCAGGGAGGTCAGTAGTTGAGATTGAGGAGGGAAAGGGTTCAGAGATGGGGCACAGCCAGAGAAAATATCAGGACCAAGAAATAGAATGTTTTATTCATGAAATAGCTAGAAGGCCAGTGTCACAGAATCAAAGACTGCATGAGGGAACAAGATATAGGAAAATTGTAAAGGTAGGAAGGGACATGTAGGAAGGTCTTAGAATTCCAAACAGAACATTTTATATTTTCTCCTGGAAGCAAAAGGAAGCCAGTGGAGTTTATGGAGTCTGAGTATGGAAGGGGAAGGGTGTAAAAAGATTTTTGTGAGGAATATCACTTTTATGGCTGATTGGAAGATAGTTTGAAATGAAGAGATATTTGAGGCAAGAAGACTTACCAGCAAACTATTGTAATAGTGAGAGCCTGCAGTGGTGGGAGGAAAAGGGGGCATATTCAAAAATGTTTCTCAAAGGTAAAATCAGCAGGCTCTGGAGGGGGAGGAGGAGTAGGGGAAGTGAGATGAGGTAGAAGAGGCCAGTTAAGATCCAGGATGACTTCTAGGTTGTGAGACTGAGGGACTGTGTGAGTCATGTTGCTCTCTTCTACACTAATAGGGAAGGCAGAAGGGGAGAAAGATGATGAGTTCTGTTTTTAAACATGTTACAATGCCTACTGAACAGTCAATTCAAGACATCTGAAAGGCAATGGGAGATGCAAGATTGGAGATTAGAAGAAATAATTGGGCAGGAAAGTTATATTTTGTTTCATGTTTATTCTTACTCTTCCATACTTGACCTTGTTCCCATCATTTATATGTCTCTTTTAAAAAATATGTGGTTGAATAAAAGGTTTGGCAATTGTCAATGTCTTAAAATTACCCATGCATATATCTGGTAAATAAAAAAACTATTTTAAAAAATTAAAAAAAAATGTGTTAGTAGTTTCTATGGAAGCACATTTCTTTTATAAATGGCTAACATTCTCCTAACAAAAAAATAATGTCCATTTGTGTCATCAGAATTTCTTTTGAGAACTAGCATTCCTTTTTGGCTGATTTCTCCTGAAAATTTTAGAAGACCAAATTCTATCTAAAATTTCCCTAAATCATTCTCTCAAGGTTTACAAATGCCCCTGCCCTATTATATATCTTCTATTATATATTCTAAGAAGAAATGATTATTTGTTTTCAAGTTTCCATAAATCCTAGTGAGGAAGAATCAGCTTTTCTTGTTGGTTTCTCTGAGCAATGATGAATGAAATCATAAATTAGGCAAAAGATGAATTTGACAGCTACTCTGCTTTTGGAAGAAAGAAAAGTTCCAGTTGATGTTAGAATCATAGGACCTAGTTTTAATCTTGACCTGGGCCAAAATGTGCCCCATTTCAACAATACAATTAATTTCGAGGGTTTAATTTTTGGCTTTGCTTATCATTAAGTCTAGCATTTAACTGAAATTCACTATGACACAATGTGTGAACTATCTTAGAATCAAGGGACCCTGTGTCACATTTTGTTTCTAACAACTGCTATGTATTTTACATTGAATAAAATCATTCCATTTGTTTGGGCTTCAGATTTTTATCAATACTATGAAAGATTTGGACAAAAAAAACTTTTTTTTCAGATCTTAGAGAACTAAAATTCTCTGTAATTATTATGTTGTATATATTTTTTGCCAGGCTTGCAATGTTTTCCCAGTTGTTTGCTCAGTTGCTCATTCTTTCTATGAACTCTGTAGTTTGGTCCTAGGAGAATATAATATTTCTTCTTTCCAGCTCTCTCTAATCTTTATCCTTACCTAAAAAAATTTCCATCATGTTTTCCTTTTCCCTTTAGATTTCTGGACTTCATATAACTAATTTTTAAAAATATGTAATGCTAATCTCCTACTCTCTTAATATAATAAATGAGGTTTATAATTGTAGAATCTCACACTTCAAACGAGTCTTATACTATCAAGTTTTAATGATACCTCATCAAAAATTCTTTATTTCAAGTTACAATTAATTCTATTTAAAATGATGTATTATAGAACAATGTGGTTAATATTAAATATCAGTGAAGCCAATTAAACTGCTATGCAATTCTTTATAATTAAATAAATCAATTTTTGATGCATTGTCATAATTTTTCAACATTTCTATTAACATTCTTTTTAAAAATATTTCTTTTTTATGTTGTAATAAACATGTATTCTGGTTTTACTTTTTCATTTTGTGCAATATCATCAGCATTTTTCTTCTCTTAATGAAGTTCAATCTTCTCTATGGCTTATAGTTCTTGAATTGCCTATAGCCTAACCTAGAGGTTAAACCAGAGTCATACTCACATTATATGTAGAAGGCAGGCTGAGAACCCAGTCCACTAGCATTGAAGATAGCTATGGATTACAAAAATGGTAACAAAAATCAAATAGAAATGGGATCCCTGTCTACACAGAAAAGTACAAAATTAACATTATTTATGTTGAATTATATTTTAAATTATTTTTAACATTTTCCAGTTACATTTTATTCTAGTTAAGGCTGAATGTAGAAGTTTTATAAGTTGCTTGTGGCCTGTTATGAGTTAAATATCTCTGAACTACGCCATATTTTCTTTCAAATATGTTCCCACCATAAATTATTCTACCAGAAGGGAGGTCCATGATGTTCACAGATTACATGTTTTCAGACTTTCTCAATGTACCAATCACTTATGTTGATGTTTTTTTTTTTTTTTTCTTCTCTGAAAATGAAACAAAAATCCTTGTCTTGTGGGAAGTCTCTTGGGGTGAGGGAGGGATACAGAGGATATATGGTGACATAAGAAACAACAGCAAGTAAAATCAGCAGGCTCTAAAATTAAATCATGCTACAATAAAAATTCTAATCACATATTTTTAATTGTTTTCCTCTGCATTTCAACAACACTTTTAGGTTAAAGTCTCTAAAATGCAAGAAAAAAAAATATATATATTTTAAAATTTGAATTCAGAAAGATTCTAGTTATTTGTAATTTCATTAACAAAGAATGATTTTTTCTGTTCTTCTGCAACCTCAGAGCAGCCAACAACATTGAGTTGTCTTGCTTTAGATTTTGCTTTTAACAATTATTATTATTAGTTGTTGTTCTTACCAATTTGATAAGTTTAAGGTGGTGCCTCAAAATTGCATGAAATTGAATTTCTTGGATTTTTTCCTAAGATATTATGCATTTTTTAAAAGTGATTATAAAAATTGCATTCCTCTCACAATTTTTTTGTTTTTTGTTTAAGAAATATGTCTCTGAACATTTATCTATTGGGGACTGGGAGTTTCATTTATAAATTTAAATTCTTTTAAAATACATCACAGGTGACAAATTTCCAGCTATCATATCTGCCAAAATATGTTTCCTATCAATCATTTTTAATTTTCCTTTTGTTGATATTGTTTTTGTTGTATAAATTTTATGTCAATATAATCAAGAACCCCTGGCTTATCTCTGATAATCCTTTCAATAGAGGAAAAAAAATGTCTACCCTTTAAAACTGAGTACTACATTATTCAGTTTACACAATTGTTTTGCCATGTTTATATATAAAGTTAGATATAATTAATTGTCATATTATGTAAAATGTTAGTCAAGATCTGTTTCCAACAAGCTAAGATAGAACATTCATTACATCTAGAGTCAGGAGAGGATCTGGTAGCAAAATCTAGCTTGGAATTCTACTGTATTAATAACTAATTTTCTCAAGTAGATATTAAAACATGAAACTTTCCCCAAATTGTTTGTCTTCCATAGATTACTGCAGACTAATCTTTATAAATGAAGGATAGTATGGGTGAAGAATCAGTTCTGAAGCAGGAAGACTATCTTGCCTCTGACACATAGCTCCTTATTATCTCCATGATAAAATACAAAATGCTCTGTTTGGCTTTAAGCCCCTTCATAATCTGTTCCCCCAATAATTTTTTTTAATCTTTCTTCCCTCCATATATCCTGAGAACAAGTGACATTTTTTTCCTGTCCCTTGCACACTACACTCTATTTACCAGCAATGAGTTTTTATCTGGCTGTTCTCCATGCTTGAAATGTTCTCTCTTTTCATCTCTGCTTCTCAGCTTCTCTAGTTCCTTTCAAATCTTAGATTCCCTCTGAAAATATCTCTATTTTATTCTTTATATGTGTTTGCACATAGCTACCTGCGTGGTGCCTCCTTTACCCTCTGTAGTCCTTGAAACAGAGACTGTTTTTAATTTATTATTTATTTTTTGTTTTCACCCTTCTGTTAACTCAGAGCCTGGTGATAGTTAATGAATAAATGCAACGTTACTGACAGATTATGTTTCAAGTCAAAACTCCCATTGCCTTGGGCAGCTCTCTAAAATTAAATTACAGAGCAGTTAATAACCTGCATTATAAAATGATCTCTTTTACTGAAAGTTCCCTATATCTATGAAATCATAAATTTGTTTCAATATTAAAAATAATTCTATATTATGTGGTAATATGTCTGTTATCTCTTTTGTGTTCCTTGATCTACTGCAGCATGTTTAAAAAATTATACTCTGAATACTAACTTGAAAGTGATACAAAAATAAAATAATAATTTCCTAAATTCAGAGATGGAAGAGACCTTAAGGTCTCTAGCCTCTAGTCTAACTAACTACATTGTACAAATAAGGAAGCTGAAGTCCTCAGAGTTTACATAGCTTGCTCAAGGTCATGTAGGTTACAAATTTAAGAGCCATAAACCAAATCCAGATTACTTGGTTTCCAATCCACCCCCTTCCATTATACAGCACTTTCTTCAAGCTAATTTTTCTCATATGTCCCTTGTTATTTTTGATAATTTGTTTTTCCATTTCAATACTTTATAACTGGATCCAATTCTGTCAAGAGATTCCTTTATATAATGCCAGCATTGCAATGAAAAAAAATACTTTGAAAGACTTAAGGACTTGGACCAATAGAACAGCTCCAGAAAAGAGGAGTCAACCATGTTGTGGCCTTATGAGACTAACAACACTTTCTAATGCAGCTTCAATCATTTAAAGTGCAATTTTGAAATAGTTAAAATAAAAACACAATAAACATAGATAATATTTCATTTAAAATTTTAATATGTAATTCATAGGAATACATATATACATATTAATGGCTACCAATTCTATTTGCACTTGATACCACTGCTCCAAAGGACTAAAGAGGAAAAATGTTAACCACTTCCTGACAGAGGAATGATGGATTCATGATACAGAATGATCTTTCTCTTCCCTCCCACTCCACCTCTCTTAGTCTCTCTCTGTCCTGTCTTCTTAGGACATTGTGTGGATTTGTTTTCCCTGGGGAGGCTTATTTGTTTTAGAAATTTTTATTTTTTTGGCTTTTCCCCACATGAGCTAGAGGATAAATTGGGATAAAGGCCAAAAGAGCAAAATTAAAAGAAGATCACTGAAATATTTATAAGTATGTATGTATACATATACAACATATATAAACATACATACACACATTCAATTAAAGTACTAAAATCTCTTTGACTAGAGATTCTATTGCTACGTATATACTCCATAGAAAATAAGAAAAAGAGAGGGGCAGAGCCAAGATGGCTTAGAGCAGACAGGTCTTTATCTAAGCTCTGCCTGGTATCCCTCAGAGCAACACCAGATCAAGTCTCTGAAAGTATAACAAATTTCCAGCAGAAGATATTTTGGAAGAATTTCAGAAAAGGTCTGTTTTAATCAGGCATGGAGGGAGGTGGCCTGTTCAGGTACATTGCAGAGATCCAGGGTGATGTGGTATTCACAGGCCAGGGAATCAACCAGGAGGCTCAACCAAAATACAGCAGTGTTGGCTACTGTATCCTGGTTCAGAAGCCAGTGGACCAGCAGTTTAGCTGTGAGACATCCAGTGCAAATACAAAAGTCAAATAATGAGGCTCTGAACCCCAGAATAATGTAGGACTTAGCCACACCTATCTATTACTGGAAGGAAGCAAGGAGCACCAGCCCCAGGGCAACAAAAGCCACAAAAGCCACTATCTCCTGTATAAGAAGCTTGGGACAATCTTCCCTTTGCTCTAAGAGTGGATCCTCAAAATTTAAAAAATGAGCAAAAAAAGCAAAAAGAACTCTGATGACACATGGTTTTTATGGAGACAGAGAACAGACCTCAAACCCTGAGGGACTAAAGAGAAATTGTCCCCATATGAAAGGTTGACATGAGTTGGTCCCCATCTCACAAGGATCTCTTGGAAGAATTCAAAAAAGGAGCTTTAAAAAGAGTTAGAAGAAAATTGGGGGGGGGGAGGGATGAGAACTTTGCAGGAGAGTTTGGAAAAGGAAACAAAAATTATGTGAAGAAAACTTAAAAATAGATTTAGTGAAATAGAAAAATTATATAACTCCTTAAAAAATAGATTTCATGAAATGGAAAAAAAATGTAATTCCTTAAAAATGGATTTGAAAAAGAAACCAACTCATTAAAAAACAGAATTTCTGAAATGAAAAAAAAATCCAGTGAACAAAAAGCCTCATTTAAAAGTTCAGTTGGCCAAATGCAAAAGGAGTTAAAAGAGCTGATTGAAGAAATTATTCACTAAAAATTAGAACTGAACAAATGGAAGTGAATAACAATGAGACATCAAGAATCAGTCAAAACAAACCAAAAAAAAAAAAAATGAAAAAGAAAATGTAAAATACCTTATATGGTAAAACAACTGACCCAGAAAATAGACTCAGGAGAGACAATCATTGGACTACCTGAAATCCATGATGAAAAAAGGAGCCTAGACATCATCTTTCAGGAAATTATCAAAGAAAATTGCCCTGATGGTCTACAACCAGAAAGTTATAATTCACTGATCATCTTCTGAAAGAGATCCCAAATGAAAACTTCAAGGAATAGCATAGCTAAATTTCAGAATTATCAGATCAAGGAGAAAATATTTCAAGCAGCCAAAAAGAAACAATTCAAATACTGGGAATCACAATAAGGATTCCAGGACCTAGCAGCTTTCACTTTAAGGCTGGAAAGGCCTGTAATATGATATTCTGAAAGGAAAAGGAACCTGGATTTCAGCCAAGAACCAACTATCCAGCAAAATTAACCACTCCCTTCAGGGAAACAGATGGACATTCAATGAAACAGGTGAATTTCATTTATTTCTAATGAAAAGCCCAGAGCTAAACAAAAAAAAAAAATTGATCTTCAAATATAGAACTCAAGAGAAGCATAAAAAGATAAAAAGAAAAGAAAAAAAATAAGTTTTTTTTTTTTTTTTTTTTTTAATTAAAAAGTTTACATCCCTCTATGGGAAGATGATATGTTTTACTCTTGATGACTGTATCTCTATGATGGTTCCAGATATAATTTGATTTTATTGTGATGATATAAAAAAGAAACTAGAGATGGAAAGGAGATTGTACTAGAAAAAAAGAAAAATGGAGTTAAAATGGAATAAATTACAACCCATGAAGAGGCAAAAAAAGGCCTTTTACAATTGAGAGAAAGAAGGGAGGGTGATGAGCATTGTGTAAATCTTAATCTCATCAGATTTGGTCCAAAGAGAGATTATTAGATATATTTAGCTTCACAGAGAAATTTGTCTTACCTCATAGAGTAGTAGGAGGGGAAAGGGGAAAGAAAATGGAAAGGCTAATAGAAGGGAGAATAGAAGTAGAAGGGGAAAGATATAAGAAAGGGGAGGGGCTATAAAAGGGGAGGGCTGTTTAAGGGAGGTGGTGGTCAGAAGCAAAATACTGGGGAAAAGGGAAAGAGAAAAGTATAACTTGGAGAAAACAAGACACTGGGAAATACAGCATTAGTAATTTTAACTGTCAATGTGAATGTGATGTACTCTCCCATGAAAGAGAAGTGGATAGCAGACTGGATTAAAAGCCAGAATCCCATAATATATTGTTTATAAGAAACACATTTAAAGCAGAGTGATACATACAGAGTAAAGGTAAAAGGCTGGAAAAGAATCTATTACACTTCAGCTAAAATTAAAAAAAGCAGGGATAGCAATACTGATGTCAGATCAAGCAAAAGTAAAAACAGATTTAATTAAAAAAAGATAAGGAAGGAAACTAAATCTTGTTAAAGGATAATGAAGTAATATTAATAGCAAACATATGTGCACCAAGTAATATAGCATCCATATTCCTAGAAGAGAAATAAAAAGAGCAGCAAGAAGAATTATACAGCAAAACTATACTGGGGGGATCTCAGTCTTGCTTTCTCAGAAATAGATAAATCAAGCCACAAAATAAATAAGAAAGAAGTTAAGGAGGAAAATACAATTTTAGAAAAGTTAGGTATGATAGAACTTTGGAAAAAACTGAATGGAGATAGAAACGAATATACTTTTTTTTCTAAGTAGTACATGAAACCTATACACAAATTGACTATGTATTAGGACATAAAAACTTCACAATCAAATGCAAAAAGGAAGGAATAGTAGATGCATTTTTTCAGATCATGATGCAATAATAATTACATGCAATAAAAAGTCAGGTGAAAATAGACCAAAAATTAATTGGAAATTAAATAATCTAATCCTAAAGAATGAGTGGATGAAACAACAAATCCTAGACACAGTCAATAGTTTCATTCAAGAGAATGGCAATAATGAGACAACATACTAAAATTCATGGGATGTAGCCAAAGCAGTTCTTAAGGGGAGTTTTAAATCTCTAGATGCTTACTTGCATAAAATAGAAAAAAAGATCAATGAATTGGGCATGCAACTAAAAAGCTAGGGGAAAAAAGTTAAAATTCCCAATTAAATATCAAGTTTGAAATTCTGAAAATAAGGGGGATAATTTGGAATACAAGGGATAATATTATAAAAAAAAAAAAGAAAATGCAAAATTCAATCATGTAAAAGAAAACAGCTTATAAATCATGATGGATCATAGATCCTTTGAAGAATAAATCATGATAACATTTGCGAAAAAAAAAATTCTGAAAATAAAAGGAAAAGATTTTTTTCTCTTTTTAAAAAATTTTATTTTATAATTACAATTTTTTTACTATATATGCATGAGTAATTTTTTTATAACATTATCCCTTGTATTCATTTTCCCAAATTATCCCCTCCCTCCCTCTACTCCCTCCCCTAGATGAGAGGCAATCCCATACATTTTACATGTGTTACAGTATAACCTGGATACAATATATGTGTGGAAATCCCATTTTCTTGTTGCATATTAAGTATTAGATTCCGAAGGTGTAAGTAACCTGGGTAGATAGACAGTAGTGCTAACAGTTTACATTCAATTCCCAGTATTCCTTCTCTGAGTGTAGTTGTTTCTGTCCATCACTGATCAACTGGAAGTGAGTTGGATCTTCTTTATGTTGAAGATATCCACTTCCATCAGAATACATCTTCATACAACATTGAAGTGTACAGCAGTCTTCTGGTTCTATTCATTTCATTCAGCATCAGTTGATGTAAGTCTCTCCAAGCCTCTCTGTATTCCTCCTGCTGGTCATTTCTTACAGAGCAATAATATTCCATAACCTTCATATACCATAATTTATCCAACCATTCTCCAATTGATGGACATCCATTCATCTTCCCGTTTCTAGCCACTATGAAAAGAGCTGCCACAAACATTTTGGCTCATACAGGTCCCTTTCCCCTCCTCAGTATTTCTTTGGGATATAAGCCCAATAGCAACAATGCTGGATCAAAGGGTATACACAGTTTGATAACTTTTGGGGCATAGTTCCAAATTGCTCTCCAGAATGGTTGGATTCTTTCACAACTCCACCAACAATGTATTAGTGTCCCAGTTTCCCCACATCCCCTCCAACATTCATCATTATTTGTTCCTGTCATCTTAGCCAATCTGACAGGTGTGTAGTGGTATCTCAGAGTCGTCTTAATTTGCATTTCTCTGATCAGTAGTGATTTGGAACACTCTTTCATATGAGTGGATACAATTTCAATTTCATCATCTGAGAATTGTCTGTTCATATCCTTTGACCATTTATCAATTAGAGAATGGTTTGACTTCTTATAAATTAGGGTCAGTTCTCTATATATTTTGGAAATGAGACCTTTATCAGAACCTTTAACTGTAAAAATATTTTCCCAATTTGTTACTTTCCTTCTAATCTTGTTTGCATTAGTATTGTTGGTACAGAAACCTTTTAGTTTGATGTAATCAAAATCTTCTATTTTGTGATCAATAATGATCTCTAATTCTCCTCTGGTCATAAATTCCTTCCTCCTCCACAAGTCTGAGAGGTAGACTATTCTCTGTTCCTCTAATCTATTTATTATCTCATTCTTTATGCCTAAATCATGGACCCATTTTGATCTTATCTTGGTATATGGTGTTAAGTGTGGATCCATATCTAATTTCTGCCATACTAATTTCCAGTTTTCCCAACAGTTTTTTCCGAATAATGAATTTTTGTCCCTAATGTTGGTATCTTTGGGTTTGTCAAAGATTAGATTGCTATAGATGTACCCTTTTTTGTCCTTTGTATCTAATCTGTTCCACTGATCTACTGTTCTATTTCTTAGCCAGTACCAAATGGTTTTGGTGACTGCTGCTATATAATATAGCTTTAGATCAGGTACACTTAGACCACCTTCCTCTGACTTTTTTTTCATTAGTTCCCTTGCAATTCTCGACCTTTTATTCTTCCATATGAATTTTGTTGTTATTTTTTCTAGGTCATTAAAATAGTTTCTTGGGAGTCTGATTGGTATGGCACTAAATAAATAGATTAGTTTGGGGAGTATTGTCATCTTTCTTATATTCGCTCGGCCTATCCAAGAGCACTGAATGTCTTTCCAATTATTTAAATCTGACTTTATTTTTGTGGCAAGTGTTTTGTAATTTTGTTCATATAATTCCTGACTTTTCTTTGGTAAATGGATTCCCAAATATTTTATACTCTCAACATTTGTTTGGAATGGAATTTCTCTTTGTTTCTCTTGCTGTTGCATTTTGTTGGTGATATATAAAAATGCTGAGGATTTATGTGGATTTATTTTGTATCCTGCAAATTTGCTAAAATTCTGAATTATTTCTAATAGGTTTTTAGCAGAATCTTTGGGGTTCTCTAAGTATACCATCATGTCATCTGCAAAGAGTGATAGTTTGATTTCCTCATTTCCTACTCTAATTCCTCCTCTAATTGAATCTCTTTCTCTGCTCTTATTGCCGAGGCTAGCGTTTCTAGCACTATATTGAATAGTAATGGTGATAGTGGGCAACCTTGTTTAACTCCTGATCTTACTGGGAAAGGTTCCAGTTTATCTCTATTGCATATTATGCTTACTGACGGTCGTAAATATATTTTAAAAAAATGCTCCTGATTATTCTAAAAAATAGTCCATTTATTCCGATACTCTCAAGCCTTTTTAGTAGGAATGGATGTTGGATTTTATCAAATGCTTTTTATGCATCTATTGAGATGATCATATGTTTTTTATTAATTTGATTATTAATATGGTCAATTATACTAATAGTTTTCCTAATATTAAACCAGCCCTGCATTCCTGGTATAAATCCTACTTGATCATAGTGTATTATCCTGGGGATGATTTTCTGAAGTCTTTTTGCTAATATTTTATTTAAAATTTTAGCATCAATATTCATTAATCAAATTGAAATAAAGAAACTATTGAATTAAGTTTTGGTTTCATGAGAAAATTTAAAAAATAGATAAATCTTTAGTTAATTTGATTATTAGAAAAAAGAAAGAAGAAAATCAAAATTTTAGTACCAAAAGTGAAAAGGGAGAATTTCCCACCAATGAGGAGGAAATTAGAACAATAATTAGGAGCTATTTTGTCTAACTATATGTCAATGAATCTGATAAAGTAAGTGAAATGGAGGAATACTTGCAAAAATATAGATTGTCCAGATTAACAGAAGAGGAAATAAATTACTTAAATAGTCCCATTTGAGAAAAAGAAATTGATCAAGCTACTAATCAAATCCTTAAGAAATGAATTTACATATGAATTCTATCAAACATTTAAAAATAAATAATTTTGATACTATGCATATTATTTGGAAAAATAGTGAAAAAAAAGGAGTCTTACCAAATTCATCTTATGACATAGATATGGTGCTGAAACCTAAATTAGGGTCAAAACAGAGAAAGGATCCATTTCCCCTTATGAATCTTGATGCAAAAATCTTAAACAAATGATTAGCAAAGGGATTACAGAAAGCTACCACTAGGATACAAGGGCTCATTCAATATTAGGAAAATTATTAGCATAATTGACTATATCAATAACCAAACTAACAAAAATTGTGTGATTATTTCAATAGATGCAGAAAAAGCATTTGAAAAAATCCCATTCTTACTAAAAAATACTAGATAGTATATTATTAAATGGAGTTTTTTTTTAATGATTGGTAACATCTATTTAAAACCATTAGCAAGCAACTCTGTAATGGGGATAAACTAGAACTATTCCCAATAAGATCAAGGGTGAAACAAGGCTGCCCACTATCACCCTACTATTCAGTATTGTATTCGAAATGTTATTTTTGGCAATAAGAGAAAAAAAGGAAATTAAAGGAATTACAACAGGTAATGAGGAAATCAAATTATCACTCTTTGCAGAAGATATGATGGTATTCTTAGAGAATCGCAGAGATTCAACTAAAAAGCTATTAGAAATAATTCACAACTTTAGCAAAGTTTCAGGATGCAAAATAAATCCACGTAAATCATCAGCATTTTTGTATATTACCAATAAAGTCCAGTAGCAAGAAATACAAAGAGAAATTCCATTTAAAATAACTGTCAATGATATAAAATACTTGGAAATCTATCTGCCAAGTAAAAGTCAGGAACTATATGAACACAACTACAAAACATTTTTCACACAAATAAGTCAGATCTAATCAATTGGAAAAATATTAAGTGCTCATGGGTAGACAACAAATATAATAAAAATGACAATACTACTTAAATTAATCTACTTATTTAATACCATACCAATCAAACTCCCAGGAAAATATTTTACATATGTAGAAAAAATAATAACAAAGTTCATCTGGAAGAACAAAAGATCAAGAATTTCAATGGAATTAATGAAAAAAATTCCAATGAATGTGGCCTAACTGTGCCTGATCTAAAATTATATTATAAAGCAGCAGTCATCAAAACCATTTGGTACTGGCTAAAAAATAGAGTAGTCAATGAGTGAAATAGGTTAGGTTCCCAAGACATAGTAGTCAATGGCTATATTAAACTAGTATTTGATAAAACTCAAAAACTCCAGTTTTTGGGATAAGAACTACTATTTGACAAAAATTGCTGTGAAAATTAGAAATTAGTATGGCAGAAACTAGGCATTTACCCACACCTAACAGCCTATAAGAAAATAAGTTAGTTTGAAATAAGTTCATGATCTAGACATAAAGAATGATATTATAAGCAAAGTAGAAAAACAAAGGATT
Source organism: Sminthopsis crassicaudata (assembly GCF_048593235.1). Classification (NCBI taxonomy): domain Eukaryota; kingdom Metazoa; phylum Chordata; class Mammalia; order Dasyuromorphia; family Dasyuridae; genus Sminthopsis; species Sminthopsis crassicaudata. The sequence continues at coordinate 235,940,771 of NC_133619.1, forward strand.
TTTTTTTTAACCTCTCAGATCTGTGAAGAATGAAGGAATTTGTGGCCAAAGAAGAACCAGAGTACATTATTGCATGCAAAATGGATAATTTTGATTATATTACATTAAAAAATGTTTTTGTACAACCAAACCCAATGCAGACAAATTTGGAAGGGGAACAATAAATTGAGATTTTTTTTTAACATTCAAGAGTTCTGATAAAAGCTTCATTTTTTAAATATATAGAGAATTAACTCAAATTTATAAAAATTCAAGCTATTCTCCATTTTTAAATGATCAAATGATATGACTAGACAATTTTCAGATGAAATTAAAACCATTTCAAGTCATATGAAAAGGTGCTCCAAATCTGATACTGATCAGAGAAATGCAAATTAAGACAACTCTGAGGTACTACTATGCATCTCTCAAATTAGCTAAAATGACAGAAAAAGATAATTATGAATGTTGGAGGAGATGTGGGAATATTGGGACACTAATACATTGATGATGAGGAAGGAAGGAAAGAAGGAAGCAAGGAAGGAAGAAAGGAAGGAAGGAAAAGAAGAGAGAGGAAGGGAGGAAAAAGAGAGAGAGGGAGGAAGGAAGGAAGAAAAGGAGGAAGAGAGGAAGGGAGGGAGGAAAGGAGAGAGAAAGGGAGGAAGGGAAGGAAAGAGGCAAGGGAAGAAGGGAGGAAAGAGGGAGAAAGGGAGTAAGGGAAGGAGGGAAGGAAGGAAAGGAGGGAAGGAAGGGAAGGAGGGAGAGAGGGAGAAAGGAAAGCAGAGAGGGAAAGAGGGAGGAAAAGAAGGAAGTAGGGAGAGAGAGAAAGGAGGATAGGAAGGAGAAAGGGAGGAATAGAGGGAAGGAAGAATTGAAGAAAGGAGAGAAGAAGGAAAGAAGGAAAGTTACATAAATATCAGAATGCTTAAAACTATAATTTGGCAATGGCAAAGAACTAGACACAAAATAGATTTCCATTGATGAGAGTAGAGTCAAACAAATTATGGTACCTGAATGTAAGGGAATATTACCATGTTTCAAGAAATAATGACATAATAGATACACAAAGGCATAGAAAGATTTAAGTGAAGTGATATAAATTAAAAGAAGCAGAGACAGGAAAAAGATATACATAGTGGAAAGTAATATATATGATATACAAATAGAAATAAGAATAACTACAAAACAATAAAAAACAAATTTTCCAAAATTAAAAAGAACCAGTATGGTCACAAATAAGAGAAATGAAAAGTACTTCCTCCTATTTATCTTTTTAGAGAAACAGGAGACATTGTTAGAAGATAAGATTTTTTAAAACTCCTGATTAATTTTGCTGATTTCTTTTTTTCCCTTCTTCCTTTAAAAAAAAAAAAGCATGATAAAGAATGTCTTTGCAAGAGATTTTAGGAAGATGGAGGTAGATAAACATTCATCACAAAATATATTAATTAGTATCCTCTGTTGTAAGACAAATATCATACCTGGAAAGGATAATACGGATATTTCAACATAAAGTAAACTTATCAAATTAATTATCAATAGTCCTAGTAATATAACAGAAGATTAAAATGGAAAGGGACAAACAAATGACACATTTGCCCCAAGAAAGAAACGTAGTATGCCAGTATAACAGGTCTGATCTGATTTAAATATTTAAATATTGAGGCTTCTCAGGAATTAGTTCTGAATATGTGCAGAAGTGGAGGGACAATACTGTTAACACTCAGATCAAATGATACCCTGCAATAGGTCTTTCCTGGTTCTCTTGGCCACTTGAATCTTTGTTTCTAAGGTTATCTTCTTCTATTCTGCATACATTTTGTAGGATAGCTATTTATGGGCTTGATGTTTCCTTCAAGGGAAAAGCCTTTTTTTTTTTTTTGTATTCCCAATACTTACCATTAAGTCTAGTCTATAGTAAGAGTTTAATAAATGCTTGTTCATTGCTTATTGGACAGTCACCTAGACAAGGGTGGACTATGACTACTGAACAAACAAGGGTTTGTAGCAATCAATCAAATAAGAATTTTGTTTGTTTGCTATATGTGAAGTAGTATGCTAGGCATGGGGAATACAAAAATGAATGCCAAAGGAGACCCTACCCTTGAAAAGCTATCATTCTATTAGAAGAGAAAACATATACATATTTAAGTATGTACAAAAACATATGCAACATGAATGCAAGGCAATTAAGATAAGTTAAATCTTCATCAGAAGCTGGCTCTTATAAGCTGAATTTTGAAAGAGACTAGACTTTTGAGAATTTAATTATAGGCATAGGGATCAATCCATGCAAAGTCATGGAGGCAAGAGATGTAATGCTGTATATATATAAATACACACACACACACACACACACACACACACACACACACACACACACACACACACATATATATATATATATATATATATATATATACACACACACCACACATATGAATACAATAAGAAAACAAATTTGACTGGACCATAGAGGGTTTTTTTTTTTAATTTTAATAGTTTTTATTTACCAGATATATGCATGGGTGATTTTACAACATTGACAATTGCTAAACTTTTTGTTCTAATTTTTCCCCTCTTTCCCCCCCCCCCCCCAGATGCCAGGGTTGACAAATACATGTTAAATATGTTAAAGTATAAATTAAATACAATATATGTATACATGTCCAAACAGTTGTTTTGCTGTACAAAAAGAATCGGACTTTGAAATAGTATACAATTAGCCTGTGAAGGAAATAAAAAATGCAGGTGGACAAAAAATAGAGAGATTGGGAATTCTATGTAGTGGTTCATAGTCATCTCCCAGAGTTCTTATGCTGGGTGTAGTTGGTTCAGTTCATTACTGCTCTATTGGAACTGATTTGGTTCATCTCATTGTTGAAGATGGCCACATTCATCAGAATTGATCATCATATAGTATTGTTGTTCAAGTGTACAACAATCTCCTGGTCCTGCTCATTTTACTAAGCATTAGTTCATGTAAGTATCTCCAGGCCTTTCCGAAATCATCCTGTTGGTCATTTCTTACAGAACAATAATATTCCATAATATTCATATACCACAATTTATTCAGCCATTCTCCAATTGATGTGTATCCACTTAGTTCCCAGTTTCTGGCCACTACAAAGAGGGCTGCCACAAACATTCTTGCATATACAGGTCCCTATTCCTTCTTTAAGATCTCTGTGGGATATAAACCCAGTAACACTGCTGGGTCAAAGGGTATGTGCAGTTTGATAGCTTATTGAGCATAGTTCCAAATTGCTCTCCAGAATGGCTGGATATATTCACAATTCCACCAATAATGCATAAATGGGGGGCAGAGCCAAGATGGCAGAGAAGATACACGCCACTGTGTAAGCTCCTTTCTTCCCTCACAACCAACTAGATTTAATCAGCCTCAGAAATAGCGCTGGACTGATAGAATCCACAAGGACTGGAAGCACAACTTACCAGCTGAAGAGAATCTGGAGTTTCAACAGGAAAGGTCAGCTCCCAGGGGAGGAAGAAGAGAGGCCAGCTCAGACGGTGGGGTAGTGGCACACTGCGCCAGTTGCACTGGGTAAGGCTCTGGGATCAGAGAATCCACTGAGATAAAAGAATCTGGCACAGGCTGTTAGCTGTTCTCTGCTTATAATACAGCAGTTCAGAAGAGAAATCTAGGCAACTTTAAAATTTAAAACCAGATTGGATCTTCCCGGATCCCGGGGTTGACTCAGCAGATCGCGGCACTGTGGGTGTGGCCGACATAGGCAATCCAGGCTTTTACCTTGGGGTAGGTAAGAGATTGAAGAGTGGGTGGGGCAGTAACTCAGTGCCTGGCTTGGCTGGAGGCTGTGGAACAGAAGTCCCAGAGAAGCGGAACCTTTGAACAAGGGACCTCGGTTTCTGGCAGACACTTCCAGTTTGAGCGCAGGGGCTTTTCACATCACCTGCTGCAGACATCCACGCCCCACCGGGACGCATAGGCTAGGCTTTGAGTTGCCTTTACTGTTCAGTCTCGAACCTCAGGGAAGCCGCTAAAACACAGCGCCCTCAGGGCACAGCAGTGCTAGTCACCTCTGAGGCACTTCCAGGGAGGGGGTGGGGAACTCTCTCCCAGAGCTCTATCTTAGCTCAGGCGCAGGGGCCGCTGCAACCACCTGGTCTGGGAGGAAGTGGTAAAGAAATAAATAAATAATTTCCTACCCCAGGGACAGACCCCAAAAGATTTTTTAAGTATGAGCAAAAAGCCCAAAAATACCATAGATTCCTTCTACACAGAGAAAGAGCGGGTATCCAACCCCGAGGAAGTTAACAGCAGAGAGTCAGCAGATAACCTAAAGGGGAACGATTCCTGCCCCCCATCACATAACTCTCTCCTTGAAGAGACTATTAAAAAGTTAAGAGAGTTTGAAGAAAAATGGGGAAAGGAAAGAGAAGCTATGAAATTGGAGTTGGAAAAAATAAGGAATTCACAGGAGATGCAGGGAAACAAAATTAGTGAATTAGAAAAGGTAAAAAAATCACAGGAAAGTAGGATTTCTGAATTGGAGAAGATAAAAAAGTCTCAAGAAAATAGGATTTCTGAATTGGAGAAGATAAAAAAGTCCCAAGAAAATAGGATTTCTGAATTGGAAAAAGAAAATAATTCTCAAAAAAAAAAAATTAGGGAAATGGAAAAAAATTCAATAGAGCAAAATAACTCATTTAAAAATGAAATTGGGCATTTACAAAAAGAACTAAAAACTGTGAATGAGGAAAATAACTCCTTAAAAGTCAGGATGGAACAAATAGAAATGAATGATTCATTGAGAACCCAAGAATCAGTCAAACAAAAAAAAAAAAAAAAAATGAAAAGCTAGAGAATAACGTCAAATACTTACTGGGAAAATCTATAGACCTGGAAAATAGATCTAGGAGAGATAATCTGTGGATCATTGGACTTCCCGAAAACTATGACCAAAAAAAGAGCCTAGATTCTATTTTACAGGAAATTATCAAAGAGAACTGTCCAGAGATAATAGAAACAGAGGGGAAAGTAGATGTTGAAAGAATTCATCGAACTCCTTCTGAAATAGACCCTAAAAAAAGAACACCACGGAATATTGTGGCTAAGTTGCAGAATTACCACACAAAGGAGAAAATCCTGCAAGCAGCTAGGAAAAAAACAATTTAAATACCAAGGTGCCACAATAAGGGTCACACAAGATCTGGCTGCCTCCACATTAAAAGATAGAAGGGCCTGGAACCTGATATTCCGAAAGGCAAAAGATCAAGGATTGCAACCAAGAATAAACTACCCAGCTAAGTTTAGCATCTTTTTCCATGGAAGAAGATGATCATTCAATGAAATAGAGGAATTCCATATGTTTCTAAGAAAAAAACCAGACTTAAACAAAAAATTTAATCTACATCCACAAGACTGAAGAGAAACAGAAAAAGGTACACAGAACCCTTGAGAACTATATCTCTGTTGTGGGTATATAGAAAGTACGCATGGATAATTTGATTTTACTGATATAAAAGAAAAAAAAAGGAGGGGCTGTAGTAAAGGGAAGAGGGTAGTATCAGAAAAAGGGGAGGGAGTGATAAACAGAGGGAAACTACATCCCAGGAAGAGGCATAGAAAATACACCATATCTGAGGGAATTTAGAGAGGGGGAGAATCATTGTGTGAATCTTACTCTCATCAGAAGAGGCTCAAAGAGTAAATAATTGTCATATTTGTTTTTCAGAGAATTCTCTCTCACCTCATTAAAAGGGGGGAGAGGAAAAGGGAAAAGGAAAAGGAGAATAAGGGAAGGGACGTGGAGGGTGGGGGGAGGGATACTAAAAAAAAAAAAGGGAGGGCTGTGCATCACAAGGGGGGTCTATAAATTAAATATTGGGGAAGGGGTTCAGGGGGGTCAAGGGAAAAAGCATAATCTGGGGATAATATGATGGCAGGAAATACAGAATTAGTAATTTTAACTGTAAATGAGAATGGGATGAACAATCCCATCAAACGGAGACGGATAGCAGACTGGATCAAAAATCAGAACCCTACAATATGTTGTTTACAGGAAACACACTTAAAGCAGGGAGATACATATAGAGTAAAGGTAAAAGGTTGGAGCAGAATCTATTATGCTTCAGGTAAAGTCAAAAAAGCAGGAGTAGCTATCCTTATCTCAGATCAAGCAAAAGCAGAAGTTGATCTAATTAAAAGAGATAAGGAAGGAAACTATATCCTGCTGAAAGGTAGCATAAATAATGAAGCCATATCGATACTAAACATATATGCACCAAGTGGTATAGCATCTAACTTTCTAAAGGAAAAGTTAAGAGAGTTGCAAGAAGAAATAGACAATAAAACTATAATAGTGGGAGATCTCAACCTTGCACTCTCAGATTTAGACAAATCAAACCACAAAACAAACAAGAAAGAAATTAAAAAAGTAAATAGAACATTAGAAAAACTAAGTATGATAGACCTTTGGAGAAAACTGAATGGCAATAGAAAGGAATATACTTTCTTCTCAGCAGTTCATGGATCCTATACAAAAACTTACCATATATTAGGACATAAAGATCTCAAAATTAAATGTAGGAAGGCAGAAATAATAAATGCCTTCTTCTCAGACCACAATGCAATAAAAGCTACATTCAGTAAAAAGTTAGGGATAAATAGACCAAAAAGTAATTGGAAACTGAATAATCTCATCTTAAAAAATGACTGGGTGAAAGAGCAAATTATAGAAACAATTAATAATTTCACCCAAGATAATGACAATGATGAGACATCATACCAAAATCTGTGGGATGCAGCTAAAGCAGTAATAAGGGGAAATTTTATATCTTTTTTTTTAACATTATCTATATTTTATTATATTTTTATTTATGATATTAAATATTATACTTTAATCTTAATGCTTAAGAATGTTGTTGATTACTATGGTATTGATGATTGTAAAAGTGGGGAGATGGAATTAAAAACTAGTTGATTGCCCAGACAGTTATGAATTCAGATTGTCAGTCATTGATGTCAGTCATTGACATCAGATTAAAGGTGTATCTCCAGGACAGGCGTTCTTAACATTATTTTTGTGTCTTAGATAGATCCCTTTGACGGGCTGTTAAAGCCTATGAATCTCTTCTCAGAATTTGTTTCAGTACTTAAAATGAAATGTCAGGTACCAAAGAAATAACTTGTATTGAAATAAAATTTTATATTTAGATCTAGATAGATGAATGATGGATGGATGGATAGATAGATAGATAGATAGATAGATAGATAGATAGATTTCAAGCTCATGATCCCCAGCTTAAGCTCATGGATTCCTCTTTTAAGAGCTATAAATTATTTTTTTGCCAATCATGCTCTCAAATCTTTTTTTTTTTCTACTTAATAATTTTTATTATATATATATATATATATTTTTATAATATTATCCCTTGTATTCATTTTTCCAAATTATCCCCCCCCTCCCTCTATTCCCTCCCCCCGATGACAGGCAATCCCATACATTTTACATGTGTTACAATATAGTCTAGATACAATACATGTTTGTGAATATCATTTTCTTGTTGTACAATAAACATTAGATTCCGAAGGTTCATGCAACCTGGGCAGACAGATATTAGTGCTAACAATTTACATTCACTTCCCAGTGTTTCTTCTCTGGGTGTAGCTACCTCTGTCCATCATTGATCAACTGGAAGTGAGTTGGTTTTTCTTTATGTTGAAGATTTCTACTTCCATAAGAATACATCCTCATACAGTATTGTTGTTGAAGTGTACAGTGACCTTCTGGTTCTGCTCATTTCACTCAGCATCAGTTGATTTAAGTCTCTCCAGGCCTCTCTGTATTCCTCCTGCTGGTCATTTCTTACAGAGCAATAATATTCCATAACCTTCATATACCATAATTTATCCAACCATTCTCCAACTGATGGACATCCATTCATCTTCCAGTTTCTAGCTACTACAAAAAGAGCTGCCACAAACATTTTGGCACATATATGTCTCTTTCCGCTCTTTAGTATTTCTTTGGGATATAAGCCCAGTAGTAGCGCTGCTGGATCAAAGGGTATGCACAGTTTGATAACTTTTTGGGCATAATTCCAGATTGCTCTCCAGAATGGCTGGATTCTTTCGCAACTCCACCAGCAATGTATTAGTGTCCCAGTTTCCCCACATCCCCTCCAACATTCATCATTATTTGTTCTTGTCATCTTAGCCAATCTGACAGGTGTGTAGTGGTATCTCAGAGTTGTCTTAATTTGCATTTCTCTGATCAATAGTGATTTGGAACACTCTTTCATGTGAGTGGATATAGTTTCAATTTCTTCCTCTGAGAATTGTCTGTTCATATCCTTTGACGATTTATCAATTGGAGAATGGTTCGGTTTCTTATAAATTATGGTCAGTTCTCTATATATTTTGGAAATGAGACCTTTGTCAGAACCTTTGCTTTTAAAAATATTTTCCCAATTTGTTACTTTCCTTCTAATCTTGTTTGCATTAGTATTATTTGTACAGAAACTTTTTAGTTTGATGTAATCAAAATCTTCTATTTTGTGATCAATAATGATCTCTAGTTCTCCTCTGGTCATAAATTCCTTCCTCCTCCACAAGTCTGAGAGGTAGACTATTCTCTGTTCCTCTAATCTATTTATTATCTCCCTCTTTATGCCTAAATCATGGACCCATTTTGATCTTATCTTGGTATATGGTGTTAAATGTGGATCCATATCTAATTTCTGCCATACTAATTTCCAGTTTTCCCAACAGTTTTTTCCGAATAATGAATTTTTATCCCTAATGTTGGTATCTTTGGGTTTGTCAAAGATTAGGTTGCTATAGATGTACCCTTTTTTGTCCTTTGTATCTAATCTGTTCCACTGATCTACCATTCTATTTCTTAGCCAATACCAAATGGTTTTGGTGACTGCTGCTATATAATATAGCTTTAGATCAGGTACACTTAGACCACCTTCCTCTGAGTTTTTTTTTTTTTTTTCATTAGTTCCCTTGCAATTCTCGACCTTTTATTCTTCCATATGTATTTTGTGGTTATTTTTTCTAGGTCATTGAAATAGTTTCTTGGGAGTCTGATTGGTATAGCACTAAATAAATAGATTAGTTTGGGGAGTATTGTCATCTTTCTTATATTCGCTCGGCCTATCCAAGAGCACTGAATGTCTTTCCAATTATTTAAATCTGATTTTATTTTTGTGGCAAGTGTTTTGTAATTTTTTTCATATAATTCCTGACTTTTCTTTGGTAGATGGATTCCCAAATACTTTATACTCTCAACATTTGTTTGGAATGGACTTTCTCTTTGTATCTCTTGCTGTTGCATTTTGTTAGTGATATATAAAAATGCCGAGGATTTATGTGGATTTATTTTGTATCCTGCCACTTTGCTGAAATTTTGAATTATTTCTAGTAGCTTTTTAGCAGAGTCTTTGGGGTTCTCTAAGTATACCATCATGTCATCTGCAAAGAGTGATAGTTTGATTTCCTCATTTCCTACTCTAATTCCTTGAATCTCTTTCTCGGCTCTTATTGCCGAGGCTAGCGTTTCTAGTACTATATTGAATAGTAATGGTGATAGTGGGCAACCTTGTTTCACTCCTGATCTTACTGGGAAAGGTTGCAGTTTATTTCTATTGCATATTATGCTTACTGAAGGTCTTAAATATATGCTCCTGATTATTCTAAGGAATAGTCCATTTATTCCTATACTCTCAAGAGTTTTTAGTAGGAATGGATGTTGGATTTTGTCAAATGCTTTTTCTGCATCTATTGAGATGATCATATGGTTCTTATTAATTTGATTATTAATATGGTCAATTATATTAATAGTTTTCCTAATATTAAACCAGCCCTGCATTCCTGGAATAAATCGTACTTGATCATAGTGTATTATCCTGGAGATGATTTTCTGAAGTCTTTTTGCTAATATCTTATTTAAGATTTTAGCATCAATATTCATTAAGGAGATTGGTCTATAATTTTCTTTCTCAGTTTTCGATCTACCTGGTTTAGGTATCAGTACCATGTCTGTGTCATAAAAGGAGTTTGGTAGGACTCCTTCATCCCCTATTTTTTCAAATAATTTATATAACATTGGGGCTAATTGTTCTTTAAATGTTTGGTAGAATTCACATGTGAATCCATCTGGCCCTGGGGATTTTTTCCTGGGGAGTTGATTAATAGCTTGTTCTATTTCTTTTTCTGAAATGGGACTATTTAAGCAATTTATCTCCTCCTCTGTTAATCTAGGGAGCCTATATTTTTGGAGGAAGTCATCCATTTCACTTAAGTTATCAAATTTATTGGCATAAAGTTGGGCAAAGTAACTCCTTATTATTTCTCTAATTTCCTCTTCATTGGTGGAAAGATCCCCCTTTTCATTTGTAAGACTATCAATTTGATTTTCCTCTTTCCTTTTTTTAATCAGGTTTCCTAAGGGTTTGTCTATTTTGTTGGTTTCTTCATAAAACCAACTCTTAGTTTTATTAATTAATTCAATAGATTTTTTACTTTCAATTTTATTAATCTCACCTTTTATTTTTTGAATTTCAAGTTTTGTATTTGTCTGGGGGTTTTTAATTTGTTCCTTTTCTAGCAACTTTAGTTGTAAGCCCAATTCGTTGACCCTCTCTTTCTCTATTTTATGCAAGTAGGCCTGTAGAGATATAAAACTTCCCCTTATTACTGCTTTGGCTGTATCCCACACATTTTGGTATGATGTCTCATTATTGTCATTTTCTTGGGTGAAGTTATTAATTATGTCTATGATTTGCTGTTTTACCCAATCATTCTTTAGTATAAGATTATTTAGTTTCCAATTATTTTTTGGTCTATTTTCCCCTGGCTTTTTATTAAATGTTATTTTGATTGCATTATGGTCTGAAAAGGATGCATTTACTATTTCTGCCTTACTGCATTTGATTTTGAGGTTTTTTATGCCCTAGTATATGATCAATTTTTGTATAGGTTCCATGAACTGCTGAGAAGAAAGTATATTCCTTTCTGTCTCCCTTTAGCTTTCGCCAAAGATCTATCATATCAAACTTTTCTAGTATTCTATTTACCTCTTTGACTTCTTTCTTATTTATTTTGTGGTTTGATTTATCTAATTCTGAGAGTGCAAGGTTGAGATCTCCCGCTATTATAGTTTTGCTATCTATTTCCTCTTGCAGCTCTCTTAATTTCTCTTTTAAGAATTTAGATGCTGCACCACTTGGTGCATACATGTTTAATATTGATACTGCTTCACTATTGATGCTTCCCTTTAGCAGGATATAATGCCCTTCCTTATCTCTTTTAATTAGATCAATTTTTGTTTTTGCTTGATCTGAGATGAGGATGGCTACTCCTGCTTTTTTGGTTTTGCCTGAAGCATAATAGATTGTGCTCCACCCTTTTACTTTTAGTTTGAATGTCTCATCCTGTTTCAGGTGTGTTTCCTGTAAACAACATATAGTAGGATTCTGGCTTTTAATCCAGTCTGCTAACTGCTTCCTCTTTATGAGGGAGTTTACCCCATTCACATTTAAGGTTAGAAGGACTAATTCTATATTGCTTGCCATCCTATTAACCCCTGCTTATGCTTTTCCCCTTTCCTTCCCTTTTACCCTCCTATCCAGTATTAAACTGGTGAACACCACTTGCTTTTCACAGCCCTCCCTTTTTAGGATCCCTCCCCCACCTTAAAGATCCTCCCCTTATTTTACCCCTTTTCCTCAAAATTACTGTATTCCCTTCCCCTTAGCTTACTCCTTCCCTTTCACTTTTCAATGAAGTGGAAGAAGCTTCACCATAAATTGAATATGTCTATTGATACAGGCTATGTTCATCTCCCTCCTTTCTTTCTCTCAGATATAATAGGTTACCTTTGCCTCTTCATGAGATGTAGTACCATCACTTTACACTTTTTTATGATATAATCTCCTTTCCACCTCTAGTTTCTAAGACAAATTGTACATATGTTCTTTACATATTTTTTTGACAGAAGTATAGTTCTCAAGATTTCTTTTTACCTTTTTAGAAATCTCTTGAGTTCTGTATTTGAAGATTAAACCTTTTATGTAGGTCTGGTTTTTTCATCAAAAATAGATGGAATTCATTTATTTCGTTAAATGTCCATCTTCTTCCCTGGAAAACGATGCTCATTCTTGCTGAGTAAGTTATTCTTGGCTGCATACCAAGTTCCTTAGCCTTTCAGAATATCATGTTCCAGGCCCTGCGTTCTTTTAATGTGGACGCTGCTAGATCCTGGGTTATCCTTATTGTGGATCTTCCATATCTGAATTTTTTTTTTCTAGCAGCTTCCAATATCTTTTCCTTTGTCTGATGGTTCTTGAACTTGGCCACTATATTTCTTGGCGTTTTGATTTTAGGGTCCCTTTCAGTAGGTGATCGATGAATTTTTTCAATGTCTATTTTACCCTCTGTTTCCAGAATGTCTGGGCAGTTCTCTTTGATAATTTCCTCAAAAATGGTGTCCAAGCTCTTTTTTTTCCTCCCATTTTTCAGGGAGTCCGATTATTCTCAAATTGTCTCTCCTGGATCTGTTTTCCAGGTCTGTTGTCTTTCTGGTAAGGTACTTGACATTCTTTTCAATTGTTTCATTTCTCTGGTTTTGCTTGACTACCTCTTGGTTTCTCCTTGAGTCATTCATTTCTACTTGTTCCAGTCTAGTTTTCAATGATGTATTTTCTTCACTCACTTTTTAAATATCTTTTTGTAATTGTCCAATTGAGTTTTTATCTTCTATGGAATTTTTTTCCATTTTATCCATTTTATTTTTTAGAGAGCTGATTTCTTTTTCCAGCTCACTAATCCTGTTTTCCTTGGAGTTGTTTACCTTTTCCAGCTCACTAATCCTGTTTTCCTTGGAGTTGTTTACCTTTTCCAGCTCACTAATCTTGTTTCTCAATGATTTGATTTCTTTATCCACTCTGTCTTTGAATGCATGGGATGACTTCTCCAGGCTCTCTTGCCAAGCTTCCCTTTCCTTTTCCCATTTCTTCTTGTGAGAGCCTTTTTGATTTCCTCTATGAGGTTCTTTTGTATTGAGGAGCAGCTTATATCCCTCCCAGGGGATACATCTGGGGACAGTCTGTTCCTAGTCTCCTCAGCATTTGAAGTCTGCTCCCTCTCCACACAGAAGCTGTCAATGGTTAGAGCCCTTTTGAATTTTTTGTTCATTTTGTCAGAGTAGGAATCAAAGAAAACAAACTGACAAGAGAAACAATTGGTCTGTTTTGCAGGGGATGGGGCTGGATGGTATTAATGGGCTTCCTCTACAGACTGGGGGTAGGGCAGCAGAGAGCCACTAACAGAACAGCAATGACTGTACTGAGTCTGCGCTCTGAGGCTCCGAGAACGCACCAAGTCAGTCCAGGTGGGGGTTGGGGGTGGCCGGGCTCTGAGAGACGCTGGCTTTCTGGGGTTTTAATCTTCACCTCCAGTGTTTACACCCTCTCCGCTGCTCCTGGCTTGCTGCCAAGACGGAGCATCCACACTGGGGCAAAAGCCCTTTCACAGAAACGGCAGAGATCACACCCTCCCCCTCCAGTCTGAGCTGTGTGAGCTGCCTGTCTTGCTCTGGCAGTCTGCCCTCAGTCTGCGCCCAGTCTGATTGACCCTCCTCCGAGCAAACACAGACCTTTTCTGGCGACTTTCAAGGATGTCTTCTCTTGGTGATTATTTGTGGATTTCTTTCTGGGTCAAGCATTAAGTTAGAAGCTTGTCATGAAGTAAGTTCTGAGAGAAAACGAGGAGCTCAAGCAGCTGTCTGCCTCCACGCCGCCATCTTGGCCAGAAGTCCCCTGGACCATAGAGTTTTAATGAAGGGGAGCACTATGAAATGTGTGGAGGACATGGGACAGCTGAGAAGACTCATGCCCAGGGAGATAAAATAATGTGTGTAGTGTAAAAAGTAGCAGAATTCAAATTGAAGCCAGGTTTATCTTATTCCAAATCTACTACTTTTTTACTAGACCACATTGCTTCAGATACTTGCCTGCTTTTCCATATTTTATAAAACAATGGAACCCCCTATATTTAGAAAATAATTTCTAAGGCATATATATATGAGGTTAGTTTGCCATTGTTATATGTCCAGACATAGCACATAGCATACATATATACACACACACCCACATATGCACACACACACACACACAGATCCTTATATTGCAGCCATTCTGAGAAAATGATATTGGCACCTGCAAAAGCCAAAAAATCTTTGAAATAAGAAGGTAATTCTACTCAGATGTCTAAAGTTTTGGAAAAAGTTGGGGAACTAAGTTCTTCCCTTCACCTCCAACATTTTTTGCAAAAAACTATAAAATTGTATTTGCTAATGCATATACAAAATGATAAAGGAAATATTATCACATTATAAATGATTGCAAAGGATAAGGTTGTATACAACAGCATAGTTTTCTTTTTAAAATTAAGTCTTGGGAGTTCTGGGCTTGGAGTCAGGAAGATCTGAGTTCCAATCCAGACTCACATATATACTGGTTTGTAGCTCTGGACAAGTTACTTAACCCTTTGCTTCCTTTTCCTCATCTGTAAACTGGTCTGGAGAAAGAAGTATGAGATTATTCTGTTATCTTTGCCAAGAAAATTTCAAATGGAGTCACTGAGGTGACTGAACCACAATATGCATGGTGGGGTGGAGACCCTTTAAATTAACACAGATTTTCTTGAAAATCTTTCAAAGCTAATATAAGCAAAAACTGGGATGAATTTGAATTCAGTTATAGATAGCCTTTAAATTATTTTGAACAATGTTAAGTAAGCAAATAATATAAATGCTTTCCTATCAGAATTATATGACTATTAAACTTGATATCTCTATTTCTTATGTGGGGGACACTTAACATTAATGTTTATTCTTGACAAATTGGATTTTTTTTCAGAATAAACTATATATTTGGTTTCTCTTTCAGTCAAATTTTAGTACCCTTGTTATGGTCCCTTTATTTGGTTGTATGTTCAAGGTGAAAGAGATATTTTAGAAAGCACTTTAATGAGAGAATATTTTTATTTGTGGAAAATACTTGGAAATTTTCCAGCAACAAAAAGCTTTCTTTGTTCCAGATCTTTTTGGAAGAAAGGTGATATACATATAAATCCATCAAATTGATACAAATTACAAATAAGTTATTTACATGGCATGAAAAATTTGCATTTTGACACCATGATTCAAATCACATTAGGCCTTAGCCTTTACTTTTCAGATCTGTTACATCATCTTTTGGAAAGCTCAAAGTGCAGATGTATGTCCATAAGGCACTATGGAAAATGGAAACATCCCTTATGGATTATAAACTTTGTAGAATCCTAGCAATACTCTTGTATTAATACCTGATGAGTGTATGATTAAATCCCAGGCAAGGAAATATTTTCCTATTTCCAAGAATTGTAGTTTTTTAATGTGTGGCAGAAATACATTAATGAAAGCCAAATGCTATTAGCTATTATTTAAAAAAGCATACATATATCACATACACATAATGTTATATGTATATATATATATATATACATATACACATACCCACATGTATTTATATACACACATACTAATTATTAATCAACATGAAAAATTGGTCATGTACTAGTCTTTATGCAGTCCATATTCATTTTTTCCTGAAATCTCTTTATTTGGACATTATAGAAGTAATGTTATATAGTAATAGAAGACACATATAATAACCTTAGACTTTGAGCTTATCCATCTGTAAAATTTGGAAAAAGAGAATAATATCTACTTCTTATCTCATTCAGAGGCTTCTATTTGGTATCGGTATGTGTATGTAATAAATATAGGTCATATAATCACAGATGTACTTAATGAATTACTTGTCCTGGTCAGACTAGGGTGAAAGTACTTAAAGTTGTTCACTTGAAAGATTATAAAATATAACACTTGATTTAGAGTAAGCCCAAGTTGACATCTGCGTTAGCATACTTGTGGATGGAATAAACTATGATGTCTATAAGCCTTCTATATTTGTTAAATGAACTTTCTGGACATGGACTCTTATTACACATCTGCCTTTCAGAAAACTGATTGGATAAACAAAAATAAAGATTTGTTCTGGATCTGACTTCACATGTTAGGATCTTGATGTGAGTCAGCTCCAATTTTACCCGAAGACAAGAAGTCCCTAATAAACAGAGGTTAATATGTAATCCTTCTCAAGAACTGTGATGATCTCCATCCTGAGCATAACAAAAAATTTAGATGAGGCAGCATAAACACCATCTGAAAGAAGTAACATCTAGATTTTGCAGTTCCTTTTTGGAATATGTTGTTATTCAGCATTTAAAACAGATGTGGCAAAAAGCATGGGTTCATCCCTAGGGTAACCTTGGAAAGAGGAAAGAAGAGGTGCATATTGTGGAAGAAGCCATCTTTGGTTCCATCCACAGTGGTTTTGGAAGTTAGGAAACATTTAGAATGCACTAATTTCTCCAAATAAGACCAGGCAGATTCTTTTTACTTCCAGAAGCTATGGCAGAGTTTATAGCAATGAAAGACAACTTCATCCTGAAGTAGTTCAATTTTAAGATTAATGGGTCATTTACCAAATTCACAGACTCATAGAATTCCAGAGTTAAAAGGGACCTCAGGAGGCACTCAGTCCAACATATATTCACACACTATCTCCTTCATCCCATATTAAGGAAGTACACAATACCTCTCAAGTTATAATCACTGTCTAACTCTTTGTGATCTCATTTGGGAGAGGGAAGCACAGTAAGTGTCAGAGGCTAGATTTGAACTCAGAAAGATAATTCTTCCTGAACTCCTGATCTGATACTCTACTATGACACCTAGTTGTCTCCTAACACCTGCCAAAGGGATTCCAATTTTGGATAGCTCATCATTTGGAGGTTTGTTTTTCCCTTGAAGTCAAGTTTAAATGTATAATTCTGTCCATTGCTCTGAAGTAAAATTGAACAAATCTAAATAATCTGCAAAATAGTAGACTTTTACTATATGAGGAAAGCTATCGTGTCTATTGATTCACCTCTTTTTCAAACTATATGACCCCCCAGTCCCTTCAATCAGTTTTCATATTCTTGGACTCAAGATTTTTCATATTCTTGATAGCCCTCCTTTAAATATTCTCTAGTTTATCAGTTTCTTATTAAATTGGGCTTCTCAGGACTGAACACAGTACTTGAGATATGATTTGATTAGGATGGAATACAGAGGGAGCATTATCTCTTTATACTTAGAAACTATGCATTTCAATTTATTTCAAAGTCCTATAAGGATTTTAGAAGCATGAAAGATTTAAAGATACATCTTTATTCTTAATATGGTTTCCTCATTCTATTCAAGTCAACCTACTCCATTACATCAATTAAAATAAATCTTAGCTTATTATAAGATTTCATAAACATTTTTGGGGGTATAGAGTTCTTTGTCAGCCTAGTAAAGTCTTTGGACTTTGTTCATAGAATAATGTTTTAAAATACAGAAACTGAAATACATAAGGTTATAAAGGAAACCAATCATATTGAAATAAAATTATCAAAATGTTTCTTTAAAAAACACATTTGTATCATCCGTGTTAAGAACTTCTGATTTGGCATTCATTTGTCACAAAGCATTCTACTAGGATCTAGAGTTATAAAGGTGTAAAATGGTACAGTTCCTGTTTTCAAAGTATTCAAAGTACAGTAGTTTCAATACGAGACTTTCTAATTCTCCTCTCCATGATTTTCTTCATTTACTATGTTTCTTTTCCAGCTACCCCCATTCTCCAATTGTAATGGCTTCTTCCATCTTCAAGCCAATTATATAATTTTATTTCCTAACTTCAGCTAACTCTTGTTGAAATTATTCCCTTGAAAACTGAAAAATAGTATGGCAAAAACTAGGCATTGACTAATACCTAATGCCCTATACCAAGTTAAGATAGAAATAGGTTCATGATTTAGATATAAAAATTATATGCAAATTAAAAAAAAAACAAAGGATAGTTTATCTTTCAGATTTGTGGAGAAGAAAGGAATTTATGGCCAAAGAAGAACTAGAGTGCATAATGAAATGCAGAATAGATAATTTTGATTATATACAATTAAAAAGTTTTTGAATAAAAAAAATGCAGGAAGATTAGAGGGGAAGCAGAAAGCTGGGGAAAGGGGTTCTGATAAAGGCTTCATTTCTAAAATATATAGAGAATTGACTCAAATTTATAAGAATACAAGCCATTATAAGATTATAAATTTATAAGAATATAAGCCATTCTCCAATTGATAGGATATGAACAGACAATTTTCAGATGAAGAAAATAAAACCATTTCTAATAAAAAATCATATAAAAATGTTCTAAATCACTATTGACAGAGAAATGAAAATTAAGACAACTCTGAGATACTACTATATACACTTCTCAGATTGGCTAAGATGACAGGAAAAGATAATGAAAAATGTTGGAGGGGATGTGGGAAAACTGGGACAATAACATAGTTAGTGGAGCTATGAAATGATCCAACTATTCTGGAGAGCAATTTGGAATTATGCTCAAAGGTCTATCAAACTGTGCATACTCTTTGATCCAGCAATGTCTCTATTGGCCAAATAAATCTTCCAAATAAGTTATGGCATATGAATGGTATGGAATATTATTGTTCTATAAGAAATGATTAGCAGGATGATTTCAGAAAGGCCTGGAGAGACTTACATAAACTGATGCTATTGGAGTGATTAGAACTAAGAGAACATTGTACACAGCAATATCAAGATTATGTGATAATCAATTCTGATGGACAAGGCTCTTTTCAACAGTGAGATGATTCAGGTCAATTCCAATAGACTTTTAATGGAGAGAGACAGCTGCACTCAGAGAGAGGACTATGGGGACTGAGTGTGGATCTCAAGATTGTATTTTCACCTTTTTTGTTGTTGTTTAGTTGCTTTTTATTTTCTTTCTCAAGAAAGATTTTTCTTGTGCAGCATGATAAATGTGGGAATATGTATGGAAGAATTGCACATGTTTAACATATATTGGATTACTTGCTGTCTGGGAGAGGGGTTGGGGAAGGGAGGGAGAAAAAATTTTGGAACAAAACCTTAGCATACATTTTGAAAAAAAAAAGTCTATTTTTTAAAATTGCACATATTTAACCTAAAAAAGAAAAGAAACTACCTCTTCCACATTTTTCTGTTATGGGATCAAAGTATTTTAATTGAAAAAAAGTTTATTCTGGAGTACTTATAATGAAATATGGTGTCCATATTCATAGAAAAAATTGATGGAGTCTTCATTTATTTTTCTTGCATTTTTGTATCATCATGGAATGATTTTACACATATAATTGACATCACATTTCTTGCCTTCTCAATTGGTAAGTGAAAGGTGGGAGATAATTCAAAACTCAGAATTTTTAAAAAAAATGGATGCCACAAAATAATTAATTAAAAGAGATCATCTTACATGGATTCTATTTATATTATTGTTTGTCCTTTGTTTTCAAAGAGGAGCAGTGACATCACATGATAATGTCTTGATTTGTGTGTAAACTGTTTTTGATGTGAGGCAGAGATGCACAAAGTCATTTAACATTACTCTCTTTTCCAGAGTCAACAGAATGCAGTGACAAGACAAAAGTCAAGATGGTCTGAAATATAATGAATGACCTTGGTGTGCTTAATGTCTGACCAAGCTCTAAGTGTTCCACTGTGCCTACTTTGGCCATTTTAGGGTTGTTGGAACAAATTGTTCTCATCAACCCATTCTGCTGGAGGAAGTCTTTATGATTTGGGTTTGAGACAGACATTCCCTAACTCACTAAGAGGTTACTCTCAACCTGGTTTATCTTGTCTGCCAGTTTTACCAGGATGTGACTATAGTTTCTTGGAGCCAGAGAACTGAGAGAATTGAGTGCTAGGTGAACAGCAAAGGTAGATGAGCATCTCTGAAAAGGGCTTGGTAAGTCCTTATACCAAAAATCCTAGTCTTCCTACTCCATGTATTCTTGCTCACACTAAACAATTAGACAAACTATAAAAATTTTTTAAAAAATTGTTTCATTGCTTTTTTCTTTTTACATCCTATTCATTTAAAAAAAACATAATGTTCTAGTGAACTATCCCTTGTAAAAGAACAAAATAGAAAGAAGGGGGGGAGTAGCACTTCAGCAAAACTAATGAGCAAATCAATCAATTCTGACCCTCTGTGCAATGTCTTACCTTATTGCCTCCCACTTATTCAAATAACAAGTGGTGGTATTTTTTTTTTCATTTCTAATCAGTGTGCAGTCAAGTTTGGTCATTGTTATTACATAGAATTCAGTTGTGTTTTATTTTATCTTCTATTTATATTGTTATAGTCATAATATACATTGTTTTACCCATTCTGTTGACATTCATATGAATCTTGCTACGATTCTCTGAATTGCCAGTTATTCTTAGTTTGTAGTTGTTTTCTGTGTACATATGCCTTACTGTCACTTTGTATTTTTTTTCTATCTTTTGTAGGTGCTTAATATAATTATTAAGTAAATAGATAAATGAATCTGTTCTGGTAGGGCCTCCCATGAGATTTTGGGATGTAATAGAAAGAAAAGTTGACTATGACAAAACCTAGTATTGTCATTTACGTTTTCTGAAACTGTATATATATATATATATATGTATATATATATATAATATTTTTAAAAATCCTTCATTTTGTGGACCTCCTTGAGAGTCGTTAAAGACATGTACAATTATATTTCTGCTTTAGACATGCCCTTGCCTACTGCTCAATACTCTTGCTTATCTCCTTATGGAAACAACAAACTAGGAAGAATGGTTTCCTGGAGGGAGTGATTAGAATGTGCCAAGTTCTGGGGAAAGTTAAGGATGATGAATCTCTTTCAGGCCCTGTCTTGGTCTAATAAGAATCAAATTCAAGTTTCCAGGGCAGAACATAATATCCTTGATGCTTTAATACCTTGCCTTTTCACTCCCAATATTTTTGACTGGACTTGCAGGTCAAGTGGTGTCGTATTTGGGGATTTATAGTTTACTATATCTAGGTTAAATTTTGCCCATAATACTTCTCCCTGTTATTTTTAGCATCACAGGTCACTCTAATCCTTCTGTGACAGTTTCCCAGTTTTAAAGTGTCTAAAAAAATTGGAACAGTGTGTATGTGTGTGTGTGTGTGCATGCACACACACATGCATGTGTATGCAATTGTGTGTTTTTTAAACTTTAGAGCAGAACACAATATGTTATTGTTAGATGTTACTGTTACTTTTATTGACCTTTGTAGATTCTTAGATGGCAAATTAAATAGATCTTTATGTTTCATGTAGGACAAATCACTACTTATCTTGTACAAATATTGTAAGAGTATCTAAACAACAATCTAAATTTAAAGAGATAAAATACAATAGTCTTATACAAACTTACAAAAATTTAGAACAAGAAGAGCCTTAGGAATTATGTAGCTCAGGGATTCCTAACCTTTTTTGCAACATGACTCCCTTCGGCAATTTTGTGAAGCTGGTGGACCTCTTTTCAAAGAATAATGTTTTAAAATGCCACACACACCTCAACACATAAAGGAAACATTACAACACTATTACATACACAAATATATGTATTCATGTGCCCGTGTACATGTGTTTATGTATATATAATTGTACACCTGCTTGGCAATGTTTACCATCAACTTAATTAGGTTATGATCTATTCAAATGATTACTTTATAGTGAGAGAAGTGCAATATTCCATCACAATTGGGAGGAAGAGCATTATCAGATCATTAACATATCTTTCATTTCTCATCTTTTCTTACATCGCAATCTTCTCTTCATCTGTTCATATTTTTATCTATATATCTGTGTATGCATCTTTATATATCTTTAAAGCTCATGGATCCAAACTTCAGAATCATTGATTTAGTTTGTAGCTTGACACTTTAGAAATAAGGAATCTGAGGTTAAGAGCTGAGTCATTAAATAATCCAAGTTTGTAGCAGAGTCCAGGATGACTTAAAAGCTGGACCTTTTTCCAAGGTATCACTCAGCTACCAAGAGAAGTGATATGGTTCTATTTGAACTAGTTAAGTATTTGGATATAGAAAGATGAATGAATGAATGAATGAGTGAATTAATGAACAAGCATATATTAAAAATTCTTTTTTTTCTTTTCCAATTTTTTTATTAATTTTGATAATTATAACATTTTTTGACAGTTCATATGCATAGGTAATTTTTTTTTTTACAACATTATCCCTTGTATTCCCTTCTGTTCCGAATGTTTCCCCTCCTTCCCTCCACCCCCTCCCCTAGATGGCAGGCATTCTCATACATATTAAATATCTTATAGTATATCCTAGGTACAATATATATATATATATATATATATATATATATATATATATATATATATATATATGTTAGGATTACTAGGTGAGAACTCAGGTTGTCTGGAGAGTGACAAGGTGAGAATTCAGGTTGTCTGGACAATTACAAGGTGAGAATTCAGGTTGACTTGATAGAAGGAGCAATCTCATTGGCTGAAGTGGTTCTTCCCAGAAGCCCTTGCATTATCCCACGCCCATTCTCTGGGAGGATAAAAGAGACAGCATTGGGCCCAGAGAGCAGATCGGCCTGGAGAAGGATAAGAGCTGGAGGAGATTCAGAGCCAGGATTCAAGAAAAAGACTCTGCATTGCATCAGGCTTGACGGGGCTCCCTGCAGGAAGGGAAGTCACTTCTCTGGACAAGAGTTAACAGCAACTGCCTGGAGACAATGGTTCGTTACAGGAAGAAGAATCAGTCGGAGAGATTTGAGTAGAAGACACAGCAGATCTCTTCTATATATATATTAAAATATTATTTAATGGAGTACATAATCTTCACCAGACTGCCAAAGAAGTAAATAACATTTAAAGAAAAAGAGGTTAATAAATTCTGCTATAATAAAATATATGTTCCCAAAAAGCTTTATGTTATACATAATTGTATAATAAAACCCACAGACCTTATGGGGAAAATGACTCAAAACTTTGTCAGTGATATGTAGAAACTTCTATATGTATATATATGTGTGGGTGTGGGTGTGTGGGTGTGTGTGTGGGTGTGGGTGTGTGTATGCAGAACCAAATTTTGTTGTTGTTATTGTTGCAAAGAAAGAATTGTATTCGTAAGGTAAACATAATCTGGGAAGAAAAACAAAAACAAAAACATAATAATAATGCTCATAGTTTACACTCATTTCCCAGTGTTCCTTTTGTGAATGTAGCTGATTTTGTCCATCATTGATCAATTGGAATTGGATTAGCTCTTCCCTATGTGGAAGATATCCACTTCCATCAGAATACTATATTAAAAATTCTGAAGCTGCACATTCACAAGCAAAATTGAGATCTTTGTCAAGGTAAAGTGCCATATTCATTGCATATTTTCACTTACAATAGGATCTCTGAGCAGAGAAAGGCTGGTCTTTACCACTTTTTTTCTGCCATGTCCTTTAATGAGTCCTGGAATGGAGTTTTGGCCAACTTTCTTGTGTATCTGAGGGGAGGGCGCAGAGCTCACAACAACTTTGCATCCAAGGAAATAGCCACTATTTATTGTAGTTCTCATGTATTTCTTTATCTTTTAACATGTTTTTATTAGGTTTCCATTTTTTCTACATATCACTGACAAAGTTTTGAGTCATTTTCCCCATAAGGTCTGTGGGTTTTATTATACAATTATGTATAACATAAAGCTTTTTGGGAACATATATTTTATTATAGCAGAATTTATTAACCTCTTTTTCTTTAAATGTTATTTACTTCTTTGGCAGTCTGGTGAAGATTATGTACTCCATTAAATAATATTTTAAACTATATAACACTAAAACATCATTGGATTACAAAGGAAACTAATCATACTGATATATAGTTATCAATATAGACAAGTATATTTATATATTTTTAAAAGTTCGCATCCCACATTAAGAATCCCTGCTAAAGGAACTCCTATTTCTTGTCTAGTAGAAGTTCATAATGCATATAAATATACAGAGAAATGTTTATATACAAAGGGAATGCAGAAAAGTAAACAAAACTGAATATCTCAAAGACCCCTCTTCCAAATGGGCCAATATTCATGCCCACTCGTTTTTGGCTTCTAGCAAATTGCTTCCAAAATGTCAAAATCTTTTCAACACATAGTACTACTGTTTGTTAGCCTTGGGATATCTTTGGCTTTGCATAATTTTCTCCTAACTTTTATTCCATCTGCTCAAGTGGATTCCCATAACATTCCATGCACTTCTGTTATAGACTCTCGAAGCAATTTAGTAAACCTTGGCTTGGGTGAAAAGGTTGTGTCTAGTGCATGACTGCAAAGGGTTGTAATGTTTAGGACTCATTTCCTTCCCCCACCCAATTCCCTTATGAAGCTAAGCTCATGTTTACATTGTGTTTTCTATTTTTCAAGTTTGTTTTTGCCAAGATTACAAAAGATGCACTGGAAACTATTTGCTTCTAACTGATTTCTTTTGAGCAGAAATTGGGGTGGGCAGTGCTCTGTAATTGTTTACACCTGTTTGGATTGGGCCAACCCTGCTACTTGTTGTTGCCCCAAGATGAACAGGGAGGCTTGAAGGATCTGTGTTTTATTATAATTGTGGGTGCTTTCTCTAGAAGAGAAAAAAAAAGATTATGCTTTTGACATTTGGTTAGTTTAAATCTGCCAAGAGCCTGATGATTTTGGGCACTCTGGTTCACTAGTGCTTCAATTCAAGGTTGGACTTTAATCCTAGTTCAAAATAACCCCCACCTAAAATTTGAGTCTTTTTGTTCCTCAAATATAACTTGGGGGCTGTCTCAGGTTTACTCATGTGTTACATTTTAATAAACATGTGTTTGAATATCTATTTGCTGTAGCAAAGAAGATCACATTTTTCCCAGCCTAACCAACCCAGAAAGAATGTGCATATTCATATTTATCATTTAAATTATTTACATGTGCATCTTTTTGCTATTCCCAAATATAAAACTAGGATTTCAGTTAAGCAATCCACAGATAGAGGTAGGAGTCACCAAAAAGCTCAAGAAAATTATTAGATAACCTGAGAAAGGCTAGAGCAAAGTAGAATGAGAGTCATGAGTCTGAATTCCAGTCTCAACTTTAACATCAACTTTATGACCTTTGGGAAATTATATAAAATTCCTGAGCCTGTTTCATCATCTGTAAAAATGGCAGCGGGATGGGGAGTATATAATGTAGCTTATTAAAAAAAAATAAGTTTCTAATGTTGTCTTTTGTGCTTTACATTACCAAAGCTTCTCCCATTTAGAAGATGACACAAGGCTTTTAGCTGTAGGTTTTTCCTAACAATTTGTCTTGTAATTCAGTTAATATTTCCTTTATGAATTTGGAGGCTGAGGCATTTGGCTAATATGTTTGGTATTGATATTGGTTTACTTTCCATGTTTCCTTTCAGCATTACGTAGTTTCCCTATTTATCTTTTCTCAGGTTTTGAATGTTTATTTCTTGCTTTGTGTGATAGTAAGAACATTTGGTCAGCCTTTTGAAGTCCTGCTTCAGGGCATGGTGGATGATTGGATAGATACTACATGAATATTATGGGTTAAAATTAATAATCTTTTCCTGTTAGTTCATTGAGGATTTACCTTGTTTGACTTCTTAATGACCTAGATTGTACACATAATTCTTATGTTGGAGAAATTTTGAGAGGTCTTTAGACCCTGAGAAAAATGAGAAAAAGGGTAGTTCTACATCTTGTTGATTATATGACCCAGGAATATATCTTACTTTTATATAGCACTTTTAAGTTACCTAAATACTTTATGCATTTGATCTTTACATTAATCCAGTTCAGAGAACCTAAATGACTTGACCATTAACAGAAAACCTATGAGCATTTGAGGCAGAATTTGCCATTATTTCTTCCTGATGCTGAGGCCAGTGATCTAAGCTACTGTAATGAACTAGGGGTTTTTTCCAGCTCTAAAATTCTGTACCATATTACATGATCATCACAATCATCAAAAATAATATTTATTTTGAGCCTAAATCATTCTAAAGAAAGTTAAGTGATGATATTATATATGTGTATATACACATTTGCAAATACACATATGTGTGTGGAGCATGTATTTGTGTGTTTGTATGCATATGTATTAATGCTGGGAAAGGACAATGCAGCATAGTGTGCCTTCATCAAAGAAGGCTCTCTGCTCTATAAGCAAAGCAGAATTGCAGTAGCTCAAAAGCAATATGAGATACACAAATTTGGAGATGTCTCCACTCCAAATGTTCATATGAATAATTGTATCCAACTTGTGCCAGAACTTTCTAAGCTCATATTGGTCTGATCAGCCACAGTTGGACACACTGTATCTTGATTTCAATATAATTATGTAATTTTGGCCTTTGATACATATAAAATACAAATATACATCCACATATATATGCATACACATATAATGCAGAGTACTATGTGCCAAGCCCTGTGACAAATGCTTTATAATTATCATAATATCTAGTTATCAAAACAAACCTGGGAAGTAGACATTATTATTATCCCTATTTTTAAAATTAAAAAAAAAACAGAGGAACAAAAATTGAATAATAACTAGCTCAAGCTTCTATTAGTCATTATTTAGATTTTGAGGACTAAGAGTAAGTATAAATAGCATTTTTCTTTTCTGGTCAGAGAAACCATTGGTCTTCTGCTCCTGAATTGATTATTTTTGGGGGGAATAGGCAAACAAGGTCATGTTTTGCTTCATCTCTTACTCAGTCTTAAATCAATGAATGGGTGCTACCTCAGACAGACTAAGACCTTAGAAAGACCTTGAAAGGAATACAAAATTGTTTAAATGGAACTCTGGAATCCAAGCTTCATCAGAAGCCATTAAGATTCAGCTAGGAAGTGTTGTGTCTGAGACTGGATTTGAACTCAGTTCTTCCTGACTTCAGGGCTGGTGCTCTATCCACTGTGCCATCTAGCTGCTCTTATTTGGTCATTGTTAAAGTTTTGTTGACTCAGAGGTAGTGTAAGTAGAGGTCTGGCCAAAAATCCTGAAGGTCTTCCCCTCCACTATTGATTTTGTGTTTGTTTCTTTGTTTTGAGTAGGTAAAGGAAGCCATTTGTTAGCCCTCCTTTCTTATCTAGTCTCAGTAATTGAATGTGTGTTACCTGTGACAAACTGGGATCTTGGAAAAGGTTAAAAAGGCCAAGTTGTCGTGAGCCATCTCTGGTAGAACTTACCCAGATGACTAGAGGAAAGAGTGAGGCTCATGATTTTGCACAATTCTTCCTCATTTGCATCCTCCTGATGCAAGTGATCTTCTTTGAAAAGAAAGACAATCTGAGGTTGGATTTGAATTCAGGTTTTTCTGACTCCAAACTCAGTGCTCTAACTACATTGCTTCCTAGCTCTCTCATATATGTGCATATATATGTTTCTGTGCTTTATATGAATCCATAATGAAATCAGGAGAAGAAGAAGAGATTGGACATATTTTTAAAATTTCTTTTTCAATAAATAAAGGAGCATAATATTATGAGGAAATTCTTAACAAAATCCCACATGTTCATTGTATGATTTATTACATATAAAGAATTACGCACAAATACCATCTCTTCTACTTGGGCACATCATTTAGCTTTTTCTGCACTGTAATGTCTATATAAAACGAACTGGATAAGATAACCTAAAAATCTGTTTGAGATATGAATCTTTGATCTTATGACATTTATTGTGCTATCTCTTTTACAACGATTTTAAAAGAAATTATGTTAGAATGAAGGAAGAGGTTAGTCTCTCTTCTACTTTTAAAATGAATTATTTTGCTGCTAAGTACATATCTTTCATAGGAGAAATATGTTTTAAGAGAATTATTTTTCAAATTAAATTCAACTTAACAAACAACTTATCAAGCAAATGAAGCAATTAGGGAAAATACTACACCCAGAAGCCAGAGATACAAAGACAAAAACAATCTCAGCCTTTCCCTAAAACAAAACGAAACAAAACAAAATACAACCTATGTTCCTCTTGGGACACACAAGGCATATTCAATGAATTAAGGCAAAATAATTCCACAAAGTGAGAGGAATAAAAACTGGGAACATTGGCAAAAGTATATTACAGAAATTGATACTCAAGTCTGTGGTTGAGAGGGAGGTAGGACTTCTAGAAGGCAGAAAAGGGAATGCATTCCTGGTATGAGGCATTCCTTTTGCAAAGAAATAGAAGAATGAGATGGAATTTCACATATTGAGTACAGCTGCCCTGCCAACCTGACTCAAAAATTGCAAACCTAGTTCATACTGAAATGCTCTCTTCTATATTAAAACTCCTTAAAATGAAATCTTTGGCACACTCTAAGTGAGAATCAAGAAGACCTTTCCTTATACTAAATTTTCCCTTCATTTTTCAATAAGATTAAGAGGAATAAGACATCATGAAGTGAAATCTTAACTTGCTCATGAATTTGATTTAAGGGAGTCAGAGTTGTACAAAGTCATCAGTTTCATTCTCTAAAAAGTTAAGATGTGGGCAATGGCTCAGGATGCAATGGATGACTTTGGTGTCTTCAAACTCTAAACATTCTACAACTTCTGATTCAGCTACATTCTTGTTCATTGGAACAAATTATTGTCATCTACCCATTCTGCTAGGCAAAGTCTTTACATGCTTGAGATAGACACCTCTTCCCCAATTCACTGACAAGTTTGAGACCCATCAGTTTCACTCAGTCTGATTTAGACAAATGCCAAGACAGTTTGCCAGAGTGTAACCACTACATATGCTATGCCTTCTTAGAGTTACAAGTGAAAGCTGGGGGACAATTAGACACCAAAGATGGATGAAAAGGTCCCAAAAAAAGAATTGGCAAGCCTTCACATCAGTGGTGCTACTTTTCTCTGAATCACCCCCACATCCCCTTGTATTTAACCATATATTTAAGAACTGTAATATAATTTTTATTTTAACTGGGAAATATATGTTGTACTATTTCTTTGGAAAATGTTAGGATTATGATTACAGAGGACTAATGATGAAAAATGACAGAGAGGTGATAGACTCAGGATGCAGAATGAAACATACATTTTTGGATATGGCCAACATGAAAATTTGTTCTGATTTACTATATACACTTGTTACAAGGGTTTTTCCCTCCCCTTTCTTTTTTTCTTTTGCAAGGGAGTTATAGGAGAAAGGGAAAATAATTTGCTATTAATTTAAAAACATTAACTTGGGGGAAGAAAAAAGAATTGTGCATTTGGAACTAACAAATCACAGGTTAAAAATCATAATATTTGACCTCTTCATTTGCAAACAGGATCAATATCTATTTCTTTGAATAAGACAATCTTGGCACAAAAAATTCTGTTTCATCATCTAATATCTGAAATTAAGCAAAAGTATCCATAATTTTATCTAATATCTATGTGTATGAATCTGAATTATACAGCTATATAAGACTATGTATTTCATGGAAAGAATCTTGATCTGGAATTGGGTCTGGGTTCTAGTCCTAAGTCTATCATAAGCTACATTAATATAGGCAAGTTAACAAGTCTCTATCTGTAAAGAAATAATCACAATAGCTACTATAATATCATAAACTATATAAATATACATGAGATGATTACAGTAATAACTAAATTTAAAACCAGAGAAATTATACCATCTTAATCAGCAGCATGAGATATTTTCCTAGAAATAGTACAGTCTTCCAAGCCCTTAAGAGGACTTTGTAATTTCATATTCTCATTTAAGAGTTGATATCTACTGATATTATAACGTAATCTCCATGGAGAAAATTCATGGCATTAATCAGCAGAATTTCATTTTGTATTCCTATAGGATTTTTTCTTAAAATCCCATTCCTACCAGGATTTCTACTCTTAAAGCTTTGGCATTCTCCCCAGTGCTGATAATCTTGATGGCTGTCTTTTCACTTGAGACTTCCCTGTATTTGGTTGCCAGTTATGTCATTTTCATTTTCTTTCTTTCTTTCTTTCTTTCTTTTTTTTTTTTTTGCTTTAATTCTCCTCTAGTTTTTCCACATGACCTCAAAACTAGTAAAAGTTTGACCTGGAATTTCTCACTTTTATTACTAGATCTCCCTCCCTCATCCCCCTTTCTTTAGTATTAGCAGCAGCCAAGAAATCTCTACTTCAAATTTTTATGCTCTCTTTCATGTCACCCCATACTTCAAATGGAAGAATTGAGACAAACATTAATAGTTCAGTTGGGTTACTACATTGTTATCAGTTTTCATTCTTTTCTTATATGAATCCAATAAGAGTACCACCTAAAATAAAATAAAAATTTACCAACAATTGAATGTCACACAAATGAAAAAAATGATATAGTATAAATAAATGCACCCACTTTTGTTGTATATTCTATTTCTTTTTTCTCCCACATATTAAATCAAGCATTATTCCCCTTATGTATATGCAATTCTTCTCATCTTTACTTCAAAATTCATCTTGTCCACTCAGTGAAAGTTTGCCTGTTTTCCTCAGTACCTTAATTTTTTGTTTTCATTGCTAATAGGTCTTCTATCTTTATTGACTGAATAATCACAGAGCTTTAAAAAGCTACATATTAAATTCTAACAACTTCTTAACATTGTCCTTTCTTCTGAATCTTTCTGTTAACAAAAACAATTTAGAAGCATTTATAAATTTGGTTCAACATTCCGATCTGTTTTAATAATCCTTTCTGACTTTTCTCAAGTAAGCAAGAGATTTCTAAGTGATTCCAGGCCTGTATTTTGTCTCCTGAGAATATCAAGAGAGAGATGTTGAATCTTCTGTAGGTTTTCCCCAAAACCCTTGGTTCTCCAAAATGTACTTTCTGTTTGTGATGTGTGATGAATTCACCACTGTGAACTCCTGAGAGAAATATTAGGTATACTTATGCAAAGTCCTTGGTCCCTGGAATTATTTCCTTCATCAGTCTCTTGGCTCCATAGCAGATTGTTCGTGAAACAGTGAATTCTAAATGAGAATTGGCAGAAAGCTTGATCTGATCTTTTTCCTTACCAGTTACATTACATTCCAACACTCTCATCTTAAAAGCCATCTGGACCAAATGACTTTTGTTCTAACACTCCTCCCTCCTTTTCTCTTTCTCTTTCCTAATCCTAGTCAATTCCCACCTTTGGAAAACTACTTAGTGAATTAAAAAATATGTCATTATAAGTAAAATTCTTTATCAGGTAACAAAGGGAAGAATTTTTACTCACCAAGACTAGTTTTCATACATTTAACAACTGATAGAATATTGAACAAAAAGAATTGTGTATATTTCTAATCTAAAAAGTATATTCATTCTGTGGTATGTGGGCATATATGATGAGTAAAATTTGAATCCAAACTTGATATTATCAATGTGGCACAGTGCTTAGGGCCTTTTAATTAATACTTCAGCTCTGAGACTACTTCTCTGCTGAATTACCTAAAAATCCATTGTTGGAGCCTCAGGGAAAAAAATTATCCCTGTGGGTGTTTTCTGGATCACATGACATCACTACATCTGGTTAATATTTAAGACTAGACATTTTCATGTCCTTGATAGCAGCTGTTATTTTCACAAGGATAAAATTCTCTATGATTTTCTGTGAATTTAAAAGTCAGTACATACCCTTTAGATACTGAATGTCCCTAATTGCACTGATTTACAAATGCGGTATTAAGAAAACTGGAAAACTGAGGAGGTAACAAAGAGTTCCTCTATTATTTGTATGCATACAGAGGATGGGAAGCTGGCATCCTAATTGAAGACAGTGTGCTTATTCCTTTTCCAAAATGTCCATCTGATGCTACATAGTCAAAAGTTATAGCAAAGAAGAATAGGGCTTCTTTCCCAGAAAGTGCCAAAGCTGCCACAATCAGAATTCTCTTCTATATCTGGCTGTCAATTTAGCTTAATTCTTAAGTATTGGTGAATGGAGAAAATTCTTTTTAAAAATGTAATTCCCACTAGTCCTCTAGTAGTTGTCAAATGATTTGAAGGTCAAATAAGCTTAGAAATCACAAGATCACAGTTGGGAGATTCTCACCCCTCCTCATAAATTTAGAGTGGTAAGAAATCTGTTATAGCTGTTGAGTCATTTTCCAGTCATGTCTGACTCTTCATGATCCCACTTCGGGAATCTTAAATGTTACCTAATCTAATCTCCTCATTATATAGATGCAGCAAAAGGCTGAGAAAGACTAAATGACTTATCCAATATGACCTGCATCAGAAGCTTCAGAGCTGGGATTTGAGCTCAGTATCTCTGATTCCAAAATCAAGGTCCTTTCCCCTTCACCATGATGAGAATTCTAGAAAAAAATAGATTAATGAAAGATGATTGGATCATGCAACTAGAGAGGAAGGCTCTTGGAGTTCATCTAATTCAAACAGCTCATTTCATGGTTACAGAAACAGGCCTGGTTAAAGAATCTAAGTGATTTGCTTGAGATCACACAGATAGCAAGTTAGAGAGCTAGAATTTGAGTAATCTTTTTTCTATTACACAGCATTGCATAGTCCAAGAATAATGAATTCAAAATTTTTATATAAGCAGAACATATCAAATTTGGCAATAAAATATTTAGGTATTTTTAGATCTTCTAATTGCTAATTCAGTAACACAAATGGTCCAATTGATTCATTGGTGGCCATTGGAGATGCTTAAATAACAAGTTATTCTTACAGCAGATTTTTCAATATACTACAATTTAATTCCTGTAAAGTTCTACTACAGTTTCATTCCTTTTGCACTTTTATTTTAATTTTCAATATAGTTTGTTTTGTAACCCAAGTATTTTGTACATTTAAAAACATTCTGATAAGAGATCCATTACATCCAAGATCAATATAAAATTTTCTATTTGACTTCTTTCCCCTCACAATAGAATTTTATTCTTCTAACTATATGTAAATATAGTTTTCAACATTATTTTTGTAATATTTGAAGTTCCAATTTTTTTCTCCTCTCCCTTACTTTCCTCACCTCTCTCAAGACAGCAAGTAATCTGATATAGGTTATCTGTCTATATCTATATTTATATCTATATCTATATCTACATCTGTATCTATACAATTATTTTAAACATATTTCCATATTAGTCATTTTGTGGGAGAAAAATCAGAATAAAAGGGAAAAACGAGGAAAAAAAAAAGCAAACAAAAATAGAAAATAGAATTCTTTGATTGACATTGTTTCTAAAGTTCTCTCTCTGGAAGTGTAAATGGCATTTTTCCATCCCAATTGTAATGGAATTGTTTTGGATCATTGTATTGCTGAGAAGAGATGACTTGCTGTTACTATGTATGATGCTTTTCTGTTTTTGCTCATTATTTATGATTTTTTTTAGTAAGAAATTATATTTCATTATCTATTAATCACTTAAAGTTTTAGAAACTTTTAATTTTTTATTTATTTTTATTTTTTAATTATAGCTTTTTATATACAAAATATATGCATGGGTAAATTTTTCAATATTGACCCTTGTAATATCTTCTGTTCCAACTTTTCCTCTCCTTCCCCCCCACCCCTCCCCTAGATGGCAGGTAGTCCCATACATGTTAACTATGTTAAAGTATGTGCTAAATACAACATATGTATACATATTTATATAGTTATCTTGCTGCACAGGAAAGATTGGACTTAGAAAGAAGGTAAAAGATAACCTGAGAAGAAAAAAAACAAAAATACAAACAAACAGTAACAGAAAGAGTGAAAATGTTATGTTGTGGTCCATACTCATTTCCCAGTGTAGAAACTTTTTTAAAGTCTAAAATTCCTTAGTTTCACACCTTTGGTTTTAATTTAGTAGAGAAATAGTAAGGTTTTAACTAGCCAAAACATAGAGCCAAAGTGAGCAATATTCTCTGTAAGGAATCAAAATATGCAATCAAAGTAACTGTGTGATTTAAATTGTTACTGAATAAGACCTTTGATTCCTTCTTATAAATTCATGTGCTTGGTGCCAAGAGAGGGTTTTGGGTATTGTTAATCCTAAGACAAATGCTTATGACAAATGATCCATATATTGGTTGATAAGAAAAGACAGTCTCAGTCTAGAGGTACTTTTTTTCAGAGAGAAAAATTCTAGTTTGTATACTCATCATGTTTGAGCTGAAGTTGTTGCCTTGTGGCCCCAAAGAAATAAACCCAAAAGAAGCTGATAGTAGAGAGAATTATTCAGCATGCATTAAAAAGTTAATAAAGTAATATAGTCATCAAAAGGCAGAGAAACCCACAAACCAGTAAAAAGAGGGGAAACATTAAAAGAGTAGAGATATGAAATAACCTTCAGGTGCATGTATAGCAGAAAGCATTGTCTCCAAAGTGCATCAGAATTACATCATTAGAAGATATTGACAGTCCTGTAGTCATCAGAAACACAAAAAGTACAAGACCCTCCTCTACCATGTCAAATATGCCTTGGACACATGTTTTCAATTGGTATGCCCTATATATATATATAGTTAAGATTACTGTTCCCAGTGATGGAATCTTTATTTGTTTTAGAGTATAGCTCCTTGTTATTTTTATATAGCTGTTTCATTAAATATCTTTCTTTATGCCTAAATCATGGACCCATTTTGATCTTATCTTGGTATATGGTGTTAAGTGTGGATCCATATCTAATTTCTGCCATACTAATTTCCAGTTTTCCCAACAGTTTTTTTCAAATAATGAATTTTTATCCCCAATGTTGGTATCTTTGGGTTTGTCAAACACTAGATTACTATAGTTGTACCCTTTTTTGTCTTTTGTACCTTATCTATCCACTGATCAACTGGTCTATTTTTTAGCCAATACCAAATGGTTTTGGTGACTGCTGCTATATAATATAGCTTTAGATCAGGTACACCTAGACCACCTTCCTCTGACTTTCATTAATTCCCTTGAAATTCTCGAACTTTTATTCTTCCATATGAATTTTGTTGTTAATTTTTTTAGGTCATTAAAATAGTTTCTTGGGAGTCTGATTGGTATAGCACTAAATAAATAGATTAGTTTGGGGAGTATTGTCATCTTTCTTATATTCGCTCGGGCTATCCAAGAGCACTGAATGTCTTTCCAATTATATAAATCTGACTTTATTTTTGTGGCAAGTGTTTTGTAATTTTGCTCATATAATTCCTGACTTTTCTTTGGTAGATGGATTCCCAAATATTTTATACTCTCAACATTTGTTTGGAATGGGATTTCTCTTTGTATCTCTTGCTGTTGCATTTTGTTGGTGATGTATAAACATGCTGAGAATTTATGTGTATTTATTTTGTATCCAGCAACTTTGCTAAAGTTGTGAATTATTTTTAATAACTTTTTATTAGAATCTCTGGGGTTCTCTAAGTATACCATCATATCATCTGCAAAGAGTGACAGTTTGATTTCCTCATTACCTACCTTATCCTTTAATCTCTTTCTCAACTCTTATTGCCGAGGCTAGCATTTCTAAATCGATATTGAATAGTATTGGTGAAAGTGGGCAACCTTGTTTTACTCCTGATCTTACTGGGAAAGGTTCCAGTTTATCTCCATTACATATTATGCTTTCTGACAGTCTTAAATATATGCTCCTGACTATTTTAAGGAATAGTCCATTTATTCCTATACTCTCAAACATTTTTAGTAGGAATGGATGTTGGATTTTATCAAATGCTTTTTATGCATCTATTGAGATGATCATATGGTTTTTATTAATTTGATTATTAATATAGTCAATTTTACTAATAGTTTTCCTAATATTAAACCAGCCCTGCATTCCTGGTATAAATCCTACTCAATCATAGTGTCCTGGGGATGATTTTCTGAAGTCTTTTTGCTAATATCTTATTTAAGATTTTAGCATCAATATTCATTAAGGAAATTGGTCTATAGTTTTCTTTCTCAGTTTTCAATCTACCTGGTTTAGGTATCAGTACCATGTCTGTGTCATAAAAGGAGTTTGGTAGGATTCCTTCATACCCTATTTTTTCAAATAGTTTATATAACATTAGGTCTAATTGCTCTTTAAATGTTTGGTAGAAATCTCATGTAAATACATCTGGTTCTGGGGATTTTTTCCTGGGGAGTTGATTAATAACTTGTTCTATTTCTTTTTCTGAAATGGGACCATTTCAGCAATTTATGTCCTCCTCTGTTAATCTATGAAGCTTATATTTTTGGAGGTAGTCATCCATTTCACTTAAGTTATCAAATTTATTGGCATAAAGTTGTGCAAAGTAACTCATTATTTCTCTAATTTCCTCTTCATTGGTGGAAAGATCCTCCTTTTCATTTTTACGACTAACAATTTGATTTTTCTTTTTCCTTTTTCTGATCAGATTTACCAAAGGTTTATCTATTTTATTGGCTTTTTCATAAAACCAACTCTTGGTTTTATTCATTAATTCAATAATTTTTTTACTTTCAATATTATTGATTTCTCCTTTTAATTTTAGTATTTCAAGTTTAGTTTTTGGTTGGGGGGGTTTTAATTTGGTCTTTTTCTAGCTTTTTAATTTGCAGGCCCAATTCATTAATCTTCTCTTTCTCTATTTTGTTCAAATAAGCCTCTAAAGATATAAAATTTTCCCTTATTACCACTTTAGCTGCATCCCACAAATTTTGGTATGATGTCTCATCGTTGTCATTATCTTGGGTGAAATTATTAATTGTTTCTATAATTTGCTGTTTCACCCAGTCATTCTTTAAGATTAGATTATCAAGTTTCCTTTTGGAAGTTAGATGCTATACCACTTGGTGCATATATGTTTAGTATTGATATGGCTTCATTGTCTATGCTACCTTTTAGCAGGATATAGTTTCCTTCCTTATCTCTTTTAATCAATTTCTGCTTTTGCTTGATCTGAGATGAGGATGGCAACCTCTGCTTTTTTGGCTTTACCTGAAGCATAATAGATTCTGCTCCAACCTTTTACCTTTACTCTGTATGTATTTCCCTGCTTTAAGTGTGTTTCCTGTAAACAACATATTGTAGGATTCTGACTTTTGATCCAGTCTGCTATCCACCTCCGTTTAATGGGAGAGTTCATCCCATTCACATTTACAGTTAAAATTACTAATTCTGTATTTCCTGCCATCACATTATCCCCTGACTATGCTTTTTTTTATCCCTTGGCCCCCTGAATCCCTTCCCCTATATTTAATTTATAGACCCCACTTGTGACATGCAGCCCCCCCCTTTTTAGTATCCTTTGCCCCTCCTTTTAAGTCCCTTCCCCTTTCTTGTACCCTTCCTTTATTCTCCTTTTTCTTTTCCCTTTTCCTCTCTGCCCTTTTAATGAGGTGAGAGAGAATTCTCTGAAAAACTAATATGTCAATTATTTACTCTTTGAGCCTACTCTGATGAGAGTAAAATTCACACAATGTTTCTCCCCTCTCTAAATTCCCTTAGATGTGGTAGATTTTCTATGCCTCTTCCTGGGATGTAGTTTCCCTCTTTTTATCTCTCCTTCCCCTTTTTCTGATATTATCCCCTTCCCTTTACTATTTCCTTTTTTTTTTTTTTTTTTTAATTATATCAGTAAAATCAAATTATCCATGCGGACTTTCTGTATATCCACAATAGACATACAGTTCTCAAGAGTTCTTTTTACCTTTTTCTGCTTCTCTTCAGTCTTGTGCATGTAGATCAAATTTTTTGTTTAAGTCTGGTTTTTTTCTTAGAAACAAATGGAATTCTTCTCTTTCATTAAATGACCATCTTCTTCCATGGAAGAAAATGCTAAACTTAGCTGGGTAATTTATGCTTGGTTGCAATCCTTGTTCTTTTGCCTTTCGCAATATCAGGTTCTAGGCCCTTGGATCCTTTAATGTGGAGGCAGCCAGATCTTGGGTGACCCTTATTGTGGCACCTTGATATTTGAATTGTTTTTTTCTAGCTGCTTGCAATAATTTTTCCTTAGTTTGGTAGTTCTGCAGCTTAGTCACAATATTCCGTGGAGTTCTTTTTTTAGGATCTTTTTCAGAAGATGTTAGATGAATTCTTTCAACGCCTATTTTCCCTTCTGTTTCTATTATTTCTGGACAGTTCTTTTTGATGATTTCTTGTAAAATAGCATCTAGGCTCTTTTTTTGATCAGGAAGTTTTCAGGAAGTCCAATGATCCTCAGATTATCTCTCTTAGATCTATTTTCCAGGTCTATAGATTTTCCCAGTAAGTATTTGATGTTATTCTCCAGCTTTTCATTTTTTTTTTTTGTTTTGTTTTGTTTTATTTTTTTTTTTTTTGACTGATTCTTGGTTTCTCAATGTATCATTCATTTCTATTTGCTCAGTCTTGATTTTTAATGAGTTATTTTCTTCATTCACATTTTTTAGTTCTTTTTGTATATGCCCAATTGATTTTTAAATGAATTATTTTACTCTGTTGAATTTTTTTCCATTTCACTAATTTTTTTTAGTAAGTTATTTTCTTTTTCCAATTCACAAATCCTACTTTCCTGTGATTTTTTAACCTTTTCTAATTCACAAATTTTGTTTCCCTGCACCTCTTGTAAATTCTTTATTTTTTCCAACTCAAATTTCAGGATGTTGTTATTCTCTATCATAGCTTCTCTTTTTTTCCCCATTTTTCTTCAAACTCGCTTAACTTTTTAATAGTCTCTTCTAGGAGAGAGTTATATGATGGGGGGAAAGTTATCATTCCCCTTTAGTGTGTTATCTGGAGACTGTCTGGTGTTAGCTTCCTTAGGGTTGGATACCTGCTCTTTCTCTGTGTCGAAGGTGTCAATTGTTCTCTTCAGCTTCTTA
Source organism: Sminthopsis crassicaudata (assembly GCF_048593235.1). Taxonomy (NCBI): domain Eukaryota; kingdom Metazoa; phylum Chordata; class Mammalia; order Dasyuromorphia; family Dasyuridae; genus Sminthopsis; species Sminthopsis crassicaudata. Next base: position 235,979,508 of record NC_133619.1, read on the forward strand.
CTCATTGTTAAAAATCTGTTGGGGTTTGCCCTTGGGGTAAGAAGTTTATTTATTTACCAGCTTCCTCCCAGACCAGATGGATGCAGAGTCCTATGCTTGAGCTAAGAGAGAGCTCTGGGAGAGAGTTCCCCTCTGCCCTCCCTGAAAATGACTCAGAGGTGGTTAGCACCACTGTAGCTTTGAGGAGTGCCCAATGAAGGACCCCACTGTGTGGCCTAGCAACTGCCCTGAGGTTTAAGGCTGAATAGTGAAAGCGTCACAAACCCCAGCCAATGTCTCTCGCGGGGCCGTGGATATCAGCAGCTGATGTGAAAAGCCCCTGCACTCAAACTGGAAGTGTCTGCCCAGAAATCATGGTCCCTACTTCAAAGGTTCTGCTTCTCTGGAAGTTCTGCTTCTCTGGGAATTCCGCTGCTGCTAGAATTCCACTGCCTCAGCCCCCACACTATGTGGATTATGGGCTTCCTCAGGCTGTGTCCCCACTGTTTAGGTTCTCAACTACCCCAAGGAGAAGCCCCAGGCAGCAGAAGGTGTCTGCACAGCCCTGCTGAGATCTGTTAGGTCACTTCCAGATTGGGGTGGATTTAGGATCTGGCTTTATATTTTAAAGTGGCTTGATTTCTCTTCTTAACTGCTGTTTTATAAGCAGAAAAGAGCTAACAGCCTGTGTCAGATTCCTCTATCTCTGGCTTCTCTGATCTGGGAGTTCTCCCCAGCCTGATCGGCCCAGTGTGCTAGTACCTAACCCTGTCTGTGCTGATTTTTTTTTCCTCCCCTCGCAACCATCCTTTTCTGTTGAAATTCCAGATTCCCTTCAGCTGGTAAGTTGTACTTCTAATCTTTGTGGTTTTTATTAGTCCAGCATTATTTTTGAGGCTGATTTAACTAATTGGTATTGAGGGAAGAAGGGAGCTTACAAATTTGCATGTATCTTCTCCACCATCTTGGCTCCACCCGAAATATGTGGTTTTTTAAACAAATCTGAAAAAAGGAAAAACAAACAAACAAACAAACAAAATAAAAACCAAAAAAAATAAAGACATTAATTCTCTCATTATTACTTAGAGAAGTTTAGCCAAAGCCAAGTAATCACAATGACATGGGATGAGGAAAACAAAAAAACAAGAAATAGCTTTAATAAGTAAGCAGTTAGTAAGCACTACTATGTGTCAGGCATTGTACTAAGTACTGGAGAGAGATACAAAGAAAGGTAAAAGACAGTTTCTACCCTCAAAGAGCTCACAATTAAATGTATTCTAAGAGCATCAACAAGATGCATTCATCTATTTACCAATGGAGATATTTGCCAGGCAAGATCAATATCACATTCTCTTCATCTGTAATATGACATGATTGGATTAAATTGCATCTTTATTTAAGAGGTATCATCAGGTTTCAATTTGATCAGAGGAGAACCCATATGATAATTTTATCTGAGAAAATGTGTTATTGATGTATTTTAGTTTTTCATGTCATGATCTATTCTTAATTATGAATAATAGCCAGAGCAGCCACACTTATTTAATAAAGAACCAAAACAACTTAAACAAAAAATCAACTTCAATTGAGAGATTATGCATCTCTCTGGTCAGACATATAAATAAATAAATAAATAAATGTATATATATTCATATATACATATCTCTTTCTATTGAGAAGTTTCAGAATCAATTCTTTGGGACAAAAATTGGTCATTGTATTTAACTGAATTGTAGAATATTTATATTATTTTAGTTTTTGTGTACATTACTTTCCTGGTGCTTTTTTCATAGCTCTGATTAAGTTCATACAGATATTTTTATTTTTTTAATGATATTTCCTTATGATATGATACTTTATAACATTCATTTACTGATAGTTAAGTCCTTTGCTTTGTGCATGAGTGTGTAAATTATACATTCACATATATTATTATGTATAATCATACATAGATTTATATAATCACATCTGAATGTATTAGATAGATAAATAGATAAGATAAATTTATTTTTCTGTATGAGTAAATACTTTCATTTTGTCTAGTGATCAAATTTTAGTTGAACATTAAAAGAGCACAATGACAGGAAAATTAAATTCATCCTGTGTTCAGGTATTAGGATTCAACTTCTGTGTAAATTTGGATGGCATCTAGCCACAGTTTTTTTTATTCCTGTATAATTGAAATGCTAACCATTCCATAGATAATGTTTTCAGATTTGGAAGAAAAGACTCTCTTAAGACAACAAAGCATTTTTTCCTGGCCTTGATTTATAGGTATTGCATAATTGTTGCTGCTTGAGGATAAAAGGAGGCTTTTTGATCTCCCTTTGCCAAGGCTCCATTTCCAAAAGAAAGTCAGGAAATGAGGTAGCTCTCTGGCTAATACTATCAGAAATACTTATCTTGTTTACATAATTTATGGAGGGGAAGGAAAGTGGATTTTTTTTTTTTTTTTTTTATCTTTCATAAGTAAATGCCCCTTTACTCTGGTAGCTAGGACTATACCTATATCTGTAATAAAAATAGCATTCCCAATTAGGTAAAACATTTCAAGCCCACATTTTTCTGACCCATTCATTTCAAGTTTTATCTCAACTTTCCCTTTCCTTATTACCCTCCATTTCTTTAGATCAGTTTGGAAATGGTATCACTTTATAAGCAGTAAGATTTTTAAACATTATTATTAAATCATATAATATAAAGTCAACTATTCTGTAGCTGCATATTCATTAATGATACATTGTTTTGCAGTTTACTCTAATTTTATTATGGATTCTTTTGACTCACCTTTCTGGCAGCTGCTGTCACTCAGTTATGCTACTTAGGTGGCCATAAATGTTTTAAGGCTTTGTTATTATATGACTTAATTTTTTTTTTATTTTTTTTTCTTTTGGCAAAGGTGAGGGGTTGGGGTAGGATGTATTTTTATGAAAAGTTCAGAAACAAGCTAAGATAAAATTCAAAATATATTACTAAACCACAATCAGTATCTAGAACTTAAAGGCAACTTAGGAATAACACCTTTTCATTTCCAACCAACCCAACACTATTGCATATGAGTGATTTTTTTAAAGGTTAAACCTGTAGTAAATAATAAAACTGAGATTCTGACCAAATTCTTCTAAACCCTAAATCCAGATTTCCTTTGATAACATCGCCACTTTTTTTGTTTCTCAATAAATTTTAATCATGTCCAATTCTTTGTGATCTTATTTGTGGTTTTCTTGGCAGAGATAGTAGAGTGGTTTGCCATTTCCTTCTCTAGCTCATTTTATAGATAAACTGAGGTAAATAGGGTGATGTGGCTTGCCCACCAGAGTCACATAACTAATATCTGAGGCCAGATTTGAACTCAGGAACATGAGTCTCCCTGACTTCACATCTGACATTTTCTCCATTGTACCAACTAGTTAATTCTACAACACAACTGCCTCCTACAATATTCTTATAATAAGTTGAATAGGACATATATATATATATATATATATGTATATATATATATATCTTTATATATACATATATTATATGTATGTATGTATGAATATTTCCACAATTTCATCTCTCATCTATGTTCATAGGGAATGTCCCTTATGCCTCTGGAAAGAAGCAGTATCTCACCTCCAACTCTTAATTTCTTAAAAGCTTAGCTCAAGCAACCTCTTCTATACCAGGCCTTCTTCATACTTACCCTTCTACCTCTGTCCAGGTACTAGTGTCTCTCCCTCCTGCAAATCACCTTGAATTTACTTATATATGTGTGATATCTCCCCAGATAGAATCTTGAGTAGAGATCCTTCTGTTTTTCTATTCCCAATGAATGAATCATCTTATGTTCCTAAATGTTAATTTATTGAGAAAAAAATAGGCAGAACAAAGCTAAATAAAATCACATATCCAAGAAATTCAGACCAAAAAATCCTTCCTTTCTTACTATTATTTTAAGTTAAAATCAAGGTTTGCCATAAATTATTTGAAGTTTATTTACCAGGTGATCTTATGCTGATTGCATCATATACTGGAATACTGCAATATCATAAATCAGATACATAGTCTCTCAAAATAATTTGGCCAAACTAATCACACAGGAAAAGTACATAGATGAAGGAATGCCTAAGCAGATTATGACATGCAGATGGATAGGCAACCTTTGGAGCTTGTCCATTGAGACAGACATGGCAAATGGACAATGAGGTCATCTCAGAATGTAATAGAAAATAAGAGAACTAGATTATCTTTAACAAAATTTAAAGATGAAGAAATTAAAGCTGTCTATAGGCAAATGAAAAAATGCTCTAAATTACTACTAATTTGAGAAATACAAATTAAACAACTCTGAAGTACCATCTCACACCTCTCAGACCAGCTAAGATGACATAAAAAGATAATGATAAATGTTGTGAAGGAGGTGGGAAAACTGGGACACTAATACATTACTGGTGGAGTTGTGAAATGATGCAACAATTCTGGAGAGCAATTTGAAACTATACTCAAAGGGCTGTCAAACTGAACATACCCTTTGATCCAGCAATGGATCTGGGTCTATATCCCAAAGAAATCATAAAGAAAGGAAAAGGACAACCTTGTGCAAAAATAATTGCAGCAGCTCTTTTTGTGGTAGTAAAGAATTGGAAAATGGGAAATGGAAAAATTCCTCATGAATGGTTGAATAAGTTATGGTTTTTGAAAGTAAGGGAATATTATTGTTCTATAAAAAACTTATTAACAAGCTGATTTTAAAAAGGCCTGAAAAGATTTATGTGAACTGATGCTGAGTGAACAAGCAGAACCAGGAATACATTGTACACAGCAACAGCAAGATTGTGTGTTGATCCACTATGAAAGATTTTGTTCTTCTCAGTGCTTCACTGATCCAAGGCAATCCCAACAAACTTTGGAAAACTACATTTTCATCTAGGTAGAGAAATATGGATACTGAACATAAATCAAAACATGCTATGTTCACTTTTTTTCTTTTTTCGTCTGTTTTTTTTTTCTCTCATGATTTTTCCCTTTTGTTCTGATTGTTCTCTCCCAACATGATTCATGAGGAAATATGTTTAAAAAAATGAATGTACGTGTATAACCAGAAAAAAGATAAAAAAAGATAAAAAATGTATTTAAGAGGTTAAAAAATTTCATAGTGCTTTTAACAACCCAAATCTTTTGCTGAAACAAATAATCTTTAATTTACATTATTTTAATTGGGATTGCTCTATGTTTCATATCATGAAATACAACAGTTTAAAATTATTAAAGTTTTAAATCATGCAAAGGTCAATGTAGAGACAAGTCATGGTTGGGAATGACTTGGGCTATAACATATTATCAACCAAGGGAATTTGTGGAAGATATGTTATTAGAGACATCTGACAGGGACTGTGGGAAACTGATAGCCATGTATTTGATTGATAGCCACGATATGCCAAAAAACTTAGGAAAAGATGTCTAGTTCCACGAGATGGATTACCTTCAAATGTTTTATGAGAGGACATTAAAAAAGATTCTTAAAGATTTTGAAAAGTGGTGAATAAATGACTTGCAATATTAGACACAGAAGGAAGAAATAACAGTGATGAGATCACAGATCTATGACATATATAAACACTACCTTTTTTTCCTCTTTTACTTTTTTATGAAAATCTGATCTCCCTTATTTCTACCTGTGATTTCCATTTTTAAGGTGCTAAAGCACCCATTATAATACCAAGGTGTAAATGACAATTAAATTTAATTGCTTAAATCATTAAATATTAAATGACAAGCCTAAAGATTATAAGAAAACAAGGCCATTAAAATACAGGAGTGTAATTCTGTATTACCCTGTCTTTTATTATTGAGAAATTAATGAGAAAACAAAGGGGGAAAACAATTTTAATAATATATTCCAGGCAACATTTCACTATTTTTCTACCATGTAATTCAATGTATCATCTTGAATTTAAAATTCTAACAAAAAGAATCAAAACTTTAGAAAATGAACTTTTTATTAATAACTTCTCTGAAATATGCTAAAGCAACAAGCATATAATTTAATCTTCTTAGTTAAAGTTAGAATAATTCATTTTGGCTTTTTTCCCTTTCCTGTATGAAAAAGATAACTTAATTAAATCATCCTTATACAGAGAGCCTTAATCTCCATTGTTTTTGGATGTTCAATGGAACTATTTGTTCTGCAGCTGAATAAATAACCTCTACAGGTAGTGAATATGTTAAATACATTTCAGACTCAGAATACAAAAGGAATAAATGCAAAAAAAAGGTTTTGCAATAGCCCATGTACAATCAACACAACTCCCTTTCCTTGTGTACTTATTCTTTGAAATATATCTTAATTTAGAAAATGATAGCTACACTCAATCATGAAGCATAGTAAGAGATGATTGCTGAAAGTTATTGGATTTGAGAATGGTTATTTTTTTATGTTAGAATGTGTGGCACACTTAGAGTTAGATATCTGTCTATATGTCAACAAAACTGGCCCCTGGTAAAATTGTGTCAGTCAAAGTTCATTTTCATGTTCCCAGCTTCCCTTCTTTGTTTTTCTCCCTTATGTAACTTGCAGGTGTCCACTATTATTCCTCTTTATCCTCTAATCCTAAAGTGAAGAAACTAGTTCTTAAGAAAGGAACATTTACATTTCAGTATAAAATCAATGGTTATTGCTTCCAAGATTATTCATAGTTTAAGAAATTATCTTCACTTGCTGGATTTAAGGGTGTATGGGCTATTTTACCTCTGTTGAAGGAATTTGGGGAATAATAATGGCAACAACCATGGGAAAATTGATATAGTACTTTAAAATTTGCCAAACTTTTTATATCGGTTATCATAGTTGATCCTCCAAGAACTTGATGAGGTTAGTATTATTATTATCCCTATATTACAGGAAATCTGAGAAACTAAACAACTTGCCCAAGGTCACAAAGACATTGAAACAGATTTTGTTAACATAAAATCCAGCTTAGTGAGTATCAGTGAACAGATAGGGGAGTTATTAATGCCCTTGAAGAATAAGTATCCTTTGAAACAATAACAAAGATAACAAAAACAATTAATAATAATAATATTAACTGTTTACAGTATAACTATTTGTTACAATAGTCCCATGGGACTTTTTGTACTACAGGTATAATAGAACTGAACAAGTACTATTGTTTTAATAGCAATAATCCCATTTTACATATAAGAAAACTGAGACCAAAAGAGATCAGGTCACTTGTCTGGTATCTGAGTTTGAGAAGGAACTCAAGGAAGTACCTAAGTCTATTTACTGTGGCATCCTGCCTCTCAACATTTACTAGCTTTGGAGCCCTGGACAATTCACTTAACTTCTATTTCAGTTTCTTCATCTGTAAAATAAGTGGAAGAATGTGACTGATCTCCAAGGATTGTCATGAGGGTGAAATGAGATAATGTGCGCTTTGTGAATCATAGCATTATATACATGCTAGCTATTATTACTTATATCACCACAAAAAACTATCTATTACTATTATGAGTACTACTTACTACTAGGAACTACTACTATCACCACTTCTACTCTTACTTCTACTATATTACTTTTTCTGAAAGATGGTCCACAATGCAAACATCTGTTGAATAAAGTAATGTAGGAGAATCATTAACTTTTCATAGTCTTTAAACCACTATAGAAAACTAAAGCAAAAAGTTGTAATTGCTAATGATTAGAGGGTATTTAACAAATATCATGGATCATGAATAATTTATGCAAAGAGACATGACTATAAGATACCTACAAAAATATTATCACAGGAATTGTCACTGAAAGTATCACATAGCAAGGAAGACAATGAATAGAACATTGACATTGCATATTTGGACCACAAATGCCTGATCTAAAGGTCAAAAATGCATTAGGTTGAACCAGTGGCAAGCTTATTTGGTCAAAGAAAGGCAAAACTTAGTTCACTGAGTTAGTAGAAGTGTACTTCATAGTGCTGAACAAGGATAAATCCAAATGAAAGAATGGCCTTGATGATGATAACAAGAATCACCAGGATATAAAACTGACTTTTGTTTAATGGCAAACAGATGTTCTGAATTGGCTGCAGCCAGACTGGGACATACCTCCTTCAATTTAATTCAACATTAAGCATTCAATTCAATAAACTTTTATGAAACCCTTAACTATTTGTAAGGTTGAGCAATTGGTAGTGACCTGGTCTAGATTCCATACCAAATTAGGACTTCTTTTTTTCTCTACTCCTTATCACAATATAGGGAAGCTAAAATGAAAGCAGAAAGTACAAAGAAAATGTTTTGCAAAGTAAAATAGCACAAACAAAAAATAATTTCCCCTCCCATTAAGAATATGTGTTTTGAATTTAAACTCTTGTTAGTCAATTTGTTGTGACATTTGGTGCATTGAAAATATCTCTTCAAAACTGTCTAAATAAATAAATATGGCTCTGCCTAAGAGTCCAGTGGCACTATCAGGGGCAAGACATGTAACAGTTATGTGGTTTGGTAACTAAAAGTATTCTATGATATTGGTTTATGAGAGATATAGTCAGCAATGGGAAGAGTAATAATGCTCAGTCACTAAAGAGTCATAGATTAAGAGCTTTTTTACAGACCATAAAAGGGAACTGATATTTGGTTTTTGATAGACAGCAGCACATTTATGAAGCATAACAGGTAATATTCACAAGGGACAAAGTTTAGAGGTAGAAACAGAGTCTGTAGGCTAGAATCAAAACAAATGTCAGCAAACCCCAATACAAGGCAAATGAAATGAGTTTGTGCAAGGAACTTACTGAAATGTTCAATCTTTAGTGCGCTTAGAAAATTTAGTGACTCTTAAAGATGAATTTTCTCTACCAGGATCACCCACCTGATGTCTCTAAAAGAACACATCTCTAAGAGACTCCAGCTCATCTTCAGAGTCACCTGAATGTTGATATCTTTATGACTACCTCCATACTAATTAATTGAATCTCACTCTCTTTTCTTTTTCACCTAAAGAATGGAAAAGGGGGAAATTCGGACTGGACCTGAAATTTCATTAGTATAAGGAATTTACAGATGAGGAAACTCTATTTGCCACTTCAAGAGTCAGCACTCAATCTCAGAGGGCTGCTTAAAGTACTTAGAAATTAAATGTTTTTTATAGTCATATTGTCACTTTGTATTAGAGGCAGGACATTCTTGGTTTTCTACTGGGCTATGCTCTTTCAGTCTAGAAGAACTGTTATTCTAGAATTTAAAACAAACAAAAACAAAAACAATCACAAAATTGTTGAAGAAACAAGAAAATTCAGGACACTAGTTTGAAATCAGAGAAGAAAATAAAAAGCAATAAAAACAAATTAAATTATATTACTACATGACATGCCATCAATAAGATGATAAGCATTACTAAATAGCAATTAGTTGCATTGAATTCTCCTCCCCCAAACATCCAAAAAAATTGCAACTTGGAAATTTTGTCCAATTGCTTCTCTAAATGAGGTCAATGGAATTTCTTTTGGCTCAGTTTAATCAGATTTTGGGGATAAATTACTTGGCAGTGCCTTCACTTGATCTGTGTTTCATCATTGTTCTTTCAATATGATATTTATTTAAAGTTCTTTGCAAATTTGAAAGCACTGTTAAAGTTCACATAAGGTAAAGCAAATATACTGTAAAGATTCTCACCTGAGAATGTCTTTCTGGTAAGAATTTGGGGTTAAAAAGTTCTTCCTCAGGCCATTTAACTAGTGGTGCAATGGAAGAGGGCAAAACCTAATCTTTGCTCTTTCTCTTACTCTAGCTGTGTGACTTTGCACAGTTAATGCATTATTCTCATGAGTAAAAAGAAGGGGATAAACAAGATGCTTTCAGATGTCCCTTCTAGCCTCAACTACATGATTCCTTGCTTCAATTTAGCTCTAGAAGTAGTTCATTGCAACTCTCTCTTAAGCAATGTATCTCCATTATCTATTCTTATTCATTCAACCAATAAACATTTATTAAGCAGTAACTATATATGCCAGGCACTATGCTAAAAATGGAGATATAAAAACAGTCAAAAGATGACCTCTGTTCTTGAGGAGTTAGTAATCTAACGAGGGAGACAACATGCAAAGAAATATATACAAAGCAAACTATGTGTAGAATAAATAGGAAATAAAAGAAAGAAAGCACTGGAATTTGAAGGGGTTGGGCAAGGCTTCCTGTAGAAAGTGGAATTTTAGTTGGCACTTCAATGAAGCTAGGGAAATCATAGTCAGAACAGAAGAAGGAGTATTACAGGCTTGGGGAAAGCCAGAGAGGATGCCCAGGGCAGAAAGATAGAGTGTCTTGTTTGTGAAACAATCAGAAGTCAGTGTCACTGGACTGAATAGCACATGCTAGGGAATAAGATATAAGACTGAAAGATAGCTCTATTGTTCATAACTAGAAGTCTCCAGAAATGCTTCAAAACAATGTAATCAAAGTTCCATTTTTCCATTTCTCTCCCTCTCAAACTATTTTCTCTTATTTACTTGTTTATTTGGTATTTGTTTATTTATTTGCTGAGGCAATTTGGGTTAAGTGACTTGTCCTGGATCATGCAGCCAGACCAAACTGTTTTCTTATATGAAGCTAGACCTGAGAGTGAAATCTGCTGCTTGAAGAGTTTCCATTATTAATTTTGAAGGGATTTTTATCCATAGCACATCCATCTTTACAATACCTTTGTATTGTAAATGCAACAAATAATTAGTTATATTTTGACTAGACTCTACTTAGAATTCCATAAAATAACTGATAAAACAAAGTTGAAATACTTTGTGATGTTATAAGGCACTGCTAAAGGAAGCAATGGAATCTTGATTTTGAAAATTATTTTCCAAGATAATGATGAATGTTGGAGGGATATGGGAAAACTGGGACATTGTGGGTGAAGTTGTGAACTGATCCAACCATTCTGTAGAGCAATATGGAACTATGCCTAAAGGGCTATCAAACTGTACATATCCTTTGATCCAGCACTATCTCTACTAGGTTTTTGTTCCAAAGAGATCATAAAAAAGGGAAAAGGACCCACATATGCAAAAATGTTTGTAGCAGCCCTTTTTGTAGTGTCAAGGAAGTGGAAACTGAATTCATGCCCATCAGTTAGAGAATGGTTGAATAAATTATGGCATATAATTATTGTGGAATATTATGATGATTTCAGAGAGCCCGGGAGAGACTTACATGAACTGATGCTAAGTGAAGTGAGTAGAACCAAGAGAACATTGTACAGAGCAACAAGATTAAGTGATAATCAATTCTGATAGATATGGCTCTTTTCAACAGCAATATGATTCAGGCCAGTTTCAATGGTCTTGTGATGGAAAAAGCCATGTGCACCCAGAGAGAGGACTGTGGGAACTGAGTGTGGATCAGAAAATAGTATTTTCATTTTTGTTGTTGTTGTTTGGTTGCATTTTGTTTTCTTTCTCATTTTTTTTTCCTTTTTGTCCTGAACTGTTGTGCAGCATTACTTGCTGTTTTAGGGGAGGCAGTGGGGAAAGGAAGGGAGAAAAAATTTGGAATACAAGGTTTTGCAAGGGTGAATGCTGAAAATTATCTATGCATATGTTTTGAAAATAAAAAAGCTTTAAATAAAAATTATTTTTCCAAAGATGTTCTCTTTCTGAGATTCAATTCAATTAAATAAACATTTATTAAATGTTTTCTTTGGGGTAGGCACTAAGCTAAGTGCTGGGGAAAGACAGTTCTTGCCTTCAAGAAACTTATAATATAATGGAGGAAAACAGTACATAAATAGAAACTGGAAAGAATGTGTAGTGGAAGGTATGGAGGGGGAGGAGGCAAATCAGGCAGAGCTGCAAATGTGAAATGGAGTAACCTGGAATTCCAATTTTTTCCTTCTATAACAAAAGGCTTGGAGGAGTTCAGTACTCCACCTCTAGTCCTATAATTGGAGAAGAGAAGAAGCTGGGGGTGGTGGTATCCAAACTTGAATTAGAATGATGCTGAGCTTAGAAGTGATTAACTTATCCTATTCAGGGCATCTTGTTATATGGAACTAAAACCAGGGGGAGCTACAGATGAAAAGTGGAATTAGATAGTTTAGAATCAATAATTATCAGATACACATGCAATAAATAACCCAGTAATCACTTCCCCATTGTAGAGTACTGGGTCTGGAAGTCAGATTCAAATTCAGTTCAAATCCAGACTTTGACATTTAGGAACTCTGTAATCTTGATTAAATCACTTAATTCCTTTGGACTTAATGAATGTCATGATCTGTAAAATGTTTGGTCTAAAAAGTGGGTTGGACTAGGTTATATCTTAAGAATCTTCTCATGCCAAATCAGTGATCTTAAGCTCCTTGATACCTCATGATTCTATGGATTTGATATTCTCTAAAAGTGTACACCTTGGACTGATGGAATATATGAAATAAATTCTGTCCCACAGAAACTGCCAAAAAGTTATGTGTATCAGTATTTCCTAATTTTCTACAACATATCTATCTTTAGAGCTTTTTTGATTATTTTGAAGGGCTGTGGTTACTCTGAAAGGGAGAGAAATGAGGAAACTGCATAACTTACTCAAGCTACTGTCTGAATTGATGAAATTTAAGGCTAACAATATGTTTAATCTGTTCCAGGCTTATGCTACTCTGTCTTAGAGCCTTCCTAGAATGAATAACTGCTAGAGAATCTGCTTTTGCTTGAATATGTTTTTGTGTTTTTTCAGAATAAATCATGGATTCAAAAAATAAGCTTCATTTAAAGAATTTCAGGATGTTTAGAGAAAATATAAATAACCTTTAGAAGAGCAGTGCAATTTGTGGATATTTATCACACTCTCACCTCATATTTTGAATGGAATTTTTTTTTTTTTTTTTAAATTCTATAGCCATAAAATTTGAATAGATTTCCAATTTGGAAGTCATGCAGCCTAACCTTGTAGGTGAATGCAGGAATTTATTCTCAAATATTCCTAGTGATGGGGAAATTATCACTTCAGTTTTGAATTGAAATTTCTTAGAAATTAGCACCTTGCATAGTTTAGGTGGTTAGAGAATCAGGACAGGATTCAAGAAGATCTGGATTCAAGATTTGTCTCTGATATCTATTTGCCTACTGAGTATCTTAAGTAAACCACTCAAACTCTTTTTGCCTTAGGCAATCTGTGAAGCCTCTGAAATGTAGATAATTGCCAGTCTGCATGAATTAAAGGGATTTCCAAACTGGGTTCCTATGCTGATAAAATCAATGCCTTATTTCTCCCTGTCTCTCTCTCTCTTCTCTTTGTCTCCCATATACACATACATATCTACACACATACATATCTACACACATACATGCATCTATACATATATACACACATAAACACATATTTGATTTGCTTAAAAAGAATCAATAAAATGCAAACTCATTGAAGGGTCTTATTTATTTTTCACTCTCATTTTTTACTTTAAATATTCAGTGCTAGTAAACCAATTGGCACAAAGCAAATAAAGTGCTAATAAATGCTTCTTAGACACACACACACACACACACACACACACACACACAGACACACATAATCAGATAAGGAAGCTCAGTGTCCTCTTTCCATATAACTTCATCAGAGGCTTTTATAAAATCTTTGATTCATGTTACATCTATTATACTGTAAGAAGCTATGTGTTAGATATTCTAGGTTCACAAAGGTTAGATGACTTGCCTATGGAAATGCTGTATCTATCAAAGGCAGGATTCAAACTCAGATTTTTTCAGTTCCAAGTCCAATAAACTATATCCAGAGGTTCTCAAACTATGGCCCGCTGAGGACATTTATGCAGCCTGCCAGGTTATGGCAAATGGGCTGAGGGGCAGAGACTGAGTGTGAGTTTTTGTTTTTACTATAGCCGGCCCTCCAACAGTCTGAGGGACAGTGAACTAGCCCCCTATTTAAAAAGTTTGAGGACCATTGCATGCTTCTTTTCCACAGTAAACTATAAATTATATATAATAGCAGGCCAAAATGTTTCCTTTCCTTAAAATATTTGTTTTTGTTTCACAGATCTCAAATATAAGTGAGAAATAATACTGTTAATAAATGCTTTTTAAAAATCAGTGAAGTGAGTAGTGTCATCAGAGCCTTCCTTAAACCCCTGAAATCACATCTTCATTTTCTCCCAGGTCATTCTGTCTGCATAGCATAGTTATTTATTGTTTGAGGTAAGAACTGCTGGCAGTGTTCTTCTGACCATAAACTATGGCTTAGGTTTAAATAAAGGGTAACATGGTAATATTGAAATTAAAGATGGCGTTTGGAAGGGTTCAAAAGTACAAAACTATGATAAAAGTCATCACAATTATATTGGAGCAAGAAAATAGATTGAATTATTCTCTTTGAAGCCAAAAAAGAGAATTGAAGTAATTTAGAAATTATAGTTGCAATAAGGAAGGGTAAAAGAGTCTATTTAGAACTAGTTATGTACTCCATTTTCTCATTTCATCATTCCTACTATTTTCCCTTTAGGCTCAAAAAGAAGTAAGTCAGCCCATTTTCAAGCACAGGATAAATTTGGTTGTCATCATTCCTGTTGATATAATATATTGTCACCTTCACAATCTGCTATATTTTTGAACTAAATATTAAACAGAATATTGAATATTATCATTCAATAATACAGTTTAGTTTGTATCTAAATCTATTATATAAAAAGAAAAATATTTATTGTTTGATAATCGTTCTTTCCCAAAGGGAGATGCAGGATTATAGAAGGATTTACTAGTTTGTCTGCAACCATGGAGCAAATCATCAAAATTTTTCTGACAGAGCATTTTCAGAAAATATTTGGTTAGTCAAATGTTCCTATTGTGCTAATTAGCAAGTAGTGATTTAATTGTAATTTGACATCCATCAAATCATTTGTAAAAGGCCTTCTTTCTTTGATATTTTGCATGCATAAAAAATTCCATATGACATAATTTACATAAAAATTAGCAAAGTAAAATTGAAGAACTCATGGGATGTATTATTTTACCCCAGAAATGTCAAAATAGCACTAGTGTTGCAATGTTGCTGGAATTTCAAAATGAATCTTAATTTAGATTTAAAAAATATATCATTGAAAAAAAAATTAAAGGGGAAATATATTAATAAAAGACAATGGAGATCAATGGATCTATGGTTCAGGTATCAATAATTTTAATTCAATCTGAATCAAAGATATGAAATGGATTTATTTCAATTCAGGTTCTCCGACTTCATTTAACTGTTTAATAAGATAGAAATAAATGTGCCAGATTTTGATGTGAAAGCTACATAAGAAAGTGACCAATGGCATGCTATCTAAGTTACATGTTAAAGGAAACTTAAAAAGTGAGTTGAAAGCTTTTTCCAAATAAACAAATATCATTACTATCCTTAGCTTATGGGTCTGATCACAAAACAACAGATATGATATATTGCTGTTTTTTTTTTTTTTTTTTTTCTGTTTTATTCAATTCTTTATGACCCTATTTGGGGATTTCTTGGCAAAGATATTGGAATGATATGCCATTTCCTTTTTCAGCTCATATTACAAAAGAGGAAACTGAAGCAAATGGGGTTAAATGACTTGCCTAAGTCACACAATTAACACTTGTCTGAGGCCAGATTGAATTCAGGAATATGTCTTTACAAATCCAGGCCTGGCATTCTATCCACTGTACCTTTTACCTGCCCTTGATGTATGTCTTGATTCAGCCAATAATTTTGAATGCATGCTATGTTCAGAACAATGTACTTGGTAAAGTTTTGGTGCCAAAGGGTCCCTGTTATTATGACTATTAGTAAGATCAAATAGATACAAAAAGATTTGTAATATTCAGTAAAATCATATAGATGCAAAAAAGACTTATATTAAATAATATATTATAGATGTCCTTATTGTTATTTATCCTTTAGAAACTTAAAAGGTATTATATGAAAAAATAAGAGGAAAGAATTCATTACTAAAATAACTTAAGTAAGTATTAGAAGAAAGGGTGTTTAAGTTGAGAGTTACTAATAATGTTATTTGTGCCATGGTGATTCACCTTGGCACAAACAACAATGCCAGAAGGTACCTAAAATATCCAAAACCTTGGATAAAAAAATTGAAGAGCATTTGGGACAGATTGTGTTTTTCTTACTTATTGAACACAAGGTTTTTAATACACAAGGGTTTTAGAGGAAACACATTTATTTGCTATGAAGATAGTATGTGTGGGTTATGGATTTTTGGATTATGGGTTAAAATAAATTGACAACCTCTAGGTATGGAAGACTAATAATGTTTGGTATAAATATATTTCCTAGGGAGATCTTCTCAAGATAACTGAATGAAGGGAAGCAAAAGAACACAGATATCTCCCACAATTACTCCAACAATGATTAAACAAACAAAATGAAACAAGGGGGAAAAAGCACCAGAACATGCAATTATTGAGAAATTCAAGGAGAAATTATGACAAGTACATTTTTTTTATATCTGAGGTCTTCACATGGAAGTGCCCAAAACAGTGGGCACCAAATAAAGAAGATAGCCAGAAAAGATTGATAGTGTAAAAAAAAAACCTTTTATGTGCTTGGGGACTAGGTAGGAAAGCTTAGACTGTGCAGCTGGGGAGATCTGGAGCTAAGGAGATAGAAGTATGGACATCTAGAGTGTGCTGTTTTTATTCTAACTCCAAATTAGAGGTTAGAAGTCTATAGAACCTATAGTAGGAGGGCAATGATGAGATTGAAACTATTATGGAAATATCCATAATAGTTTCTGGTGTAGGGCAACCTAGAGACTTTTGAAAAACAGCATTCAGTAGCTGGAGGAAGTAGTAGCAATGTTCTAGACAAGATAAAGAACCAAATCAGGCTTTTCTACTTCTTCCAGAAGTTCCCTTGGGCCCAGGCTTTTCTGGCTATTGTCTGATATTGTGGGGAAAAAAATCATATAAATATATATAACTGAGATTTTAAAAAATAATTATCAAGATGATGTGTGTAATGAATATACTAATAATTTAAATATCTCAGAACTCAGAATTGCCTTTTCTGACTTAGGAGTTTTACAATGCATCTTGAAATGAAATCAATTTTAACAGCCCTCTCCTATGTATGTTAAGTGAAGTGAATAAAAAATTGTAGAACTTACTCTATCCCAGCACTCTGGTTCTTCCCCTACCAAGCAACAACTCCCATGATTTGAAACAATCACTTTTGAACTGTTCCCACAGGATTGGAGAACATATATATTGTTCTGCATTCTTGGGGAAACACCTAGGCCCTGGAAAATGATTATTAAAATGATTTAATTCCATTTAATTAAAAAAATTAATTCCAAATAATTGATGAATCAAAGAACAAATTTTATAGAAATATAATTTCCTTTAAGATAATAAAAATTTTGGGAATATAATCAAAGTTCACTATGGGTAAGTTTGTGATGCTAAATATTTTCACTAAGAGAGAAGGAATGGATTAATGAATTGACTATATAATTTAAAAACAAATCCCTAGAAAATCAATAAATTTTGGGCTTTTAAAGCCCAATTTGGCACCAAAATATAAATCATGAAAATCAAAGCAGAGATTAGTAAATTTGCAAATTTGTGAAAAAAATTAAATAGGTAAACAACTAGCTTATTTGATTTTTAAAGAGAAATAAAAACCAAATTGTAGTGCCTAACATATAAAAGAATTCAGAGTCAAGATAGTGAAGTAAGCAGTGGATTAATGAGATGATGGTTCTCTGGTTCACTTATATACTTAATACTTAGTATGGTGATGTAATGGTTCTCTAGTTCACACATGTTCAGTATGCTGTAATGATGTAATTGTACTAAGATATATAAGGGCTGAGAAGGACTGGAAATGATTCATTCCATCTTTGCCCAGCCTCCTCTGTGGTGGCTGTCCTGCCTCTTTCACTCCTCCATTAAGACCAAGGACTTGGGCTGATCCAGAGGTCCTCTAGAAAGCTAGTCCAAACATTACAAGGGGTGTACAGAAGTTTTCAGATGAAGAAATTAAAGCTATCTATAGGCATATGAACAAGTATTCTAAATCACTTTTGATTAGAGAAATGCAAATTAAAATAATTATGATATATCACCTCACACCTATATGATTGACCGATATGACAAAAAAGGAAAATAATGAATGTTGAAGAAGATGTGGGAAAATTGGTACAGTAATGCATTGTTGATGGAGTTGTGAACTGATCTAACCATTCTAGAGAACATTTTGGAACTATGCCCAAAGAGCAACCAAACTATGCATACCTTGACACAACAATTCTACTACTAGTATACCAAAGAGGTCATAAAAAGGAAAAAGGTCCTCAATGTACAAAAATATTTATAGCAGCCCTTTTCATGGTGGCAAAATATTGGAAATTGAGGGGAGGCCTATCATTTGGGGAATGGCTGAACAAGCAGTGGTATGTGGATATAATGAAATACTATTGCACAGTAAGAAATGATAAACAGGCAGATTTCAGAAAAAACTCACAAAGCCTTATACAAACTGATGCAAAGTGAAATGAGCAGAACCAGGAAAACATTGTACACGCTATCAGCAACACTGAATAATCATCCACTATGAAAAACTTGGCTCTTCTCAGAAACACTATGACCTAAGACAAGTACAAAGGACTCATGAAGGAAAATGCTATTCAAAGCCAGATAAAGAACTAGTGGACTCTGAATACAGATTGAAATGTATTTTTTCACTTACCTTATTCTTTTATGTATTTTTCTCTTTTGATTTGTTTCTTTCTTTCTTTTTTTTTTTTTTTTACAACTATGACTATTATGGAAATAGGTTTTACATTTATAAACTATTTCAAAATACCTAGCATTTTCAGAAGAGAGGAGGGAAGAGAATGCATACATCCTTAAAAAATGTAAAATTCATAAATTCACAGCAGAAAATTTACACAACAATCCTAGAAAATGAAATTGAAAAAACATAAATTAAATTGCAAAGAAAGAATTCAGAAGTATATTTATAAATAAATTTTATCAGATATTTTATGAATAATTAATGTCAATAGTATAAACTCTTTGCAAAATGAGGAAAAGATGATATGCTACCACATTCCTGCAGCAGTGTATGTAATATGGAGAAATTTGATGTCTTTCCTATAAAATCAGAGTGAAAGGAAGAAGGTTAATTGTCACCACTATTATTTAATATAATGCTAGAAATGTTAACTACAGAAATACTACAAGAAAATAAATTGAGGGAATAAATGGGGAACTCTATTCCATGTTATTTAATATTTAATATTTCTATCAATGACTTAGACCAAGACATATTTATCAATTTTTCATGCCATATTTATCAAGTCAACATATGAATCATAGACTGAGTCTAAAACATATATATTTAAATACACTGAATATAATTAGATGAATTACAGTAGAGTTAAATACAAAATCTTATATTTGAGAGGAAAAAGAAATTTCAAAAGTGTAAGAGGAAAGAACCTTGGCTAAATAGAATAAAAGGTATGGGTTTACTTGATTGCAAAATCCATGTAAGTCAGCAAATGTGTTGTGACAGAAAAAAAAAAAAAAAAAAAAGTGATCTTGGAGTTCTTTGAGACAGGCATTTCCAGGAATAAGGAAATGCTATTACCTTTGTAATCCTGACCTGGTCAGACAACATTTAGAATATTAAGATTAGTTCTGACACTAGAGATTATGAAGGAAAATGATTTGAGCAGGACAAACAGGAGCTGAGATTACGTTATATGAACATCAGCTAAAGGATTATGGAAACATTCTATCTGTAAAAGAGAAGATTAAGGGGAGTAAGGAGGAAAGGAAATTATAGCTATGTTCAATTATTTAATGGATGTTATATGAAGAATGGAAAGAGTATATTTAACTGCATATATGTTTACAAATACATATAATACAAAGTAGAACAGAACAAAGAGAATAGTCAAACAGACATATAAAGCATTAATTAAATCCTTATTATCTGTCAGACTATGTGTTAAGCCCTTGGAATTTGAGTGGAGTTTAGCTATAATATGACATTTGAGTTGAGGTACTAAAATCGAGTTTATGGGGGAATGGGGTTAGGGATGCTTAAAAACTTCATCAGTGACACATAAAAAAATAAAAACCTAAAAAAGTGGCAATATATGTTAAATGATTAATATAAATATTTTTTCATGTTTTATTCCCATTTATCGCTTGTTTTCTTTCACAATATGACTAATAGAGTAATATATTTTGCATGATTAAACATGTATAACATTTAATTGCTTACTGTATGAGGGAAGATGAGAGAGGGAAAGAAAATGTTGAAAGTCAAAACTTAAAAAATATATTTTAAATTGTTTTTACAGGGAACTGGGAAAAATAAAATATTATTAAAAACATAAATACTTCAATAAATGGAGGCTTATTATGCAACTTTGGGCTGCTACTTGGCCTAAATAGGTTACAAAATAAGTTTGCCAGTTAGAAACTCTCTTGGTTAAGGATGTGGAGGAAGGGTGTCTTTTGGGAAAGGGGTCATGACAATGCTTGACTCATATCTACAACTGCATCAGAAGCTATACAATAAATATGTCTACTTATGGAGACAAAGGCTCTTATGAAGAGATACAGAAGGAGGAAATCAGAGTAAAAACAAAAATAAAGAGTCAAAAAAAAAGTTCTGAAGTGTATTCAATCCAATTTCTCTGTCACTAGATGGAGAAGGAAGCCTAAGTATGTCAGGTCCAGTCCTGTCTCTCACAAATGGAAAGACATTTAACTTCTCTGTATAGCAATCTGTATTGGTAAAGGGATTTCTTCACCTCATCAGGTTGCTCCCTACTCTAAGGAAATCAAAGATTCATAAACACATTTATCCTTCCTCTCACATAATAACTGATAGAACATATGAAGGAGAGTAATGGAAGATAACACTTGAAAGTTATATTGGACTCTAATTGTGGAAGATCTTTGAATATGCTTAAGAAATGAATGGAATGGAAATTGAAGACATAAGCAATGACTAAAAATGCTGTGGTATATGATTGTGATGAATATAATGGAATACTACTGTGCTGGAAGAAATGATGAGCTGTGAAGAAAATTAGTCAAGGACTTCCAGGGTCAGAGCCAAAATGGCAGAGAGGATAAACATTTCTTTCTGACCTTCTCCTACAATCCTCAGCCTAATTAGTAAATCCAGCCTCTGAATTCTCTGGACCAGCAGAATCCACAAATATTGGGAGTGCAACAAATTACCAACAGAAGATAATTTTGAAGATTTCCAGAAAAGGCCCGTTTCAATCAGAAAACGGAGGGAGGCAGTCAAGCACAAGCAGTCTGAGCATAGATAGCTTAGAGTGTAAGGGCAGTATGGACTCTGTGGGGCAGAGAATCTACAGGGAGGAATCTACAGCAATATTGGCCACTCTGCCCTGGTTGCAAGCCAGCAGATCAGGAGAAAAGTTATAAAACATCCAACATAAACACAAAAGGTAAATAATTCCAATAGATTTTGGGGGGAAAAAGTTCCAATCGTTTGGAAAAGGCATATAACTCATTAAAAGATAGATTTGATAAAATGGAAAAAGAAAACAACTCCTAGAATTTGTGAAATGGAAAAAAAAAATTCCATAGAGCAAGATAACTCATTTAAAAATTCAATTACAAAATTCATTTGAAACTCATTTAAACTTGTTTTAAAATGCATTTAAAATTCAAACACAAAAAGAACTAAAAAAGTAAATGAAGAAAATAATTCACTAAAATTCAGAACTGAACAAGTGGAAATAAATGACTCAATAAGACAACAAAAATCAGTCAAGCAAAACAAAAAAAAAAAAAAAAAGAAAAAGACAAAAAAATGGGAAAATATCTAATTGGGAAAACAACTGACTTGGAAAATAAATCTAGAGACAATCTAAGGATTATTAGACTCCCTGAAATCCATGAAGAAAAAAAGAGCTGAGACACTATTTTTCAGGAAATCATCAAAGAGAACTGCCTGGATGTCATAGAATCAGAATGGCCATTTTAGACCATTGAAAGAATTCACCGACCACCTCCTGAAACAGACCCCCAAATTAAAACTCCAACGAATATTGTAGCTAAATTGTAGAACTATCAGACCAAGGAAATAGTATTACAAGCAGCCAAAAAGAAACAATTCAAATATTGAGGAGCCACAATAAGAATTACTCAGGACCTAGCAGCTTCCACTTTAAAGGATCAAAGGTCCTAGAATCTGATATTCTTAAAGGTGAAGGAAATTGGAATGCAGCCAAGAATAAATGACCCTGCTAAACTGAGCATTTTCTTTCAGGGAAGAAGATGGACATTCAAAGAAACTGGTGAATACTATTTATTTCTGATGAAAAGACCATAATTAAAAACTTAATTTGACCTCCAAATATAGAACTCAAGAGAAACATAAAAAGTTTAAAAAAAATAACTAGTGAGATCTATATTTCTGTTATGGATATACATAGAGAGTACATGTATAATCTGATTTTACTGTAATAATATAAAAAAAAGAAACTAGAGGGGATTGTAACAGGAAAAAGGGGGAAAGTAGAGGTAAAATGAGGGAAATTACATCTCAGGAAGAGGCAAGAAAACCCTATTATAATTGAGGGAAAGGAGGGAAGGTAATGACAAGTGGTGCTCATAAGTAAAATACTGGGGAGGAGGGAAAGGGAGAAAAATATAAAAATATAATTTGGGGTTAATAAGGTGGCAGGAAATACAGACTTAGTAGTTTTAACTGTGAATGTGAATGGGGTGAACTCTCCCATAAAATTTAAGTGGATAGCAGGCTGGATTAAAAGTTAGAATGTTGTTTAAAATAAAATCATTTAAAGCAGAGTGATACATACAGAGTATGTATCAGAGTAAAGATAAAAGATTGGATCATAATCTATTATGCTTTAGGTGAGTAAACAAAGTAGGGGTAGCAATCCTGATCTCAGATCAAGCAAAAGGAAAAACTGATCTAATTAAAAGAGATAAGGAAGGAAATTATAGCTTGCTAAAGGGTACCATAAATAATGAAGCAATATCAGTATTAAACATTTATACTACAATGGTGTAGCTTCTAAATCCCTAAAGGAGAAGTTAGGAGAATTGCAAGAAGAAATAGATTGCAAAATTATTATGGTGGGATATCTCAACCTTGCTCTTTCAGAACTAGGTTAATCAAACCACAGAATAAATTAAAAAGAAGTTAAAGAGGTAAAGAGAATACTAGAAAAGCTAAATATGGTAGATCTTTGGAGAAAATTGAATAGAGACAGAAAGGAGTACACTTTCTTCTTGGCAGTTCATGGAACATATACAAAAATTGACCATATGTTAGAGCATAAAGACCACAAAATCAAATGCAGAAAGGCAGAAATAGTAAATACATTTTTTTTTGGATCACGATGCAATAAAAATTATATTCAATAAAAGGTCAGGGGAAAATAGACCAAAAAGAAATTGGAAATTAAATAATCTCATCCTAAAGTATGAATGGGTAAAACAGCAAATCCTGGACACAATCAATAATTTCATCTAAGAGAATGACAATAATGAGAGAACATACCAAAATTTG